>NC_084679.1:658333-987500 GCF_028389875.1 Rhea pennata
GCGGAGCCACCTTAACGGCGAGCCCCGCCCCGGGCCGCGCGGCGCTCATTGGCGCAGCCCCGATGGCTGAAATTCATCGCTGAAATGCAAAACTTGTTGCTGCTCCGCCAGCGCCGGGTGAGAGCGAGGGAGCGCGCGCGAGGGGAGCGGAGCGGAGCCCTGCGAGCGCCCGGACGCAGCGGCGGCCCCGCGGCCCGGCCCCGCCGCCCCGCCGCCGCCGCAGCCCTGCGAGCCGCCGGCCGCGGGCAGCCCGCGGCGTGCGCTCCGCGGCGGGCCGGGATGCGGCGCGCGGCTCCCGGGCGCCGGAGCCTATGAGCGGCGGCGCGCCGCCCCGTCGGCTCTCGGGCAGCGCGGCCGGCGCCGGGCGGCAGCGAGCGGCGAGGTGCCGGGGGTGAGCGCGGCGGGCGGCCGGGGCAGCGCCGCGGCGGCGCGGGCGCGATGTGAGCGGGGCCGCCGGGGCGGGCAGCGGGACGGCGGAGCCGCGCGGGCGGCCATGCCCTTCTGAGCCGCGCAGCATGTTCGCGCTGGAGCAGTTCGAGCCGCAGATGAGCAGCCGCAGCGGCGGGCAGGGCGAGCGGGGCTTCGGCCAGCCCGGACTGAGCATGAGCTCGCACTTCAAGGCGCCGGCCTTCCCCGGCGGCGGCCCGGCGGCGGCGGTGGACCCGGCCCTGGGCGCGCTGGGCGAGCCGCCCCTCCTGGGCATGAACATGAGCCTGGCCGGGGACGCCTACGGCTTCCCGGGCCGCGGCCCCGCCGAGCTGCACGGCGGCGGCATGCAGCCGCCGGTGCACGGCTTCTTCGGCGGGCAGCAGCCGCACGGCGGCCACGCCGGCGCCCACCACCCGCACCAGCACCACCCGCACTTCGGCGGCAACTTCGGGCCTGACCCCGGCGCCTCCTGCGTGCACGGTGGCCGGCTCCTGGGCTACAGCGGCGCGCTGGGCGGCCAGACGGCGTTCGCCGACGGCTACGAGCACATGGCCGAGAGCCAGGGTGCTGAGGGCTTCGGGCAGCAGCGTCCCGGGAACTTGCCCGACTTTCAGCACCACAACGGCGGCGCCTCCAGCCACGCGGTGCCAGCGCCCTGCCTCCCCCTCGACCAGTCCCCCAACCGTGCTGCCTCCTTCCACGGGCTGCCCGCAGCTGGCTCCGCCGAGCCCCACGGCCTGGAGCAGCGGCGACTTCCCGCGCAGGGCGGCGTGGACTCTCTGGAATACAATTACCCCAGCGACGGCCCCGCTGGGCACTTCGAGCTGCCTGTCTTCTCCCCGTCAGAGCCCGAGGGGCAGCTGCCGCACTACGGCGGCGGGCGGCAGGTGCCGGCGGGCGGCAGCTTCGCGGGGGCGCCCGCCCTGCCGCGGCCGCCGGGCATGGCCGTGGCCAAGGCGCACCCGCCACAGCAGCACGGCGTCTTCTTCGAGCGCTTCGGGGGGGCGCGGAAGATGTCCGCCGGCCTGGAGCCGGGGACCAGCGCCAGGCACCCGCTGATGCAGCCGCAGCCGCAGCAGCCCGGTTTGCTGGCCAGACAGAACTCCTGCCCGCCAGCCATCCCTAGGCAACAGCAAGCAGAAGCCAGTGCTCCCAATCCCAACTTGCAGGACAATGGGCCGATAATGCAGAACCAGCACGCACAGTTTGAATACCCTATTCACAGACTGGAGAACAGGAATATGCATCCCTACGCCGACCCCGTGTTTAATATGCAGCACCCTCCTCCGCAACAGCCACCAAATCAAAGACTGCAGCACTTCGATGCCCCTTACGTGAACGTCGCCAAGAGGCCGCGGTTCGACTTCCCCGGCAACCCCGGCGCGGAGCGGTGTGCCTCCTGGGGCGGCAGCATGCACGGCCCCGCTGTGGAGAGCCACCTCTCCCCGACGGCCTACCCCGGCCTGCCGGGCGAGTTCACGCCACCGGCGCCCGAGGCCTTCGGCGGGCCGCTGCCACACGGCGGCCCCGAGCACCCGGCGCTGGCGCAGCGCCAGAACGCGGCCCTGGTGATGAAGCAGATGGCGTCGCGCAGCCAG
The DNA here is from genome assembly GCF_028389875.1 of Rhea pennata. Taxonomy (NCBI): domain Eukaryota; kingdom Metazoa; phylum Chordata; class Aves; order Rheiformes; family Rheidae; genus Rhea; species Rhea pennata. The sequence continues at coordinate 660,361 of NC_084679.1, forward strand.
CAGCGCCTGCGGCCGCCCAGCCTCCAGCAGCTGGGCCACCACGGTGAGGTGGGGCCGCCCGGCGGGCTGCCCCCGCCCGCCTTCGAGCGCGATGGCGGCGCTGCCCGCGGCTTCGACCCACCAGCGCCGCACCTGGCCCCGGAGAGCGCCTGGTTCACGGGGCCGCCGCCGCCGCCCGGCGACCTGCTGCCGCGGCGCATGGCGGCTCCGGGGCTGCCGGCCGAGCCCGCCCCGCACGAGCTGGGCCTGCAGCCCGGTGGCGGCGGCGGCGGCGGCGTGCTCTTCCGGCCGGGTGCCGGCGCGCTGGGGCTGCAGGAGCCGCTGCGGATGGCGGGCGAGGGGCCGGCACAGGCCCTGCCCTCGCCCGGCGTCCACCCGCCCTTCGCGCCGGCCATGGGTGGCCTCTCCCAGCTGCAGTCGCCGGGCAGCGGCGTGGCGCTGCCCAGTGCCCCCGCGGAGCGCCGCGGCCCCGCTGACTTCGCGGCGCAGCCCGGCTTCGCCTTCGCGGCGGCCGCCCGGCAGCCGGCGGCGCACGGCACGGCACCCGCCCTCAGCGCCTCGCCGGGCGCCTACCCACCGCCGCCATCCGAGTTTCCCCCGCCGCCGCCGCCGCCGCGGCCCGCCGCCAGCAAGCTAGGCGCCCTCTCGCTGGGCTCCTTCAGCAAGCCGGCCGCCAAGGACAACGTCTTCGGGCAGAGCTGCCTGGCCGCGCTCTCCACCGCCTGCCAGAACATGATCGCCAGCCTGGGCGCCCCCAACCTCAACGTCACCTTCAACAAGAAGAGCCCGGCCGAGGCCAAGCGCAAGCTCGGCCAGGCCGAGCCCGAGGCGCCGCCCGCGGCCCCCGACTACTTCCCGGCGGGGCCGCCGGCGGGCGGGGGCGGTGCCGCCAAGGCCGCGGGCCCCGCGCCGCTGCTGCCCGCCGAGAGCAGCCTCTCGCCCGGCTACGCGCTGGAGCCGGCGGGCGGCGGCGAGGGGAAGGCGGGCGGCGGGCGGGGGCGGGGCCGCCGGAAACGGGACAGCGGGCACGTGAGCCCCGGCACCTTCTTCGACAAGTTCTCGGCCGCGGAGGGCGGCGGCGCCGGCGTGAGCCCGGGGCCGCCGGGGGGCCCGCCGGGGGCCACGGGCGCCGAGCGCGGCGGGGGCACCCCGCATGACAAGCCGCTGACCTCGCCGTCGTGGGGCAAGGGCGGCGAGCTGCTGCTGGGCGAGCAGCCCGACCTCATGTCCTCGCTGGACAGCGGCATTCAGAGCGTGACCAAGTCAGACGGCAGTTCCCCCCACGTGGACTTCCCCGACGAGGTCAGCACCAGCTACGGCAACGAGGACGAGGTGTCGTCCAGCTCCGACAACGCCGTCTCCAAGCCCACGCGCAGCCCGCTGCTGGGCGGCTCGCCCAAGCTGCCCCGGGGGGAGCACGCCCTTCTCAACGGACAGAAGCCCCTGGCCCTTGGCCTCCTCAATACATCTACCTCGACCCCCGACAGCTACGGGCTCAGCACCACGGCGGGCGCCCACCCTGGCACGCCGGGCATGGAGCAGGTGCGGACCCCCACGAGCACCTCAGCCCAGGATGAGATCCACCCGCTGGAGATCCTGCAGGCGCAGATCCAGCTCCAGCGGCAGCAGTTCAGCATCTCGGAAGACCAGCCCCTGGGGCTGAAGAGCAAAAAGGGGGAGTGCGCAGGGCAGAACGGGGACACTGACTTGGGCAGCTGTTGCTCGGAGGGCGTCAAGGGTGCCATGAGTACCATTGACCTGGACTCCCTGATGGCAGAGCACAACTCCACCTGGTACCTGCCTGGCGAGAAGGCCATGATGGAGGGGCAGGATGAGGACAAGCCCATGGCGCCCTGGGAGAAGCCCAAGCCCCCGAACTCCAGCAAAGAAGGTATCTCTTGCCCCGCGCGGGTCCCGGCCCTCAGGGAGGGGGAGGTGGTGGGGCGGCAGCCCCACAGGATGGTGGCTGGGGCCGCTCTGCCTGCTGCAGGGTGCAGGTGCTGCTCCGCGCTGGGGCCGCTGCGGGCTGCCTGCGCCCCCGGGGCTGCCTGCGCTGCGGCTGCCTTTGCCGCCGGCCCCGGGGCCACCGCACCCCGGAGAGCGGTTGCCTGATGGAGTGCAGGGTGGGGTGCTGGGGAGCAGAGGAGAGGAGAGGAGAGGGGCTCCCGCGGAGCCTTGACGGGCAGGGGTGGAGGTGGGGGGGAGGCTCCCGGGGAGCCCCGACAGCAAGGGCAGAGATGGGGTGCTGGGGGGGGAGCTCCCATGGAGCCCCCACAGGCAGGGATGGAGATGGGGTGCCGGGGGGGGAGCGCCCATGAAGCCCCGACGGGCAGGGATGAGGGGGGCTCCCGTAGAGCCCCAACGGGCAGGAATGGAGATGGGGTGCCGGGGGGGGGAGCTCCCATGGAGCCCCGATGGGCGGGGATGGGGGCAAGGGGGCTCCCGGGGAGCCTTGACGGGCAGGGACAGAGATGGGGTGCTGGGGGGGGGAGGAGCTCCCATGGAGCCCCGATGGGCAGGGGTGGGGAGGGGGGAGCTCCCATGGAGCCCCGACGGGCAGGGACGGAGATGGGGTGGGGGGGCTCCCACGGAGCCCCGATGGGCAGGGATGGAGGTGGGGTGCAGGGGGGTCCCGCAAAGCCCCAGCGGGCAGGGATGGATGTGGGGTGGGGTGGGGGGCTCCCACGGAGCCCTGACGGGCAGGGATGGAGGTGGGGGGGGTGGGGGGCTCCCGTGGAGCCCTGACAGGCAGGGACGGAGGTAGGGGGGTGGGGGGCTCCCGTGGAGCCCTGACCTGCTGTGCTGTGCAGCGTTTTCCCCCATACTCCTACACAGACCTTCCTTAATCTCCAAAGTGTATCTGTAATGTAGTTCTCTGCTTTCAGGTGTTTTCCTGTGTGTGTTAAAACACTCATAGTGGCGTGGTACTGAACTGAAAGGCTCTTACCGTTTTTTCTTTGATGGAAAGGAAATTTAAGATCAGGTTCTGGGTCTACCAGTATAAAACTTGCTTAGTTGACAGATGTTTAATTTCAGCATTAGTTTTCGGGCTTTGATTCTCCTGTGTATCCAGAGGGCATCATAATTCTCTAAGCTTAGGAAAAAATATTTTAATACAAAACTATTTTAAAAGCTGTTTAACATAAAGATGATTGTAGATTCAGTTGGTTTCCATTTTATCTTATCAAAGCCTTATTTTCTAAGCTTCCTGCTTCTGTGTGTGAATATTATAATAGATGCACGTGCATGAATGTACTGTATGCATGCACACAGGCAATTTTTTTGAAATACTATAAGTACACGTATGTGTTTTACACAATATAACTCATTATTTGTGTCTTGGAAAGCTGATACTTTGCTACCATTAGTGTAGTTCAAAATCTTTTTCGTCATGTCTAGTCTTAAAGAATGGCTTTTTATAGTGCTCTGTGTTTAGTAATTTAGCTAAGAAAGGTGTTAGGAAAATGAAAGGGGAACTAAGGTGGTTTGAAAACTCGACAATTTCCTACCCCCAGTTCTGGTTGGCTTTCCAGCTTTGGCTTTCTGAAGCATGAATCCTAGCCCCCACTGTTTGTCTCTTTGTTCATGTTTAATGCCCCGCTCAGGAGACTCTCATTTGAAGCGGGAGTGTTTAGCATGCACAGCAGACTCTAGGAAGCCCATCAGCATTCTCCATGCTTCACCCAGGCAAGGACATAAATTGGTTTGTTTGGGGCCCTTCTTTTCCATTTTTAAATGGAGTTGCACACAGCATCCTTCCTGGCCCCTTCTCTTTTATTGTTTCTTGTACACAACATCTAGATCTGACTGGATCAATAGCTAGTTAGCACAAATCACAGTTCCTGTCAGTTCTACCTTGGCAGACTCGAACACATTTATACATTCTCACACAACACACATCTCCCTCTGTAATGCATGCTCCCCCTCATTCACATATATGTGCATACAGACAGGAACCGCTACACATACCCTGCTCTATTTAAAAACAGATTTTAAAAGATCTATTTCATAGATCTTAATTTCATGGATTTTTTTTTAAATGCCAAACAGTGAATGGTGCGTATATTTATTGAAAGTGTAATTTGACTTAAAATTATATCTATTTTGTGTGGATGTGTCATATGGAGCATTGCTTTCTTTAGTGTCTTTAACGGCACTCCTACATTCACTTTGATCACCACTATTCTTAGTAACATCTAGGGAAATAAGTAATTGCTTTCTGGAAGTGATAACCAAAATGTTGCTTTAGTTCATCACTTGGAGGGAAAGCCATTTAATCGCTATTCCTATATAAGGATATGTTTTAGTATTTCAGAGGCTTAACATAAAATAACAAACCAGTTTTACAACAACGGATAGACGCATTCATTTTGTTTTGCACTTCAGTCACTTGAAGGATTTGAAAGGACTGGTTCTTTAGGTGAGAAGATCCATTTAGACCAGTAGAGAATTTAACTGTTGTTGAAAGCGATAAAGATATGATAGGTGAGATAAAATAGGCCACTCTCTTCATTTAGTAGAAATAATTTAACTTTACATTGTCCTGTCCTTGAGTGTTTGACATTTTGTTTAAGAGAAGGCTTTATTTAACCTATGATTGAGATTTTAACTGTTTTTAGTCAACTGGAATGTGTGTCAGCAGTATTTGTTCCAAGCGTTTCCCGTGGAACACATGCAGGATGAATATGCAGCTTCCAACAGCACTCTTCTAAATGCAAGCAGTTGCTAAATGTGCTTGATAGTACATTGGTGAGAGGAGGGCTTACCAAGGCATGCATTTTGTAATGTTGGGTAATATTATTAAGAGTGGAATTCTTTCTTACACCTAACTTCCCTAACCAGCACATACACATTGTCGGTGGGCTTTTTACTTACACCTACTTTGGTGAAAATGAGAGAATGCGTTCTGTGATTTATACGTAATATGAGAGTGTGAGACTGGCATTGGTTCATCCCTGGGCTTCGGGAGAGGTGGAAGAAGGGCGAAGGGCGATGTGCGCAGGCGAAGTTTTGAGTGCTGAATTCAGCGTTCCACCTTTCTGATGCTGCCCTGTCTTGGAGGGGAGTCCATGCCCAAGGGGGAGATCTAAGGCTCCGGTTTTATTGGGATTCTTAGAGGGGCATTTTTGTAAATGGCAAAATATGTAAAACTCTGCAGGAAGAGTAACTTTTCAAATATTCCCTTAATGCCCAGATTACTGCGGGAAACAACTTGTTTGATTTGCTCTAATGGCTGTTCAGATTTCTGCTAATTAATCTCAGTTTTCTCATAATGTTGTTAAAATGATTTGTTTATAGCTGGTAGTCTGTGTGACTCGTGCGTTTTAAAAGTAGATGACCATAGACAACATTAGTTCAGATACCTATTCTGTAGGTCTGTGTAGTACATACACCCCACATGATTTGATATTAGCCTTTAGTGAGCTTTATGTATTCACATTTTGTTTCTGAATTTAGTGTTGATGCTGACTGGTGATCTCCTTCACTGAGACACAAATTTCAGTTAAGAGTGTTTTTGTTATATAGTTTCTTGTACTAACATGTGTATGTGATGTGGAGGGTAGATTTTCCTTCCCAAAATGCATTTGAGAATTCTGTGTTTTCCTCTGCCACAGAGCTAGAGCCAGGAGTGAGATAAAGTAATGCTGAAGCGACTGAGGTTGTGTTGACACCTATACCATAGCTCTAGGTAATAAAGAATAACTAGATCAAGTTTACTTTAAAACCCTGGACTAGTTTAATAGGTTTTTGCTTTGCCTGATTTGACTGAACCAGAACAATTTTCTCTTCACTGAAATGTTTATCAGTATTCTCTAGAAATTCAGTAATTAAGTTCTAGTGGGCTTTTTTTCAGCTTTTAATTGAAATTTTGAAGATCTCATGATGCAAGTGTCAGGTGAACATATCAGTATGTAAGGCAGAGCAGATGTTAATTGGAAAAAATGTAAATACCTGCAGTTAGTTAGCATGTGGCTGTTGCGCTGGAGTTTGTCCGCATTCACATAGTTCAGTGAAGTAGGTTTCAGTTTTTGTCTGTGTTAAGATTTCATAACAATCCTGAACCTACCATTTGAATAAACCATCGGGCCAGAACTTTTGGCTAAGTGGTATGTAACATTTGGGAATTCCTACCAAACATATTAACAAAGGAAAAACTCAGACCAAATGCGGCAGTGAGCCCTTGTTTTCTTTCTTTTCTTAGTGCGTTCTGTTGTATTCTTTTAAAATACTGCTAAATTCCTTGAGAGCTTTTACCAAGAGAATAGATTTGTTTACCGAGACTGAGTTTGTGAGCCCTCCTATGAGGTATTTCAAACACTTAAACAGCATCGAAAGCCATATATGATTTGAAATGGATTTACATTGTAGTAAAGCTGGTTGCAAACAAGTTCACTGACTAAACTCAGCGCACTTTGCAGCGATGAATGTGTGATTGCTGATGCTGCTTTGTTTGCTTGAAAGAGCTATTTAAACTTGCACAAAGAGTTTTAAGAGTTACCAAAAAAAAAAAAATACTGTTACCTTTGCCAAGAAGTTATGTGATATACTCTGCCGCTAAGAAACACACGTCTTTAATAAATGATCTGGATTAGCAGGCAGCCTTACGAGGAAAGAATACTCCCACTGCAGATTGTAGGAAAGATTTCAGTATGCATTTAGATTCAGATTTAATATGATCTTTTAAACTCTCCTGATCTGTTAAGAAAAAAGAAAAAAGTGAGATTGCCCTGTCTGACTTAGTGCCATTTGAAAAACAGTAGTACTCTATTGTTTACTTTGACCACCTATCATTTTTATGTATCTGCTATTCAAAAGGTCTTGTTCAGAAATGTTTGCCTTTGTTTTTATAAATATTCTCCAGCAATGTATTAGTAGTCCTTTATGGCAAATACTAGAGGAGGCAAGAAGTACAGTTTTCCATGTCATTTGCTATGGCTGTTATATTGTACTAAAATACATAATGCAGAAAATGTGTGGATATATTGGCATTTTAGTAACTACTGTAACCATTCTGCCTCTATCTGTCTATCCATCCATCCATCCATCTATCCATCTAGTTTTGGTTGTTAGATTTATCTGTTCTACTCAGTGTAGTGGAGAGAGTCTAGCTGTATTTGAATTAATGCAGATCACAAATTTGGTTTGTATCGTGTTACCTTCTTTTAACCAAATCTGCTATTTTGTGTTCAGTTGTGGGATTATTTGTAACAGGGATGTTTCATACATGCTTAGGATGGGAGGGTGCATGAGAGAGACACTTGGGGATATATTTCTTGAAATTAGAGTGTTGAATCTGTTTCACAGCTCTACATATGATATAAAAGGAGATGAATTAAACTTCATATTTATGGGTCAAAGTATAGATTTATTCTGATGTGTGATATATTATACAATGTCTTCTCTTCATTTTTAATGTGCAATACCTGTTTTTCTTAGCAATGATCTAATTGAATGATCTGCTATAAACTATAATTAATTTTTAGTAAAAAAAGTTATTGCTGGGCATTACCTACAGATACAGTTGTTTGTTATTGCTGTATAGAGCAAAGGATAAGGCATTAAGCAAACGTGTAAACTAAAAATATATAGGCTGCTTTTATTTCTAACGGTTGACTTCCTGCTTCTGTGATGTTCTGGGCCAGTATGAGGTTTTGGTACAGCAGAATGTCTTTATGTGGCCATATAAAATTTTATACTAGATGAATTACTGTACATTTTTAGTGCATGTTTTTTTTTGTGTGTTTGCATGAAATATAAGTGTGAGTACAGTATCCACAGAAAATGTAAAGCCAGTTCTAAAATGAATCTTCAGGTGGTCTAATATATATATGTGTGTGTGTGTGTGCGCGCGCGCGCGCATTTTCATACAAAATTTACTCAAATATTGTAAAGAGTTAAATTATGTAATTCTTAGACCACATTCAGAATATCAGAAGTAACCAGTTAAATTGTGGTTGGTGGGATCATTGCCTATTTTGTTACTAGCATAAAATATATTGTCTTCACCATTTTTCAGGCTTGAGTGCTTTGTATGCACGAGTCATGGATAAACTACATCAAACTCAGAATATGTATCTAAACGGGCGTCCACTCCAACCAGAAGCAATCATTCTGCCAATTTATTCTGTGTTTTTTTATTGAAAAATCTAAGCCCTTGAAAAGAACAAAGTTTACATCTCTAAATATATGCTTATATTTTGATGGACATTTTTAAGATGTGAGGTTTGTTTATTTTTTGAAATACATGATTATTCTTGCTTAATTTATTTGAGGTCATTTTTAGGAAAGAGATTTCATTAAGAAAGTATAATTAGAACATGATTTGCATACAGAGTTCCTCAGCAAAAGTTTTTGTGTAAGAGACATAGAGCAGGGTGTCTTATGGAAATTAAGTAGATGAAGCGGTGGAATCTTCCAGGAAATAAAAGGTCCACCCTGACTTTCCTGATCTTGGTTAAGTTGTTCCAACTTTTAAAATGTTACATAGAAGTTTCTCTATTCTGTAGCTAGACCCAGTTTGAGCATAGAGATAAGATGATTAACTTATGCAAAAATATTGATATTGTTTGTAGCTAGTTGCTTTTTCTTTCCAAAAACTTTTTTACTGGAGCAGTTAGAACATTGCTAATTATAAGTGACCTTTCTTAATGCATAGAGGTTTTTTTATTTTTTGAAATTTGAATATATTTTTAAGGATTATATGCCAGTATTCCAAAGTTGAATACTTTTAAATTTAAAGCAGAGAATTTAACAGCTGGAGGTCTAATCCATTAATTTTAACAAGCTGACTTTCTTAATACTTCAAAGAGAGCATCTTAAATGATATTGCTTTGCCTCTTCCCTCCAATACCCCTCTTCTAGTATTTATGTTCCACTCATCTTGCAAATGACAAAAGCATATATATGAGGCGAATACATTTTCTTTAGTTGGTTTAATCAGTTGTAAGTCTTGATGATCCAGAAATTTACTTCTTAAATGTTCTGCACTTTGTCTATATATTGATGCAAAAATTATTGTAGTTACTTTTTTTCTAGTAGTCCTTTCCCTCTCATTTGAATAGTTGTTCTGTAACGGTACAGGGGTTATCGAAAGAGTATTTGTTTCCAGCAGCCTTGAGTGTTGGGCTTGTGCCTTTTCAGGAAACTTCATTTGAATCTAGAATGCATTCCTTTCAGAAAAAGCAAGTCTAATCCAGTGCCTGCCATTTTTAAATAAAGTTTTTTCAAAGTTTTGTTTTGCATCTGTTAGACAGTATCTTTTATTATAAGCATATCTTAATGGTTTCACTCTCCAAGATGCACATATGTCTCAGTCATTAGTAGCTCCTGAAAATGAACCTTTTCTTGTCTGCATGCTTCACTTTTGCTGAATCTTTTGTTCTGTAATTTATATGTTTTTGGTTTAAATTTTATCAAGGTGTGGTATTTTTATGTTAAAATACAGTGTGTGATAATTGCACTGTCTACACTTTTTAGTAGATTTTGAGGTTTGTCTAAAGAAGCTTTTTTGGTTTGATTAGCAGAAATCTGGTTGCATTTAAGTGCTATATTGATCAATATTTGCATTAAGATAAATACGGTTTGTTTGAGATTAAACACAGGAATAACATACGTATGAGCTCTGAAGAGCTAAAGAGGGTTCTTTAATGCAAAATGTTGTATTACAGATTGCACTACAGCCTTTCTCTAATGATTAGTTTATTTAAACTTTTGAGTATTTATTTTCTTCTCTGTTCGGAGTCTTGGCAAAACTAGATGAGGAAATAGAGTTGCTATCTTTTTTTTTTTTTAACTTCTTAGCTTGAATTCTGACTGCTAGGCCTTTAGAACTGATATCCATGATCATAAGAAAGCCTTTAATCAGTCAGTAGTTATGAGCTGGTGGTTGACTGTTGTGAAATACATATTTTCAGAGGTAAGTCTGCATTTAATTAATTTTGTGAATTAATACGCACAAAATATTAAAAAGAATTTTATTGCTAATAGAATGATCATCCTTAGCTAAAGGAAGGATAGGTAACTGAAAAAGTAGCTATTTGTAAAGTAAGGAAAAATTTAAAATATTTTATGTCCTAATTAAGAATATATTATTGATTTAAATTGAGAATTTTAATTTGCTGCGTGAAGCAAATACACTAAAACCCCCTGGAAACAGGCATATCCTTCCTTACTCCTCTTCACTCTCTCCCAAAATGCAATTTAAAAGAAGGCAACGACTCATTTTGAAAAATGTACCATGAAACCATTTTTTTTAGCAAAATGCAAAATTAATCTATTAATATAGGCAGATGAAAGTTTAATTGCGGTTATTACCAGGTTCAAATTCCAGAGTCTTTTTCCTAAGAAGATCTTTTACTGTTTTTTTTTTTTTTTTTTTTTTTTTTTTTTTTTTTTACATAATCTTCCTGCATAACTACATTTTAAAGCCTTGCAGTCTTGAGTAAGAGAAGTCATAAAAGGTATGGAACGACAGTAGTTGAAAGATACCTAAAAATAAAAATAAAAATGTGTTCTAACAACTGGCATGTCCCTGGGGATCCTCTGCTATATATTCTCTCCTCTTCACTGGTAAAGGTGAAGCTTTTGATTGTCTGCGAGGTTAAAACAGGCGGAGTGCGAGCATCTATGCGAGTGCTCCTGTCTCTTGGCTAGATGGCACAGTTGGTCAAGTCATTACCATTGCACTTATGGATACTTGGGTTTATGTTTGATTTAAATCACAGCGGAGTCTATATTAAGGTCCCACTCTATTATTATTTTTATTATTTAAGATCGTATTTATTGCTCCATAAATTGACGCGAGGCTTTATGCTGTACTTTAGAAACTGAAGAGACATCCCCACTGCTAAAGATTTACAGTCCGAGTGAGGTAAAGTGGACATGCCTTGCGGGAGGTGTTTGGCGGTCCGCGGGGCGGCTGCAGGCGCGTGACGGCTCAGCCGAGGCCGCGCACAGGGGCCGCAGCCGCGCTGGGAGAGGGCGGCCGGCGCGGCCGGCGCGTGGGGCTCCCGCGCTGCCGGAGCGCCGGGACTGCGGAGCCAGATCGCGGCACTTGGGTAGCCCTGCGCGTGGTCAGCTCGTGCGCTCAGCACCTCACGGTGCCGAGGAGGGACCTGCCGTCAGGAGCCTCGGGCTGCTTTAATTACCGAACGCCCATGAACAGCTCACAATAAAGGGGAAAGAAGCGCTGAGGTATCGTGCCTCACTTGCAGTCCAATTCCTGTTTCAATTACATTTTCTTCTATTGCGTTTGGTGGAGAGAACTGTAGAGTCACACTGTCCTCCTCAGCGGAGTACTTCCCCTCGACCAAAAAAAGAAAGAAAACGATCGCAGTAGTTCTGATGCCATGCGGGCATGTAATAACCTACATTAATTTCTTAAATCTGAGCAACAGAAAAATAAACCGAAACGCTGCGAGAATAGTTTGATGCAAGGTGGGTTGTCGCCTCCTCTAGAAACCTAAGAATAGAAGAATCGTGGGTGGTTTTTTCCTCTCTCTTCCAGGGAAGGGGAAGGGGAATATTCCCCCCACCCCCTCCGCATACACACGCTTCTATCATTTGAAAATCATGCAAAAACAGTAGTAAAAAGTGTCTCATTTCTTACAACTAAAACCTATAGTTGTACTGATAGTGTTAGAAATAGTATGCATCTTAGATGCATAAGACAGTTGTGTAACTTTTTACATTTAATGGTATAGGTATTTTTCATCTGATCTATTTTGTTTGTTTTTATTAATTCCAAAACATTACACTATATAGCTTTTTTCTCCCAATCTGAAGAGTAACCCGAATTTCAGACCAAATATGATTTTGAAAGCAAGATAATAATAGAAATGGGCCTATTGTTTGTATTCTACAAAAAGAGAATTCTGCAGTAATCATAACAAAAATTACTGTGATCTATGAGACAGTGATTCTGAAATACTTAAAAATAGTAATATCATTTGAAGTGCAGCAGCTATTTTAAGACAGAACAGATTTTATTTTTGCTGGATATAGGGTCAAACATTTGCAACACATACTTGATTAAAAAAAGCAACAAAAACACAAGTACTTTTTTGAAGATAAAAATCTTTTTTTTTTGATGCTGTAATCCCTTTCTCTACCTCTAAATATAGGCACATGCTGTTCTTTTCATGAGGAGATAAACAGCCGGCCTCCCAACTACTTGTGTTCTCCATACAACTCCTTGGTTTTAGTGGCCGAGGAAAAAAATAAGACTGTTTCAAATACAATTAAAAGCTCCTGCTAGCATGCTAGCTGTTTTGATATGGGAAAACTACCAAAAAAAGAGAAAGAGAGAACAGCGAAATCCTTCTTCATTCTGGATTTTTTTTCCCTAATCATTATTTTCAGTCCATAGGAAGCTTCATTCTATAAATTTTTAATTTGTTGTAGCTGTCTACAAAAGGGGTGTAAATTTAGATGGGTCTGAGACTGTGCTGGGAGTCTGAGGCAATGGTTGCATGAAAAACTACAGTGATCTTCATAGTCAGCCTGTTCGTTGCTTTATCTTCAGTTTTAAATTCTGTGCGTGCAAAATAGTACTACATATTATATAATAAAGAGGCATGTCCTGCAGATGAATCAAGTTAATTGATTCATTCCTGATTTTACTTTCTTAGCTGAGGTACATACAAGAAAGGAAGAAAATAATTTGCTGCTTGGAGATACACTGCTTCTTAATACTCTGGATCGTAGGGAAGAAGGTTTATTGTAATTCTGAATCTCAAAATTCTTTTATAAGGCTCGTGAAAGTATAGCTTGAATTTTCTTGCTGCTACTATACTGCTATGAATCTTACTTTTGTGAGCTGACAAAGAACTGCTTTAATGTATTTTAAGTTTTTTTTAAACCAAATTATACAAATTGTTCTGAAATATTTCAGTCACAGAAAAGAATAGATTGAAAATCTTTTCCTTGAATCAGACAAGTATGAACTCCAGGAGCTGGAAAAACATACAGCTGGAGAGATTGTGGTACAATTATGTTTTTATGTCTACCTATTAAGCATAATGAAGAGTTGGTTGCTGGCCTTAAATTTGTAAAGAGCTTAATGTAAAGCTTAAAACAAAAGTAGTTTCTTGTAATTACTGCTTTGCAGTGAAGAGTACAGCTAGGTAAAGGGAATAAAAACTATGCACTGTCCAGTTGTATCACCCTAACTGCTGCACCTTGCACTTCTGTTTTCAGAGATTAATTATGTTACACTAATTGTCAAAAATGAGTTTTAAAGAGACAACACAGAAAATAAATGAAGAGGTGAAGAATGTCAAATGAACAATGCATAGAAATTATACAGCTTTAACTTCTTTTGTGAGTCCTAATACATTATTTTGAGGATCTGTTGATTTTTTAAAAATAAATGCACCAACAGTGTGCTGTTTTGTTTTTGTGTTTGCTAGAGTGTGAGATACTTAATGATAAAACTTAGAATCTTAAACATTTTAAATTTCATATTGGTTTTTAATTCTATTAGATTAGGCAAACCTAGTGAAACATGGTCACTGAGTTCTGAATCTGCTTTTGCTTTTCCTTGGAGTTTATTCTTATTGCCTTATGTAAATATATCAGGCAACCTTGAGCATGGTGTCAACTGTTTAAAGTTATTGTTTTGATCATATTCAGTTTCAAATTGTAGGAAACTATTTGTAATGAGAAATGAATGTTTGTTTATGATGATAAAAATAGTTTTTCATATCTTAAATTTTGTTCTTTCATTGTATGTGATGGTAACTATTATAGCCCAGAATATTCCTGTGCAATTTTTCAAAGTGGTGATGCCACACCATTTTACTATTTGCATATGTCTGTGAGTCTACCTGGAAGAGGAAGAGGGGAAAAAAGGCCCATTCCAAGAGCTTCTCTTGGAATCTGATTTAAGAGGTTGTATTTTAAATGTTTTTGAAGACTACTCCTGCTTTCCACGGTGGTCTGGCCCAAATATTAATGTGAGAAGTTCCCATTACTGAGCTGTAAAAGAATACTGTAAATGGGTTATGCAGAAAAAGCCATTTAGATAAAAATGCAATTTTCCCTTCTTCATACACTGCTAAGAATTAATAGCACATTCTTTCTAAATGGGTACTTCTACATTATATTTTCACCCTAATGAAATTCTTTCCAAAACAGGAGTGTTTCATTTAAAATTTTAGAGGAAAATTGATCTATCTTTATCCTCAGTGATCCTTCCCTTCCCCCTCCCTTAGTTAAATCTTGCTGAAAAGACTATTGTAGACTTATCTTAGTACTTTCTGGAAAATATGTGTCAGGTTCAAAGGTGTGTGTTTCAAACAATATCACCATTTGACTCTCCTTTCCTTCCGCAGGATATAAGTTATTGGGCATTTCTTATCCATACAATTTCACATCTTATTTGTGCTTTTTGATTGAATGATCTGTATGTCAATTGTGCTCTTACTGGCTCTGCTAGAGTACTCAGCCTGTGGCCACAAAGCAATGAAGACATTAATATGTCACTTACCAAGTCATTTTTGCAAGAAATACTACAAAAGAGAGAACTGCCAAAACCAAAGGTTAGATGACTTCCTCGTGGCCTCTACCTTTTTCACCCCCAATGAGAGTTCTGGGAAATAATCTGTCATTTTAATAAACCTAAAGCAGAGATGGTGCGCTTGAGTGCATTGTTATCTGATAGCACAACTTCACGTTTTGAAAAAAACACAACAGTTTATCTGAAGTACCTTTCAGATTATCTTGAATAAACACCTTTTCTCTAGAAAGTAAATAAATGCCTATTTAGAAAAAGAAAGAAGGAATACAGTGTGATAGTAGTGAAACGGAGGAGGAAATGGTCCTTGAAAGACTCGACCTGCCAGAGGATGCTTCTGTGGCCGCTGTTGGGCTTCTCGGTTGCTGCTTTTGCTTGGTCGCTGTTGCTGCAGCCCAGGCCAGCGCTCCCACAAAGGATATTGCTGCAGCCCTTGTGCCGAGTCAGCCGGAGCAGCGTGCCCCATGCTGGCTTGTGAGGCATGGATGAGAGCTCTAAATTTGTGTAGGAATTAGTCTCAGTGGGACACAGTACTTAGGAATTTTACACAGTCTGAAGGTATACACACATGGCTAATTTTGGGTGACAGTAATTTCTTTCCCTCTGCAGTGTTACTATTTTCTTGCTGTTTTCTTTTTAGAGCAATTATATCACAAACAGGCCCCAATGTGTTGCTGTCATTGACTCTGGCTTCAAGCAGTCATGGGTCATTAGCTTGGACATGTGAAAGCCAAGGTGTTTTTTCCTCCCTTTGACAGTTTTTCCTTGGATTAGAAGGAACAACTCTCTGATATAAGTGAGTAATGATGATTCTTCCATTGATACAGGTATGCATAAGACAAGCAAGCACATTTTGGATATAATACTCTTTCCTGCAAATATGCAGTGGTCATAAGCAACCAGTTTCAGGCAACAGAAAATCAAAGTATATATTTATGCTTTTTAACTGCTTCGGTTTTTAATAAAAGGGTTTTAATATAGCAATGAGGACAAAACTATATTGTAGGAATAGGGCTAATGGAAAGACACCTGCTTTAAGCAGCTATTCACTGCTGAGTTGCAGTGATAAAATGGTTTTAGTAAATAAATTGTTTGGTCTCTTCTCAGTGTTAGTAAAATAGTACCCATGTATAAACTATACTCTTAGTGATTAAGAAATGAGCAGGAGTTGATAGCCCTCCAAGCCTCCACTTTCTCTCAAAATAAAAACCTGCTCTGGCAGTATCACTGAGCAGCCTCTTGCATAGCTTCAGTGAGAAACTTGTCTTTGAGGGACTCTCTTCTTTGCTTGTGATATTCTCCAATACATGAAATACAAGAAAAACATAGGGCCTTGTGCTATCAGAGCAATTCTGATGCTTACAAAACCACTTGTGTCCGTAATATTGTTTGCAAATGGATATTTTGGACATCTTAGTTAAACCCCAAATCTAGTCGGCATATTGCAGGCACCCTGTCATTGGGGTTTTAATGAGTTCTTTGCTCAACTTTTGCTTTCTGGCTTGTGTTCAAAAGCTCTGCTCCTTCTTAACTGCAGTCAGTGAAAATACTAGTGTTGGCTTAAATGTTATATGAATGCAGTCAAATGAAGGATGAAACAGTGTTTTTGTTAGTCCACGTTTGTTGGTCTGTTTAGAAAGTTGGGAAGGAACTGCAAAGTAAACATTTTTGACATTTTTGAAAATAATCTTAAGCATTTGACACCTGGTTAAGTTTAAGTCCAAATAGTCAAAATATGCCTGATCACCAGCTACGTGCACTTCACAGACAAAAGAATTGAAATACTCAATCTTGGTGCAGAGGCAGCTAATGTTTTTACAAACTTTGGTATTTTTTCTTTTTTTTGGAAGGACAGCAGAGTTTTATTCAAAACCATATCTTTTTCAAACTCTGTAGGAAACAAATTTATATATATTCTACAGAGCGAAAAAAGTCCTAAAAAGTTGTTTCCTAACTGTCTTGTCATTGAAACTTGCTTTTTGCCACCTGAAGAAGTTTTTTTCACTGTGGGTTTGCCTTTCTGACTGTTTTGTGCATATTATTTGCAAAGAAATAAACTGTGTCAATAGCTTTTTCCCCCTACTGATTTGCAAATTACTGGGAAACGGATCACAGAATTCTTGACTTCATTATTGAAAATATATTCTCAAGCTTCTTCAGTAAGTAATTATCACTTTGTATACTCTAAATTGGAAGCATTTGTGACTTTCAGTTTATGTTGATACGTTACTTAAGTCATTTTGCATTGTTTTGCTTCCTTTCTGACTCCTAACTAAAACTGTGCTGGTTGCAAACTCTATTTTTGAAAGGGGTATTTATAGTCAGTGAGTCTTCTGTGACTACTTACAGCAGTCTTCCAATCAAAGAACAGAAAAATACTATACTCCTCATTATATGGGTTACATAATAGCAATATGTATAGTCAAAAAAACCTTCCCTTTTGTGATTCATTTTTTTGTGGATCATAGTAGTTCAGTGTAGATTGCAAATCATGAGTTTTACAGCCAAATATGCAATTCCCTGAAAGCAAATGTTGAGAATTTAAATATTTCAGTGTAGTTATTTGCAACTTGCAAGTTTTGTATTAATGGAATGTTGATTCTTGAGGTTTTGTATTAAAAAGGCCCACAAAAATTACTGCTTAAAGTAACTCTATAAAGTAAGTATTTCTGAATAACTATAGTCTGCTTTCTTATTTTTTGTACTTGAAAATGTTTGGCATAGTGTACATTGTTACACCAAGTATTGCTTTTTGTTACTCAGAAGTGCTCTGGAATCCTGGTGGTACTGGAGCTCTAATTTTGCTATAGGGCAAAAACCATGTGCAAATACTGAGATCTTGATTAGCTGACATGTAGTAAACATCTACGTGCAGCACTAAGTCTTCCCCTGCTCTTCAGGTGAAAAAAATTACTACTATGCCAGAGTCTCTAGGTCGTGGGCAGCCATTTTATTAGGAAATTTAGAACTTCAGTGTTGTACAAGGAAAACAAAATAGCACTCAACTAGTCAAACTGTGGGCTGCTATAACACTTCTAAGTTGGCCAGTTTTGGGTCCCAGGACAAAAGTACCTGTAATTACAAGTGTTTGTTACCCTCGTGTGAACGGTTAACTGTGCAAAGAATGCTGCTCGGTTCCAAAGTAGGTAAGAATTTATTATGCATCACTTCCCCCCCCCCCCCGTTGGTGCTAGTTGTACCTGGCAGGCATGTTGCATACTAAGTTGTGCATTTAAGCATAGGTTGTAACAGAAAAAATCTTGATGGCCATTGTTTCTATTAAAAAAAAAAAAAAACTTCTCATCTTCAAAGCCACTGCTGTGCTGTTACGATAATTTTCTCTTTGAACATGTCAGGATTCTGTCTTTGATTATATACTGGATTGTCTCCTGTCCTTGAAGCATAACGATTTTTTGGGGGTAGACAGATACATTTTTCATTTCATCATATTTCTTCCTCTAGCCCAGGACTTCTTAAAAGTGAGGCTATGTTGAAAATAGGTGTTAAAGAATATAAATATGCAAGAAAATAACTGGTTTAAATTTAATTTTTTTCTGGGATTTTTTTTTAAATCCAATATGAAATACAGTCTTTGTTTACAATTTGAACTTATGCTTTCAAAATTTCAAACTTTTTTCTTCCTCCTCCCCTTCTTTTTGCTTTTGATTGTGTAGAAATAATTATGTCAAAGATTTCCTTCCACCTTTTCATTTGCTATTTTGGCGACCTACACCTCACAAAAAGAGCAAATCCCTGCAATTCTACCACCACTTTATTCAGCTTTGAGAAGTTTTGGAAAATAATGAGAAAGCAGGAGCAGAAAACTAAATGATGCTTCTTCTGTTACAGAGAAGAAAACCAGATTTTTTCCATTTTGTGTACTAATATTCTCTGAGGCTGGGAAAGTTTAGAAAAGTAACGTGGGGAGAAAATGTTGGGGGGAGATAAGAAAAAGATTAAAATCCATTAATAATCATTTTCATGCTCACTGAGAGAAGGGAAAAGGGGGAAGTTGAACTCTCATGGCCAACTTGAAAAAAAATGAAAAATCAAATTTGTTTGAAAAAACGGTGGGTGGGTACTATTTTAGAAACGCCGCTGTCTCCGCCGGCTCCAGCACGGGCGGTCCGCGCCGCCTGCGGGGGCGGGAGGCTGCCCTGGCGCCTGGCGCCTGGCGGAGGCCGCGCTCCGCGCTCCGCGCTCCGGCATGGCGCGGCGCGGCCGGGCTGCCTGGTGCCGTGCGGCGGTGGCCCGCCTGGCCCCGGCCCTGCCTGCCCGCCCGCCGGCGAGGGCTGGGGCCGGCGGCACCCCTTCCCGCCGCCGCAGCCCCTGGAGGACGGGCCGCCTCGCGGCGCTGCGGCCGGGGGCCGGGGGCCGGGGGCCGGGCTCTCCCGGCGCCTGGGCCGAGCCGCGGCCCCGCGGGCGAAGGCTTCGGAGGCAGCGCTCGGCCCCGGGGAGCAGTCGGAGCGGAATCCAAGGGGCGGGGGCCCCGGGAACTGCGGAGTGCCTCGCAGGCCCTCCCAAGCTTCCCGGGACAAAGCGAAGGCGGTCGGGCGGGAGCTGGGGCGCAGCCCGTCAGCCCCGGGCGGGCGCCGCTGTCGAGGCCCGCGTGTGCGTGTGATCTCTTTCATCCCTGAGTGAGTCTGGTGCCACCGCGGCGGTGGGAAGTATCAGAGAAAACTGGAAGAAAATCGGGGTGGTAGAGCTGCATCAAGCACTGAACAGATTTATCCCTCGGGAAATGGATATTCTGTGAAAACTCAAGAGAGCCAAACCCCAAGCAGTGTCTGCAGGTCCCTGTGGCTGTGATTATGTCTTTGTGTGCACTTACAGTAGCTCGCTGTAAAAATACATTGCTTCATGTGTAGGTTTCTGCAGTGGGGTGAATACAAATAAATCAAAAAATAACCTCTAAATTAAGGTTTGCCTGTTTGAATTCGCTTGATTAAATTCTTCACTGTGGAGTTTGTAAATCCTAGTAACGTTTTTGAACTGGCACTTTGTTCCCTTGTGTTTTGTAAGGAAAAAGCAAAAAGGACCCACTGTATCTTTAAACTTGTGGATCCTCCAAACCTTCCTAGGAAGGCGAAGGGGGAAGGGACCCTTTCAGGATTAATTAAACAGCCATGTCTTGCTGTAGACTTCAGGGCTTTACTGATAAACACCAGCCACTCACCCATGGCTGGTGGTGGCTGTTTTTATTTAATCATTATTAAAAGAAATCTGAGAAATCTTTCCTTTCTCCTCCTCCTGTCTTCCATGTATCTGTCCTCCCAACCTGTTTGTTTGTGTATGGTTAAGTTTTCTACGCCAGTGAGAAGCAGAGTGGAAATGTCAGGGGTCAGACTGCAGGCAGGCAGGGAGCAGTCAGCCCAGCTTCAGCCGCAGTCTTTGACTTTCTGAGAAATCTGAGATGCGTTCCAGGGAAGATTAACTCTTTCCAGCACAGATGCCTTTCTGCTGAGGAAGACCTGAAGAATCTGAGTTGTAGCCATCACCGAGTCATGATGGCTATGTTCAAAACTTGGTTTCGTCCGTGCTGTGCATATATCCTTGTAGTCTCATTGGTGCTGGGTGCTTTGGCTTTTGTTTACCCTCATACTTAAGACCAGAGGGCCTAAAATTTTATCTATCTTGGCATTTGGGCATCTGGAAGATGAGGCTGCATGGATCTAAACCTCTGAGAGGGAAAGAATATAGAATAATTTGTTGTGATGCTATTATGAATGTCTGTATTTCTCTGTTCATTTTCTGGTAAACAAAGCATTCATCCACAAAGGACATAATGCTACTGTTTGAAGACACTGTTTAAAGTAGAGGCATGGCTTAGAGTTTACTGCTTAAAAGATGTCTAAACTGTTCTTGAAGCTCTAGACTTCAGAATAAGTAGTTTTGATGTTGGGCCTATTCAGTTAGCATCTTGCTAATAAACATGCCTGAAGATGCATGTAGTGTAGTGGTTTATATGTGCAAAAGTCCTAGCTGATGGTCAAGGGGTGGCTTGTTGGAGTTTGTGGGAGTTTTAGTTGTATGGGTCATGTACTACCCACATCTCATCCCATATGAGTCAGCTCTGGTGTGGAGGTTGTTTTGTTTGTCTGGTGGCTTCTCTGCAGTTGTATCGCTGGAGGGAACTGGGCTGCTTAAGATCTAAGTGGTCCCTAGTTTGCTAGAGCAATGAAAGTGCGAACAGTGCCCTACTTGAAACCGTTAAGAGTGATAGTACAAGGTAGTCCTTATGCAGTTACTTAGTAGCTTCTTCATATTTATCTTTATTTATGTTGGGATATATTTATTCGGAACTCGCATATATAGAACTAGTAGACCCTTCTACAAGGCACAGCGTAGGAGGGTGTGAAATGACACAGATGCAGGGTGTCCTAACTGCTGAGTCAGAGTTACATTTGGGAGCAGAGTTCCTTCACGAAGTGCAGGGGTGAGGTTCTTGGTCTAGCTGGTTTGCTACTGATTTTGTGATGGTGTCCCTAAGCCTTTAGCTTCTTGCACATATGGTCTGAGTGCATGTATGGGAAGTTTGTTTAGCTGTGGTCTAATTAGGCCACACCTATGAAATTATTCTGTACTACAGAACTACTTTTTGTAGTGGTGATAAATATGCCAAAGCAATGTTCTCTGTTTTAACTTCTGCAAGTTAGTTAATGGTATCATTTATGTCCAAAAGAATAAGGCCATTTGTGCTAACATTCATCTGTGAATGGCTCCCTGCCATGTCTAGAGCATGTCAGGACTGCAGAGATGTATCTTGTTATCCCCATCACCACTTGTGCTGTATCTCTGCGAGGCCTCAGTTCGGTGAGGAACAGTGAAGTAATCTCTGCTTTCTTTGTGTATCCTCACAGAGGAGTGTTTTGTGCTTCTGTCACTTAGTGCTGTTTATATGCAGTATTTGCTTTAAAATTATCTTCCTCCAGCACTCCTCTGTTAGCTTAGTTAATGAAAAGTAGTGAGATGTTAGATCCCAGCTCAGCCTTTGTGAGAGATGTTAAAGTGAACTTCAGGGTTCGTATATACAAATCCACACTTAAACTGGACAATTCTGCATCTTAGTGCCTTACTTGGTAGACTGTGTGTAAATAAATTTGTGTAATCTAGAAACTAGCTCCTATTTTCATCTTTGTGTGAATGTTTGTAAGCACTGCTAAGGTAAAACCAGAATCAGTCCAAATCTCAGGCCAGATTAATAGCAATCTTAAACAGAGAGCTACAGTTGCATATAGGAGAGAAACAAATTATAATTTCTTACCTACTACTCCTGTATAGACTCCTCCTCACGGTGGGATTTCCAGAAACACATTGTGGTCTGATGTGTCAGTACTACTGTGTTCCAATGCTGCTTACTCCCCTGTCTTCTCCCAGGTGCTCCTGTACATTTACCAAGTGGAAGTTGATACTTCTGGGGTTCTCGTCCCTGATTACTGTAAAGTAGCTCCTACACGACTGCTAGCATGAAGCGACAAGTTAATTGTCATTACTTCATTTTCCAGTGATACTGAAATTGTTGTGGGTAATATACTCATAAGAGTATATGGCTAGAATGTGAGTGTGGGCCCATGTTTTAGCTTTTAGTTTGAAGATGAGACTATCCATACTGTGTTTTACTGACCCGCTGCTGATTTACTGGCCTTTGAAACTTCAGAGTTAATTTTTAGTTGAAGCAGTGAAAGTCTGTCTATCCATGACTTTCTTGCTTGAACAGCTGTTTGCTCCTGATTCGTTGCTATTCTGAGAATTTCATGAAGATTCTCCACAGTGATACGACAATCGGAAGAAAAAGATGTTTTTTTACTTATCCTGGCAATGACACTTACAGACTTACCTAACAAAGCTAGATGTTTAATTTTTTTTTTAAGATGAATTTCCCTAACTGCTAGTCCTCCTTCGCATGGTTGCATATTTCCTTCTGAGGTTTTGTTGGTTTTCCTTTAAATAGATTTAGTTTAAAAACACTCTGTGCAAACAAAAACCCTAGGCCTCCATCAGATTTATGACCTCCAGCTGACTCATCTCACCTTTCTTCTACTGCTTTATGGGATGTTTCTGAATGGGCTGAATCCATTATTTGGTAAGAATGTTTCCATCTGTTTTTGCAGCCAAAATCAAATATTAGATACAGTAAAATTTGGGATTTTTTTGTAGCAGAAAAGGCCTGACAAAAACTGACGCAGAAAGTGCCTTTTGGGTCTATAGCATCAGATCTCAATTTGATTTGCAAACACCTAAATGTTTTCCAGCACTGATTTTGACCCTTCTTTAGCAAACTTTGGCTTCTTGACAAGTCTGCCTTTTTTTTTTTTTTTTTAATTACTTTTCTTAGACTCTTTAGAAATTGTCTGTGAGCTACCAGGAATTTGTAAATCATGTTTTGAAAACCGCCAGTTTTGGAGAGTCACATCCATGCATTTTGTGTTCATTGGCACAGAATGGACTGAGGAGTGTCTGATTCTAAAACTCATCTCTGCAGATTATTTGGGAGACACTTGGGCTTTTTTCTAACATCTCTGGACTAGTTTTTTTTCTTACTCTTTTGAACAGTGAAATGAATTGAACTTTTGATTTTAGGGATACTGTTTGCCAAGGTCCTCTCATATAAACCACTCCTTCTGAGAAAACAAATGGCGGTTGGGGGTATCCTAACGAGAAATGGGGTGTATTTCAATGTAATGTTATAAACAGATGAGATAAATTAGCTAAAGAACCTGGATGCTGTTTCATCTAGCCTACTGTAAGCCTTTTGTGAACTAAGGCTGTATTTTCACATATATCCTTGAACTTGCTTGGTTTACCTCAGAGCATTAATGTACATTATCACCATTTCTTGGTGTGCAAGAGCCTCAGATGTGTGAGGCTCCTGGGAATGACTGACTTTGCCTGTGGCAGTTTTGTATTATGGGCTCTCGTAATTGTGAATTATAGGTATGGCAGAGGCACCTACAGGAGCTGCAGGCAGAATTGGGGAGAAAATGGGAGGGACTGAAAGATGAACTTCTTTTAGTAGCTGGAAGACTGGACACCCCCACCCTGGTAGTCAAGCTGGATGTAGATCTGGCTTTGGGCTACGAGGACACTGCTCCTCCAAATTCTTTGGGAAATAGATGGCTAAATATATAAAAGGTTTCAGCCAACTCCTCACAAGAGACTGATAATATTTGAGAGACAAATTCATTCTTAACACTGGGCTAACAAGTGCTCATTTAATTTTCCTCGTGAAACTAAGCTACTACAAACAAATTTCTTTGAAGAGAATCTTTTCCTTTCACTTCATTTAAGGAAAATAGAGATTTTCATGTATGATATGCAGGGCTTAAATATCCTACTTAGTGTTGTCTTTTCTATTTTTTCCCAGCAATTATGTAGAAGCTGTTGCACAAATCTGATGAGAGAAAGCTGGAATTTACATGTTTCTTTCTCTGTTTCACTCTGTGCATAATCACCATCTATTCACTGCCTTTACAAACTCCATTAATACACCCACTTTTCTTGCCAGTGTGAGTGGGCATTTTGATGCTATTTTGGAGGCTTATTCTGTGTATTGAAACCCACATTAGACTCAAGGTAATATTAGTACTTTTGACCTGTGTGTCCTCAAAAAGAAATGAGCTGCAACAAGGCTTACTAAAATTATACAACTGGTACAGAATGAATTTGACCGTTAAAGTAAATATTGCTTTTTCAGTTACCATCTTCTGGCTAAGATTCAAGTTAGCGGTGATGGTGTAGCCAGCAGAGCAAAGCTCAGGCCAACCTCAGAGCCGTTTTTCATTATTTAACATGCATTAGAAAGTGACTTCATAATTGTAAAACCAGCTTATGAATTGATAAAAACTGATTTCAGGCCATAGCCCAAGATACCACCAAGATGCTCTTCTGTGCTCTTAAAGAGCTTTATGCTCTTAAAGCTCTTCTGTGACGGACAGTGAGCTCTCAGGAGCATTGGCTAGTGGTGGCCAGTTGGTACATGCCTCCTAGAGAGGGCAGATCTGTGAGGTAATCCAGTGCACAGAAATTGCAGGTATTAGTCACCATTAATCGACTTAGCTCCTTGTTAAATGTCAAGGTGGCAATTTAATGCAGAATGTTTAAGCAGAGTTTCTTTCAGTTTTGGCCTGTTCTGAAATAATACTAAACAATACCCAGGAATTGGTTTTCGTTAAATGAACTCACATTTAACAATTTCATATGACTTCTGTGGAGTCAAAAAATTCCACTTTGAATTTCATGAAAAACTTTTGATTTGCTCATGCATGCTGAATATCAAGAGATGGATTTCACATGAATAGAGTTGTTCATAAAGTTGCCATGTGATAATTTGCATGCATATGAAACAAGATTGAAACTATTGGGCACAAAAAGCAGTAATTCCTTACTCATCATGGTTGCATGGGTTGTTATCCTTGGTGAAAATAGGCTCAAAGCATTTTGTTAGTGCAAGTGAGTGAAGTACGCCAACAGTAGATAAAACATGAGATCAGTCAGCCAATATGCGCTCCTACTGTGGACTTTCCTTTCCACGTTACATGCTGCATGCAGAGACAGAGAGATGGCTGAAAAAAATTGCAGTCCTTTGGTAAGAAGATTAGGAGAAGCTGCAACCTTTTTCCCTAACCCTAGGTCAGAATGCAAATTTGAGGGAGCTGAGGATGAAGGAAGGGGGTTAAGCAATGAACTCCTTTCCAAGAGGAGCAAAAATGCTAGGCTTGATTGCCTTTTCTGAGACCTGCCGCTGAGGCATGCGTACGATTTCTGTTTTGTTGTTGATCCTGTGCACTCTTTGTACCCGTTGTGGAGCTGTGTTCCTGAGAGGCACTGGACAACAAGTAAGACAGAACTGTGTGAAATATTGCTTGCCAAAACTGGTTGAGAATGCACCAGTACCTATCAGGTATTTACCTGGATGAGCTGTACAGCTCATAAATGTCTCTCTCTTTTGAATAGCAGTCTTTCTTGATTGGCAAGTATTTTATTGGTTTAGAGAACAGAATCTGTTTTCTTGCAAATATGATGTTTGTGAAGTGTTTTATGCATACCTCCTCAAATCTGGTCATGGAGAAAGTCTCGGCCTGGTGAATCGATGGAGAAGAGAGAAGAACAGGATGACTTTCAGTTTTGTCATGAATTGAGGCCCTGGAAAATAATTCAGAGTTCCCAGTGGATTTACTGTCTTCCGACTGGTATCGTATAAATGTCAAGAGAGTTGAACCAACTATAATGAGTCATGTTGTAATTTGCAGACTGCAATTTGTTTTCTTTTGGAACTGTCCAAAAATGATTTGAATGTTGATGGCCATTGGTTTGGTTTGTTGTTTTAAGCAAGCTTTTCTCGTGTGGGTATGGAAGCAGATTCTAACTATGCAGAGGACTTGCATGAGGACAGTGCTGGCAGTGGTGCTGGGAGCGCAGACTACGTGTGTGGAAGCCCTGTGCTTGGAGCAGTTCAGATCGCAGGTGAAAGTCTGGCTGTCGGGGGTTCAGCTTTCACTGATACGCATTAGCCATGATTTGTCTGCTCAGGGGAAGGCAGCACTAGGCTAGCAGAGGGCAGTACCTCAGCACTGTAGTTTGTGATAGGACCTGGTTTGCAAGAAGTCTTTTATTATGTGCGAACTAAAATCCCGTAAATCAACCTCTTTAAAAGGGAGGCAGACAGAACTTCACTGTGTGGTTTGTATATTTTGCAGTAAACCAGTTAATGTGTTAAATTGAAAAGAGGAACTGGAAGTAGCCAAAATAGGGAAGGATATCAGTTAAAAACAATCCATTGCCCCCCTTTTCCCTTACTCCCTCCCATATCCATCTAACAGAGAAAAGAAACTGGTCTTACCCCAAGGTACGTAGTGATTTTTCTACTGGACTTGAGGTTTCTCCGGTCTGACACAGGACTTCTGCTTCTTCTCAGTCATATAGTTGGAAAGAAGTAAATTAATAATAGCTTCCAGAGAAATAAAAAGTTGTAGACAGTTTCATGCTTTCCCATAAAACCATGGACTGTATGTTCCTCTTCCACTGGCAAGTGGGAAGCAAAATGGGGAATTCTGTTTTCCCTCTTTCTCTTATCCTTCTCCCACCTTGATGGAAAGAACACATTTTTTAAAATTGCAATGTCTTTTTCCTCATCCATACATCCTTCATTCTGCATCTTCAAGGTCACGTTATGTGTAAGCTTATTGCTGCCTTTTCCACTGTTTGGGTTAATAATTTTTCTACTTAATAGTATTTTCACCAGTTACTTCAGACATTGTCATGTGGCTGGCAATCTGAGTTTTTGTTCAAGCAATATCCACCCCAAGTTTTCCACTGGAGCCCTAGAGTAGGAAATTGCATTCTCACTGCAACCCTCCTGCCCTCAGTGAAAGAATCAGCAATGTCTCCCTAATGCTGCCATGGATTTGGGGTGCCTTCCTGTTGTGGTACCCTCGTTCTTCCATGGCTGCTGGTGAAAACATGAGCATGAAAGGAGGTCAAGGGAGGAAAAAAGAAAAATGTATATTCACAGCAAGCATTCTGTGTCTCCTGTTATCTAAATTCTGTGCAAGCAGTGAGTGCTGATAGAGCCCCATGCCAGCTCTGAGACCACTTAAAGCAAAATAAACATCTTTGCAACATGGTCTGATACATGCTCCCTTTAGAGTCGGAGGCACCTCCAATTAATCATCCTTTCTGTGGAGGAAGAGGCTGTGAGGATTGGAGGACACTGCCAGACCTGATGGGCTGATGGAGGGGTGGGCACTGACTCAACATTAAGGCTAAATGGGCCGTGTTCCCAGGCCGAGTGAGCAGTGGCAACCTTTCCTTTCCTTTCTTTTCCTTTTAGGTGAGTGATGTCTTGTCTATATGCAGCAAAGTCAAGTGCTTTAATGAGCAAAGCTCTCGGTTCTGGCTTGCAGGATATATTGGTGGTGTGGGACAGTGCTCAGTGTTGTGCACACGTTTTTCACTAAAGAGCCTTCCGTCCTTTGTGAGGAAAGGCTTTTATAGTGTAGCCCTGCTGGTTATAAAAATTCTGAGGCTGGATCTCTGCAATAAATCTATGGGCTGACCAAGCCAAATGACTTCTTGAAATGTTAATGAATGAGATGTGACCAATACTCTGGAACTGAGACATCTATGCATGCCACTCCTGGTCAGCAAAGAGGGGGCTCTCCTATTCCCCTCTTAAATTGTACTCATCATTAGGAGTCATAGACTTTATCTGTTCATCTTAATAACTGCATAAAATTTTTTTTTGTTTAATTTTCTTCAGGAAGGTAACATCTTTAGGCATTTTATGGGCTTTAAAAATTGCACAAGTTACACAAAATAAATGAAGGAATAAAATCAGACAAGAAGGTTTCAGTAATGGAGCAAATTAAGCTTTTCATTAGGCGCCAGCAGAGTGCTTGGTACTGTACAGGACCCAGAGCCAAAGACAGTCGTCAGAAGAGACAGATGAGCCAGTCCAAAGCAGGGGTACAGGATGCCAGAGAGGAAGAAAATGGAAAGTAGTGCAAGTTTTATAGAGTAAATAAGTGGCAGGTGACTTATTTCTTTGTATTTCCAAATTAATGCAATGTGCGCTTACTTACACTCCAAGCTCAGAAAAATACCTTTATCCCAGTGCTACAGTGGTGAGGGAGGAGATGGTTCATTTGTTTATAAACACAAATGCACTAGTTGTGTTTAAAAAATAGCATTTTAGGAGTAAATTAATCTGTGGCGACCAGGTCCAGTGTGCAGAGAAACATGAAATGTTTTCAGACCTTATTTTTCTTGAAAACTGAAAAAGATGATTTTGTAGTGTGTACAATTGCAGAGCTATGTGCCTGAACCAATATGTCAAACTGTCATGTGGGAGATTTGGTGAAAAACATCTTGTCCTAAGGGAATAATTTTAAACACTATATGTAGGTTTGCTGCCTCATAAGAGATCATTACTCAAATCTATTCCCTCTTATGGTAGCTTGGCCCCTACTTAACGGGCTCAGAGTGAGCAGAAACCTATTAATGCATGCTTTAAGAGTGGTTATCAGATGGTAGAGGGGAAACTGATCTCTGATCAGGGAATATAGTGTTTTTGGCCAAATCATCTGATTTAGTTTTACCCAGATCAGTAGCAAGCCAGGAGCTTTACGCTCGAGTGGTCATTGAGGGCGGGCGGCGGCGTGAGGGGCCCATGCTGAGCGGGGTGGATGGGACTCTGGGGCAGCGCGACGCTGCAGCCGGGGCTTTGTCAGAGCCGGTGAAGAAGTGTAAGGGACAAGCCCTAAGGCAACTAGCCGTTCCAGGGATCTTCACCTCCTGTTTGTCACTTCAATCTTACAGTAACGCTGAAGTGCGGAGTGGAACCCATTGCAAACCAGACCTTCACCAGACTGTAACTGCGCACTCTTGCTCCCTGCCCGTCAGTGTCTCCTGTTTCTTCTGTTGCTGCTGTTTTTGGCAAAAATTAGAGAAATGACAGGAGCAGCACCTGAAGGGTAGTGTAAACTCCTGTTGCCTCTGTGTGGCATCTCCTGTTGCTTGGCTGCACACTGTACCTTCCCGAATTAATCTCGTCTCCTGTGAGATGATGCATGTAATACATTATAGTGTAACAGGTGAACTTGACTGTAGTGAGATTAGTTTACGTAAAAATCAGGACACATCTTGGTTTGTATAATGTTGTTTGGGGTCATCACAATTAAGAGAACACATTTCTCTTTTAAAAGTACATATGAAAATGTTATGTGAGGGAGAAGATTTTTCAGAGCAGCTTGGTAAGGACTAAGTAAAAAGATAGCGAGAAGAAAGGTTGACTGAAAGTGTGCGTACTTGGTGACTTCAGGAATAAGGAGACTGTCAGGATATAATCTCACTAAAAATATATATGTATTTTTTTTTTGACTGAGGTGAAAAATCAGTGTGAAGTGTTGGTATTGAATTTATTGGTTGAGAAGAGTTCTGTGTCTTCTCCCTGTATCTTACCTTTGGACACCCGATGCCTGTGAAAGCAGCACATTGCCTTGCCTCCCCTTGGGTTCTGTCCTGTGTTAGTTGCAGTGCCTTCATTAATACTGTGTAAACAAACAAACAGCAACCTTTTATTTGCTGAATGCATGCATGCCTTTGCAAAATAGAGCAGAACGAAAGAGCGGCTTCTTAAATGTGTAAGGTCGTAGCAAGAGGATACAGGGGCATGGGAGAAAGGCTGGGCCAGAGAGTCTCTACTGTGCTCTGTTTGTTTGTTTGTTTATTTTGAGGAGCTTAAAGATTGAAATGTGTTCATTGAAATGTGGGTAGGCTGGTTCAAAAGCTTGAGGTATAGCTTTTGCCCAAAAGCAAACTTTAGTACTAAATAAATACCTTTTAAGTCTTTTGGGAATGTGAAAATGTATGTGCATGCGTACTCCTCTGTAAAGAGAGAAGGATGGTATTTTTGTCTTGACTGGTTGATAAAATTCTTATACTTTCTTCTGTGTGTTACTGTTACTGGTGAATGATACAAAACTATTCAGAGAAAATTTTGAAATATTTACCTAAAATATACAGTTTAAACAGCAGTAAACAAATTTGCTAGAATATTGGCTGTACACAAGCACATGAAGGGTGCGAAAATGGTCAGACTTAATTCACTTTAATGTTCAAATGAATGTTTGCAAATATTTTTTTGCCATAGTCACCCAACTCTTCCAGATGTTGTGGCTGGCTTTTGGAAATGCCTGTGCACAAGCTGAGCTAATAATATTAATCAACCCTCATGTTAACTTCCAGGCCATTCAGTGATTATTGCAGGAATTTTCTCTGCTGTGAGCAATTTTGCACAGTTGGCTGAGATACATAGTTGTGGGTTTTTGCTTGTTTTTATCTTCCTCTGAAATACGGAGTATGGTTTGTTGCTATGCACGGAATAATGGTTAGGATAGGATATTATAATCAAGATAAAAGGAAGAAATTGTTTCCAGTGCTGGAAATTTAAACTTGGTATTTGCAGTAACTGGCTTTCAGAACTATCATGACTCTCCATTGCTCTGTGTGAGAACGTGCTGCCGCCACCTGAGCAAGGAGAGAACGGATGCGTCGGAGAAACCGTGCTGCACTCGCAGGCAGCTGGACTGTTTTTGCTCTGAAGACAACTGCCCTCCCTAGACTGAAAGGACTGCCCACCAACCAGGCATTCAGAGAAATGCTCTGTAAAAGAATAAATGTAATTGGAGTCAAAGTAAGGAAGCAGTGGGAAAAATAGGTAATTCATGAGGGTTGGCTTAATAAATCCAGTATTGATTTGTATAAAGGAGACAGTAGAGGCTGCCATGACAAGGCCTTGCACTAATCGCAGCTTTTTGTTGTGAGAATACTGTGATGGCCAGGCCATTTCCAGACTCCTTTTGGTCTTTGGTCAGTCTATTGCTTTGAGTTTCACGTCTTCTCTCTGAACATGCTGTGCTTACATAAAATGTTTTAGCTTTTATCTCTACTTCAGCATTGGCCAGCAACAGTTATCCATTTTCAAATGGCACATCATACAAACTGAATAATTTCACTAGCCTCTCTCCCAGGTTCTGTTCTGTCACATCCTTCAATTGGGACAGGAAATCCCCACCCAGACCATCTCTAGATCTTTGGTGGGGAAGATGGCTCTTGTGAGAAGGGTATTGCTTTTACTAATAACATTTACAGCTTTCTTGCAGTAGTTGCTAATAGAGGCAGCTTTGCAATTTAGACATAATTTGTTTTAAAATTCCTTGCTTTCAAAAAATTTACATGTACTTCATGACTGACAATGATTTATGTGAAACCTGGCAACTGCAAGGCAAAGAAGTGATGACACCATCTTGCTTTATCTGACTAATTTTAACCTACTGAGTCCCATCAGTCTCTGCTAACAATACCCCTCAGGAGTGAGTGTGTATTGCATAAAGCAGGTGCTCTGGCATTGTTAGTTTGAATGAGGCAGTAAAATACCGAGGAAGGCTGGTAAAACAGATCTGCTGAGAGAATGTTCCTGTTTTGGACAAGCATCAGACAGAGGTTCTCGTATTTAACAATATGATTCTTACCAAGTGGAACAGAGCAACTTTCATTTTTAAATATGAAGCATTCCCTCAGAAAAGCTTTGTCAAGACAGAAATGACTGAAAAAAATAAATAGCAATGAATATTTTCCTCCAAATTGCCTTTGAAACAACTTGTGCTAATGCAAGCCATACTGCAAGCTCTCTTCTTCTTCCTTTTCTTTCCTGGGTTTGAATGCATCATATTTTGTGCTCTTAACAATAGAGCAAGACAACTTGAGCTCCTGCACAATGCTGTTGAGTTAGGTATTATGTGGACAGTGATGGTCAGTGTTAATTCACAAATTTAGGATCAGGTCCTGCTTACCTCATTTACCTGAATTTTCCTCTGGGGCCAACAAATACTGGTAATCCGTGTGGGATATATTTTGCCTCAATTCCTTTATTTATCCTCAGCAAATACTTTAAAACTGGTTCACAGGTTTACCAGTAAAGAAGCCTAATTTTGTATTCTTTAGATGCTTGTGGCATACAAACATCCTAAGTTAATTATTGGCTGAGGACCTGATCCTTTATGGGTGTTGTTGGCATCTGAACGACTGGTGCAGACAGCGCGGCCCGTGCCCAAAGGTTTCGGGCTTGCGCAGGCAGAAGCTCCCGATTTGATCAAAGCGGAGAGCTTGGAGACACACAGCCTGTTGCTAGATCTTGGTCTGAGAATGTTCTTTCTGTGCCACATCTGTAAACATCCCTGTGCTCTCGGCTCAAATGCTGGTCTCAACATTCTACAGTGAACGCTTCTTGCCTAAACGCCACAGATATCCTTGGCCTCTTGTGACAGCAGTTCATGAGCAGGACTCTTTCCTCTTTTTCTGCAACAAAGGAAGAACGCTGCTGTCACAAAGACTAATCTAACGGCGCTGGCTTTTCCTGTACTGAGACCAGCATGTCCTGTAGTTTAAGGGAGACCTAAGAGGGGGAAAAAATAGGTACTATGTGCATGGTAAAGGACATGAACAAATACAATTGAGAAAAACATTTTTCTTTTTAAATTCTTTGTAATTTAATTCAGATTTTTATGTATTTTATAAACTTCTGCAGGTATATTTACAATCAACATTCATTTAAAAAGCTATGTATTTAGGGAGTCTTCCTCTGCCCTATGATTTTCCTGAAGTGGCATTGTAAGCTCAGCTTTGGATTCACTGTTCTGCACTAATAGAGCTGTTAATAATGTACCTGGAGTCGTGTCTGCTGTTCCCTGCCTGGCAGCGGCAGTGGCTGTGGAGCGGTGCCTGCTGCTGCGCATGCAGAAGGCTGCAAGTGGACGGGCTCCACAGCAAGGACGTGTCAGCGATGTGTTAACAGCCAGGGCTGAAAGGCACGTCCAGGGGGGGTAAAAACACTTGTTATTCTTCAGAGAGGCGGCAGCGGACTATGCAGGGAAGGGAGAAGGT
Source organism: Rhea pennata (assembly GCF_028389875.1). Lineage (NCBI taxonomy): Eukaryota > Metazoa > Chordata > Aves > Rheiformes > Rheidae > Rhea > Rhea pennata. The sequence continues at coordinate 693,317 of NC_084679.1, forward strand.
CCAAGATGTGATGAGGCTGAGCAGGTAACAGGAAAAAAGAATAAAAGTTACCAGTGCTTGACCAAAGAAAGGATGTGCTAATGCAGTCTTTGCTGGCTGAAAGCGTGCATTTGGTTATGTGGAGAATTCTTTCCTGTGCTTCGGCTCTGCTGTTTATTTATCGAAACTGGCTGATAAAAAAACTAGCCAATTGCAGGATACTGTAACCCATTTTGGATTTAAAATACATGAGCATCTTTGACCAACTGATATTTTGATTCTGTATTACAGTGGTAAGTAATGATATCCTATAGACATTCGAACAAAAACAGTGCCAGTGTGCTAAGCTGAGGTTTGTAATGTAGGTTTGTGTTGATTTTGCAGATTGCTGCACAATTGGGGCGGGTTGCTAAGCAGGTAGTAGTCAGTGCTCTGGGGCAAGGTTCCTTCTCGCATCTTCTATGGCATCATGTCCCCAGGTTCTAATTTGTTTCTCTGCATGGTGTTATGATAACGTTTTGAATACAAACATGTCTGGCATCCTATAACCCAGCATTTAAAGCATTTTTGAGTTTAAATTAGGGACTTCAGACTAGTTTAAAATATTTTAGAGGTTAACATAAATTTGATATCACTATGATCTTGCAACAGTGCTATTCAGTTCCTGTTGGGTATCTGATTTTGTAGTTGGTTAAATGAAGCAAATCTAACTTGTTCCATGAAGTGTAATAAATCCACACTGCTTAAGTTTATGGAACATTAGAAAGACAATGTGAAGAAAAGTCTTAACAAGGTTGAACATTCACACCCATTTTTTGGCATATTTGACATGCTCCAGAATCATCTGTGTTTATCAGAGAGAAATTATGGAGCCCTGCATTTGCTAAGACCGCAGTCAATTTTTTTCTCAACTCTTCCTGGGAAAATATATATGAAATAGTGAATGAGAGAAAATGCAAACAGCCTGTTTAGATTTTTTTTTTTTTTTTTTTTTTTTTTGTCTTAACTTACACTGTTAGGCTGTTTACTTACAGTTTTTAATCCTGCTAAAAGCCCTGCTTCCTGGGACTGGAGGGAGCTGTCTGCATCAGCTTGGACATCCTCACTGGCAAAATAAGGAGTGTTCCTGGGGGACTGTGTTATCTTTGAGAGAATTTTCTTTCTTTGTCAGGCTGCAGGTTGGCTTGTCCTGGAAAGGGCAGTGAGGGAGCAGCCTGCTCTTTGCCCAGGGTTAGCTGACAGAAGCAGTGATTGGCGTGAGCTTCTGTTTTTCCATTTCGGAAAGTCTTTGAGAAGGTCTCTGTGAAAAGGTTATTAAGGAAATGTGGGGCTGGACAAGGTGAGAGTAGAAGTTTGATTTTTTTTGTGTGAATTGACTAGGAACAATGGAGTAGGACTAAATAAGCAAGGTCAGCTAGCGCGACGAAGGAAAGGTATCCCTGGCCTGCAGAGGGTGGGGAAGAGGGCACGTGCACTGAGGCAAAATTGAAAGATGACAAAAATATGTTTGGAATGGAGAAGTGCATGTAAAAACAATTTGAGGGATTTTTTGGCATAGTGAAAAATTAACCTGTAAAACTCACCACCATGAGATACTGAATAAAAAAGATCAAGCTTTAATTAGAAATCCTTAAGCAGTTTATCTCAGCCAGACGGACCCAACAAGTAGAAGAGATAGAAAGCTTGCAAGTGATGGAAGTCACGGAGGTGGAGGTTGATTGACTGGTCGTGAAGAAGCCAGAGCAGTGGCGAGCAGCTGGGAACGGCTCCCGGCAGGCACTGGGGGCTCCTCCGCCCGGGCGCTGGAGCCCCGTCCCGGCGGGAGCCACCTGGCCGGACCCTTCTGCCGCCGGAGTGGCTCAGCCAGCGGGGTGGCCGCGTGCGCCCGCGTGCCAGCGTGTCGCCTGGGCCGGCCGGGAGCCTTGCGCGGCGGCGCCTGCGTGCTCCCCGGCTGCTCTGCTGCCCGCGCCGTGCCTGGGGTTGGCCTCCTGCCTGGGAGCTGCGTTATTGCTGTTGCTGTGCATTTGCTTCGTTGTATTGCGCTGTTGTTATAATAACTTCTCTATTAACCCTTTCCAGCCCACGACCTTCCCCCGAACAAGACCTCAGCGCCGGCGCAGACTGGCAGCCACTTGCAATGCCTCTCGGTTCACTGCACGGATGACATGGGCGAGGCGAAGGGCCGGACTGCGGTGCCGACATGGAGATCCCTGCACTCAGACATCTCCAACAGATTTGGGACTTTTGTGGCTGCCCTGACTTGAACAAAAGAAATTATTTTTTTCCTCTTTTTAATTTCAAAGGGCCGCTACTGCTAGGTGGACTATTTTTCTAGGTTGGTACCTGCTTAGTGGCATATGGACAGGAAAGGGTTAATTTAAAGTAAACCTCAACTTTTTTTTTAATCTTCTGCCACAGTATGTTACCAGTGTTAACCCTTCTGCAGTTAGCACACTTTTGCTTAAGATTTTCCTGCTAGACCACTTTTTCCCATTAGTCTGTAATCTTGGCATACATTTATAGATGAGGCCTTTCCTTTTTCATCTCAGCGTATGTCCAAGTCACATATGTCATAATAAGACGAAAATACTACTTCTCCTCCTCCCTTTCTTTTTCATTTTTTTTCTTTTTTCCTTTTCCTTTTTTTGCTTTGTTCAGTGCTTATTACAATGGTAATCCTGAAGAACAGCAGTTCAGGAATAAATGCCGGTTAAAGCGAAATTATCATCATTATATTACATGTTGACACCCAGCTTTCGCCAGTCACATACAAACCAAACAATTAATGCTCTGTTAGATATTCAGGCAATGATTCTATTCTTTCTTGGAAAGATTTTTTTTTGTCATTAATAACACAATTTAACCACCTCCCTCCCACGTTTGCTTTCTCCATCTCTCCCTCTTTAGGTGAGGACAGGATTTGGTTTATTTACTGGTGCGAAGCCCAGATACAGAGTTCTGTTGCAAACAGCCCTGAATTTTGTTCTAAATAAGTCTAACAGGAAGTTTACTTAAATGATTAATAATTATCATCTTCTCCCCCAAACACCCAGATTGCAGTAGAATTTGTTTTACCTCCTTCTCTCCCTTGCAAGGCTGAGTAAGGGGTGCAGACATGCTCCAGAGTGTGGTTTGCAGCCTTTCACATTTGTGGTGCAGTTGTTGGAGTTGTCACTTTATTTTATAACTGTTTAAAGAAATCTCCCCCAAAGCTACAAAGACCGCCTGTGTGTTGCTCTTAATCTGCGGGGCAATGTCCTAGCCACATGGAGGTAAGCCTGGTGTGGCACTGGGATGCTGAGCTCCCTCATGCCAGGCTGGGTTTAAGTCTACCATCTTGCTGTTACTGGAGTTGCCAAAGTCCCTGGAAGGCTGTACTGAAGCAAAGTTCCCATTTTTCCCCCTTTCGTTTGCTGAAGGAAGATAGCTGTCGACTGGAAGTGTTAGGTAGCTTCCTGCATACTCGTCCATAGTCAGGAACAGCGTGGTGGCTGTGGCGCTGTCCCTGGGGCACCTGCCATGGTGTCCTGGCGCAGTGGTGACCGTAGCGGTGCTGGTGCCGAGCGAGGGACTGCCAGGGTCAGAGCAGGGACTGCAGATCTGCGTGCATCTCTGTCCTGGTGTGAGAGTGTTTTTGTTCTAACCCTTCTTCAAACACCATTCCCCATATGCTGGGGTCGATGTTTTCTCCTCTATCAGGACTGGGAAACCCCAAGTTAGATGCCCTGAGCTCGTTCTAGGACCCATTTTTGCTATGCATATGAAGAACAGTATTATTAGATGCACACAATAAAAGGAAAAACATGCTTTCCTGCTCTTGATAGATAATACTCATCTGAGAAGTAAGTTGGAAGCAAACCAACTAAAAACAAAAATGACATGATCTGACACTCCTGTGGTTTTACGTAACACTGTCTGTTATTTGTGTATCCTCTGTTTACAGGGAGTGTGAACAGTCCCACCCTTGTTCAGGCCAGCTTGGTTTCCTCTGCTCCCTGAAACTTAAAAACTTCATTGGATATTTAGGTTTTAGCTGTGAAATAAAGGTCAGAGTCTCTAGTGTTATTTATTGTTTCTTTTATGGAATCACAAAATGTGCCCCTTCTCAAGGGATGGACTTTGAAGACTGCTTTGTATTTATCTTGGATGATGGTGCTGGGCCTTTAATTATTTTGAAGTAGTGTTCTCCGTAGACATCAGTGGAGAGGGAATTCTGCCTAAAATATTAATGCCACAGGATCTTCACTTTCAATCATATGTGACTTCAAAAAGAAAAATCACAGGTTTATAAAGACAGGATTTTTCTCTGTTATTTTTATGTACTCTTATTAGCCATGCACAGATTGTTTTAATATTATAGTTCTGGTCAGTGACTTTATTCTGTATAAGTTTTGAGGGGTGAAGTTTGATTTTTAATACTGTTTTAGTTTTTATTGGGGCTGCCACTAGGATAAGAATTTTTGCCCATCCTGAAGCAATTGACAATGGAGCTGTCTTATACTCACCTGGTTTGGAACAAAAAGATACGATATTTCGTACCATTTATAGGTGCTTGTGCTACTGAAAAGAACAGCTCTTCCCTGTGCCTGCAATAAAATATCCCTACTAAAATACTTCTCACAGAATAATAGCTAGCATTCCCAGTGCTGGCATATGCCTCTCTGCCTGTGATTTTTTAAGTCCCAGTTCATCTAAATATGTGTTTAACTTTACATCCTTTCTAACAAAGCACTTGTATATGCTAAACTAAGTAAAATGTATGTATCTGATGAAACGTGGGGATAAGTGCTTTGGTGGATTAGTTCCACAATTCTAATAGTTTTGTTGCAGCTTATGCTTGTTCAAGTTAGGTGTGTCTTGGCGTAAACCCGACAAAACACATGCCTAGACACATGACACTATCTTTCAGCACTTAGAGCTGAGAATTTAGGAAGAGTTCATGGTCTGATGGCATTCCTGTACCATAGCGCAGGCCTGATGGCATACTTCTTTGTTTTTAGTTTTTCCTTCTACATTCAAGAGAACAGGTTTTTCAAGCTTCCTTAGGTCAGGGGTGCACACCCTATGCTACCAGGAAGAGACCTTTAAATGAAGACTGGACCAACCATTTCAAATCTGTTTTTAAAAAGAAATCCTCCTTTAAGTAGAAAGATACTGACTCAGTTGGTCTTACCCATTGTTTTCTTCTGATTTGCTCTCTGCAGTTTGTATGTCTATCCTGAAGTGGTTATTTTCATTCACTTGAGACTTTTTTTTTTTTTTTTTTTTTGCTTGCTTATAGGAATGTAAGTGGGAAACAATTCCATAAAAAACAGTGGAAGAGCTTTAAATCTTATGAAATGAGAGGAGGATTAGATCTGTAATACACTGAAATTAAGGGACATGTCCAGCTTGTGAACTGTACAGTTTGGAGGCCCAGGGAGCTCTGACATTCTGCAGCAGCTGAATATCTGCTTTGGTATTGCTGGTGCTATTAATGGGAGGACAGAATTTTTAGATAACCAGGAGTTAAAAATAAACACTGATCTTCTTCTGGGCCTTATTGTCCATATAGTTTTGTTAACTAGTAGAGTTACAGGCAATCCTTCTGCTAATCTTATTCTATTGGATCTAGCTTATTTTTAAGTGACATTCTCAACTGAAGAAAATCAGAATATGCCAGCTCAGTGAGTTGTAGCTATTAGGTAACACCAGTTTGGAGTAGTTTGGACTTTACAGTTTCTTTGCTTCTTGCCAAAGATCGGAACAGAAATGGTACATATGTCTGACCAGGACAAGTGTAACTTCATGCTCATACCTGGTGTGTTTGCCACTGACAACAACTAGGAATTGGTCACAAAGCTTTTATTGCCTGTGGTAATCTTACTCTACTCGTTTTCTCCATTAATTTGACACTTAATGCACTGTATTTTTTTAACATGTGTAAAATATCAGCATAGCACTACATGCTAAGAATTGAAATACTTAATTTTGGGAATAATAGTACCTTCAGCTGAATGTTTGAGAGCTGTAGATAAAAGCCTGTTGTGTAAGATGTAGATGGTCTTAGACAGGGAAACTGAGACACAGACAGAGTGTCAACTTGAGCTGTGTCAAAGGCAGATCCTTGGCAGAACTGAGCTATAACCTACGTGTGATCTCTAACTCAAAAGACCTCGTCACTGAGCCATTTCTTTCTGCCAGACAGGTCTAAGCTTGCCTCCTTTAGAGGATGGTCCAGTTCAACAGAGAGTGAAATTTTGTGTTACAAATTTCCCCCAAATGACTGCATAAAGCCAGAATGATTTAAACTTGCACCTGCGTATCATGTAAGGCTTTAAAACAATGAGAACATTGCACTAAGAAGTCAGAGCTATATAGTAAATGTGCCCATAAGATGGGTATAATCTTTGCTTTATCTTGTGAACAACAGGTAAAAATATGGCTTCTAATTTATTTTGGAAAATCCTCTCTGCCTTACCTAGCATTTTCCATTCTTACATACACACACACACACACATGTGCGCACGCGCACCAATTTAAGTTATACTTTGGAGATTGCATATCTTTTGGTTCTTGCCCTTTTTGGGGTGAGTTTCATCCTGACCTACCTTGCTGATTTTTTTCAGTATATGTTAAACTTTTAACTTATTCTTTAAGTTAAAAAGTAAGAGCAAATTAAGCCATATATCTTTTACATTTAAATTGTGAGAAGTGATAAAAAATATCTCTTTGCCAGAAAAAAGAAAGAAAAAATAGGCCTTATTTATTAAATGCTCTTGAGAAGTTTCTCCAGATCATTTTTCATAGGGTTCATAGTTCTTTGCTGTTCTAGTTCAGTTTTAGAACATCTGAGAGAGGGTTTAGACTCATTTTTATTCACTTATAGTGAATTTCATCAAATATGTAAGGATTTCATTATGTGGTTTGGGTGAAAGGGAATGAATATCAAAATCATGTCATCTGTGTCATTTAGGGAACTTTTTCTGATACCATACTTAGAGGTGGTCATTCTAAGGTTAGTTTACCTTTCCAAAACAGGAAATCAGTATGAAAGCTTCCAGGCACCAATACTAAGACAAAAGGTTCACACGTTCCTTAAAGTAGGAAAATGTAACGTGACCACAGGTCATCAAAATGCTTAAAGTGGGGTGTGTTTGCTCTACTGTTGGGAGGGAGGGAGGTGGTGGGTGGAGGGTGGGGAAAAGCAGACAAAACCAGAACTGGTAAATTTTGATTATTTTTTTAATCTGCAGTGTAAGGTTTTCTCAAATACTAGATTCACAGCTGTTCAATGGATGGTGTATAAGAGCATAACCCATTTTTATAGAATTGTTTCTCCTTTATTGCTTAAGGCTAATGGAGGAAATAGTCTAATTTTGTCTTAGAAATTCTCTATTAAAATTGTTGGTTTCAGTCCATCCGCTCATAGATTCTGACTGATGAAACTGCAGGCTGTGATTTCCGGCAGTTATAACTTTATCACTATTCACTACCCAAGAATATTACAGCTTTAAAACAGCCTTAAGCAAAAGGATGTTATTTCTTTGTACTAAATTTGGTTCATGGAAAAGAAAAAGAATCAAAACACTGGTAATCCGTACTGCATAGCAAACTCTTCTGAAAAAAATGTTATTGCACATGTAAAATATGAAAACTTGACTCTGCTGTGTGTTAGGCAATCCTGTAATCTTTTAATCTTTTTTTTTTTTTTTTTTTTTTTTTTGAATCTTGTTAAATTCATTTCTTAAATGCTTGGTTGGAAGACTGTGACAATAGCTCATGAAATTGAGTGTTATTTTTCTTTCTTTTTTTTTTAAATATGTAAAGTGCAGTCTTCTGTATTCATGCATATTGTACATATCTGTATATGTTTTACTGAGCAACTAAATAACAATAAATATGATGTTAATGGTGGCTACTGTATATTTCATAGCATAATTTTTAATTTTTATAGTAGGTTTTTTTTCCCTAAGATGTGAAGAAGTGAAATAATGCTTTTCAGATAATAGGTAAACCTTGGGCCCTGTTATGGTCAGGACAAATTTTGCCAGTGATCTAGGGAAATCCTAATTCTGTCAGTCTGCTTCTCCCACTGATACGGCTTCTACACAAAGGCAGGTTATTACAAAAAGATGTGGGGATGTAGTTTTTTCCTAGTAACTGTTAGGCTCTGTGGGTTTCCTTTTTGTACCTGGTAAAATGACCTTTCCTTCCTCTCATGTAAAGTGGCAGCACAGGTCACTTGGTGTTCTTGTTACAGTCCCTTAGTCAAATTGTCTATCTTGTTGAGAATTTCTGGTTCAAACTGTGATGGACATAGAGTTTAGCCAAGGTTGGAAGTAACTTGGGTGGCTGCAAGCATCCTTCCAGTGTAAGTAATTTCTCCTCTATAATGCAACAGGTAGCAAATCCATGAGGTTGGCTGAGCTACTCAGTCTATGGTAAAAGTGGCTTCATGAGAAAGAGTACACAAATCTAGGATTATTAATACATCTGAGTTTTAGAAGGATCTTCCGTGGGTTTGGAGGATCACTGGGTAGAAGAGGAAGTTTTTCCAAACCTTATTTTAAGCAAGAATGCTGGGTCTTTCACAGTTTTTCTTTCTTGCAAGATTTTTGAGTTAAATGCTATAAATAAAAAGTAAACAGGCTAGAAGTTTTATTAGATTCTTAAAAATCTCTTCATATCTCAGTTATTCAGATAAAACTCTTATTCCTTCGTATTCCTGCAAGTCTTCTAGAGAATCCTTTAGGAGAAATGGCATATAGTATTTTACAAAGCAAAGAAACTGCAAGCAATAACCTGGGCAATGTTCTGACACAGTGTTTTTGAACTGAGGAGTAACCTTCCACATTTTTTGTACTTGTGGGAAAACAAAAGATGCTCAGCCTCGTACATTTTTTTTCCTTTGGCCGTCACATTCATAGTGAGTTTGAGATGCAGAAAGCTGTATAGTGTTTAAAACCCAGAACTTTACTTTTCAATGTGCAACATAGTAGGATGAACCCATATGGTCTCCCACACGGTTAGTGAACTGTGCCTGCATCTTACAGTATGTGTTTATACCTAATTAGGTATCTACTAATTCATATATAACGCATCACAAAGAAAGAAAATACCCCAAAATTGTAGTCCCCATAAGATTCCTTTACAGATTTTCACAGCATTGAGTGAGAAAGTGGAAAACTAAAAAACTATATTTTGAGAGCCATTTCAAATGAGTTGAGGGAGAAGTCTTGCTTCATTTTTCAAACCATACTTTTAATATTCTTGAAGGGAAAGGACAATGTATGGAACAGAAGTATAATTTGCTTTAAGGATGTGAGCTTACCTCATTATATTGGCTAGGTACAGAGACTGCAACAGGCATTTGCTAACCTTATCTATTAAGAGCTAACTGATTTTGAAATGCCATCTCTTACTAAATCTGGTAATTATAAGTTAGATACTTGATAACTCTAGTTTTAAAAATAATTATTTGTTTACTTTTTTTTGTGTGAGACCCTTCTGAGAAATAAATCTACATATTTTCACACCTTTTTGCTCCTTGCCATGTAAGTAGTGTGCATGGTTTCCCTGATTTTCACCTATAAAACCTTAATATTTGACAAGTTTTTACTGAGATTACTTTTACTTCTTGGTTATTGGTGTTAATAAGTTTGGACTTCTTTCTGCTCTTGAGATAGAAAGAGAAACAAAGCTCCTGGATTGTTTGCAGTTCCTTCTTCGCGGTTGAAAACCACAGAAGGTGAGATAGTTCTCTCTTCCCATGCAGCCTCCAGTTTCTCTGCAAAACCAGATTAATAGACTTTGGTAGCAGAGAGCTTCTGGTATCCCTCATGCATATTGATGGCTCTTGACTTCTTTCCAGTCCTCCCATTCTGGAGATGGTGACTCAGTACTGTTAAGATCATTATGATCCTCTCAGCTGCATGGATACTTGAGACATTCCTGCAATTTTCAGTCTGGGCTGCTTTGCCCAAACAGCTGTCTTGGGCTTCTGCAGACCTTTCTGCTGGCCTCATTGTATCCTCTCTCTTCTACAGCTTCACTCTGCTCTTGTGACCTGTGGCTTTGGCGCTTGTCTGGAGAAGACTGAAGTTCCTATAGTCTTCTGCTGTCTGTGTGTTGTTCTCCGAGTCAGGCGGGTAGGCGGTGAGAGCAGTCTCCAAGGAGCAGCTTCCCAGCTGCAGACTCTGCACTATTCCCCAGCCTGTTTAAAGTATTGTTGTTCCATTTGTTTATTTATTTATTTTAGTAAAAAAAAAAAAGGGGGGGGGGGGCCATAATTTGTGTTAACATTTGTATTCACATGGCTCCTCTAGTACATGTGATAGCTGCTTCTTGACAGTTTGAGCTGCTTGTATGCAAAGACACTGCTGCTGCTCCTCCTTTCTGAAGAATAGAGTAGCTAGCTATTCATCATGCATCAAGTTAACATATGAAAATAAACTGATTGATCTCTTGATTTTCTGCAATTTGTGCTGGCTTTAGATATAGCTCGGGTTGCATCCATGATCTCTGGTGATGCTGGCGAGGTGCTTGCTTACCCCTGAACATTTGCCTGTATTCTTTGTCCTCAGAGGCTAGTTTTGGTTTGCATCAATGTTAAGCAGGAATTACAGGTTATTCACTGAAAAAAAGCAAGTAGTTGGTTGGAGAGCTTTTATAGTTCTTGCTCTCGTAATCTTTGTTCCCTGTGCTCTGAAGCTGTGCTGAGATTTGAAATCTGGCTGCAGACATCTTTCTTTTCCCAAGCCATGTAACTGATTTAATTATGTCCTTTGAATTATTTTCTCCATGAGGCTTTGAAATTCTTGTCACGGAAGAGACCCTATAAATATGTATTGTATGTTCAGCAGTCAGGGATCCATCCACAATGCAGCTGGATCCACTCTGCTGAGGATCTGCCAGGCCCCTCTGCAGTCACCTGACAATATACTAACAGTTGGAAAACAAGTAGCTGTGCAGCAGGTTGTGAATATATCTGCTTTTCAGAGGAGACTGCTGTGAACATGGCAAAAGAGCTCAGAACTGCTTTGTTCCTGGTTTTGCCCATTAAGAATTAAAATCCATTAGCCTAAGGAACCCTCACTTTGAACCTTTTTGGGACGTTGGAACAAACATACCTGTCTGATTCAGTACAGAGCTGCGCAGAACAAAGATGAACAGAAATGTGTACTGCCTTGTTGTTTGTGGGCTACTGTATTTTACTCCCAGGGAGTCATTTAAAACCCTTTTCTCCAGGTTACTATCTGTACTAGCTGCTTTGAAACTATTGCTGATTTTATGAGTATGGCAGAAAACATAGATGTCCCTGCAAACCAAAATAAATAAATGCAGGAATGAACATTTGGGTCAAAGACATTATTTTGGCTGAGAAAATTGTTAGAAAATGGAATTAGGATTGTATTCGTTCAATATGAATTGAGTATTTCCCACAGTCTCCAAGCTACCTGCCTGAAGCAGTTACTTTCCCACTTGATGACCATAGTGTGTGGCCCCCAGCAGTTGTGGCTTTATGGCCAATAACATCACATATATTTTGCTTGTAGAATGTCTGAAAACTCTTTGTACTGGTAAACTCATGTTATGCCTGCTGGGCAGAGACGGAAATAGAGGTGATGTCTAGTCTGAGCCTTCCCTCTTTCAGAGTCATTGCCAGAGCTTATTAATGATAATGTAGAAAGTAGAGGTGACAAGACCTGAAGAAAATCATTTAGGTCATCTCTGGTTAATTAGTACAGGATTGCTCTCTGTTTCCTAATTCCCAAAGCTCTGACCAGCACAATTAAAACTGACAAAACAGTGGGGAGGTCTTAAACTCTTAGTTAAAACAAAACACCCTCTATCCCAACAGTAGAGTTCGGGATAATGTCCAAACTGATGGAAGAGAAAAAGATCTCACGAGGTGTACAGGCTGCGTACTAGAATTAGACCACCTTTCTTCTAGTCCGTGGGTGTGTGCATCTTCAGAGTCATAGAATGGTAACCTGAAGGGGAGCTCCCTGCAGAAACCTCCCGGTTGTCACCTGGCCTGCTACAGGTGCGTGACACAAGGATGCTGGATGTGAGAAGAGAGACTTCTTTGATTTCACCTCTGGCATAGTCACTGCATGGCCTGTAGACCATCACTTAGCTGAACTATTTCTAGTTATATCCTACTTACATCACCAACTGTAAAACTGGTATGAGGGAAAAACTGTTAGCCCTAGTTAATGTTTCTGGTGTCCTTTTAGTGGCAAATGTTATTAATCCATAGACAAAGAAGCTGTTGAGATGACACCCTAAATTTAACATTAAAACATTAATTAAAATAGTAATTTCAGCCTCCTTCAAGAAGAAGACTGAAAACTTTGCAGTTATGAGGGCTCATATCCTGAAGAAACATCCTCAGGGGATTGGGTTAACTGGCAGAGAATACTCAATTCTGAGCTTCAGGAGGTGGGAACTTTTCTCAATTTCTTTTTATCCTCTGTAAAATGCCCCTCTCTCCCTTCCCCCTCATTCCTCTCACCCCCTTTTCTCTTTATAAAGCTGGAATTCTTCCAGACTCTGCTCTGGGCTTGCAAGAAAACTTTACTGTGTAAATTTGCTCTTTGTGTTGGGAGCCCTTTGTTTAAACAGCATTGTGAGCTTGCTGGGGAGGGATGGAAAGAGGGGGAGCTGGGAGGAAGAATTTGAAAAGCCCTGACCCCTGATGAATAAAATCCAGCACATTAACACATTCTTCAATAAATTCATGATTGCAGATAAGGTGGGAGTCCCCAGGGCTGGGCTTTTCATTAACCCCCTGCTGGCTAACCCAAACACACTGCAGTGTTTTGTTAGCGCGCTAGGACAAGCAGACCCCTTTTGTGGCAGAGGGGCTGAGTGTGCATGGGGAGAACTCCTATAGGAAGCCAGGTTACAAAATGGGACTCTATTTCAGAACAAACTCCTTTTGGTTAGTTTGATGAGATTACAGAAGGGGAAAGGCTTTAACAAGGGGCTTATTGAAGCTAAATAACTGTTCTGAATACAGTGAGGACCAGGGCAGAAAACATACGATTCTCAAGTAAATAAGAGCCTCTACAGTATGGCTAAAATAACAAAGCTGGACATGTTCAGATTGGTTATTATGTGGCTTGTAGGAATGTTGTGATGCAATGAACCTGTGTGGGACTTCTGCAATAACTTGCATATGGCACCAGAAGGGCAGCCCAGAGATGCATGATGCTGACCAGGGTTGCTGTGATGCTGATGACAATGCTTATGCCTCTTCACATGTGAGCACCTCTTTGTCACAAAATTAAGTTCATTTGTTTGTAACAAGCAGTTTGTATCTGGTAGAATCCAAGTCGTGACAGTGTCATTGTCTAATGCCCTGTGTTCACATACTGGACTGGAACCGGAAAGGTTCTCCTCCTTTCTGAGTTGCTTCCTGCTCTCACCGGCCTTCATGTGATTCCTGAACACATTAAATAATTATGTGTTGTCCCTGTTACTCTTATTGGTTGATGGTTCAGATTTTCACCTCATGGTGCTGGAAATCTTATTTCAAGCCTAGAAGTGCCCAGGCAAGTTTACACCCATTTGTTTTTGTGCTGGATTATCATTTGGCTTAAATAACTCTCTGTTCTTCCTAGTATTTATCTATACAATATATTTATACAGAAAAATGGTACCATTTCTCAACTGATGCTACAGTGTGTTAAACAAGCTAGGCTCTGTTAGCCTCTGCTTATAGGACAGCTCTTCAGTCCTTCTCTCATCTCAGGTGCCCTTCTTCACACCTGCTATACTTTAGATGCCATCCCTGAGAGGGACTGTCCAGTTAAGGATTGCACCTCTTGTAGTGTTTTAGTCTTTGAAACCTTATTTGTTCTTCTTCCTGCTTCTTAGTGAAAAGTCAGTTCTGGAAATATTTTGATTTTGTGGAGCTTTACTGTCAAAAAGGATGGCCTCCAATACTAGGAAGCTTTTCTGGGTTGTTTTTTTAGAGTATTTACATTTGAAATGATCCAAATTCTGTGGCTTATGTATGTTCCCTCATCTTGGTCTGCCAAACAACTCAGAGCATCACTCAGCCAAAAGAATTGTTTTGGGATGGAAACCAGAAAAATCATGAGTTTGTCTCAGTTTCCTACTGCCTACTAGTGATACTTCTGTGCTCTTCTCAGGCTGTCATTGCACAAGACTGCCTATCTCTCTAGGAGTTAACATGCCTGGTGACAGACTTGAAGCCTTTCACACAGCAGCTTATGCCCAGGTCAAATGACTCCTGTCCTTCAGGAATAAAACCAGATATTCTGTATGTAACCCTGACCTAGCTGTGCATAGAACCAGTTTTGCTGTGTTGTGCATCCTTTCTTAACAGCTGTGTTGCTGAGGACAGCAGGCAGCATGTCTTGCCAGCTGTTGGAGATACTGCTTCAGCACAAGGGCTCTGTGCTGTTGAAGACTGCAGTCAACACGAATTCTGGCATTCCCTAGCTTCTGACTTTGCAAACCTAGCCTTCTTTTAACGCTGTGTTTTGATGTGTAATTTTATTTACATATAATATATAACTTCTAATTATTCTTATTACTGCTAACAGAACTATTTTGTTAATTTCTGTGGACAATAATTTCTGTCTTTCAGAAGAGCATGTGAAACTGAAAGTGTTTCAGAACTGACTGTGCTCCTGACCCCATCGGCATTGCATCCCCCCTCTCTTACATGCAAGGAAACACCACATGATACATAGCTGAGGCTTCCTAGCAAAAAGAGGGTGGAATGAGCTACCTTTCCTGCAAGCACTAAGCCCTGTGTGTGAGCATGCAGGCCTATATGTGCACAAGCCATTCCTGCAGTTCTGAAGAAGCCAGCCTAGGCCTGGGGAAGACTAGCAGACTGACGAGGCTATTTAGGATATTGATGTCTTTGGATTGGGGAGATCTTGGCTCCCCCTGTATCATGGCTGGGTTGACAGAGACTGGACTTGGACCGCAGCAGTGCCTGTGCCACTGTAGATCTGCATGCAAGCCTCAGGCTTTCTACTGTGCTTCTCACTGTTCTGCTGACTACTCTGACACGTTATTGAGGAATTGGTTGAGGTTGATGGCCTGCTATCCCATGTGAACTACTACCATGTCTGCTGTGGCCTTCTCTCCCAGCAGCACTGTCAGTGAATGTGGCAGAGGCTGGTTTTCAGTCTGTTTTAAACTATTAAAATTTCCAAGGTTAATAAAGATAGACAGACGTGTATTATATTTATAAATAAACCAAATGGTTTCAGTTCATGAACCTTTGAGGTGTCTATTCTTGATGCACTGAGATTAGGAATTGCCCCACTTCCTAATAAACGGCTGTGATACTCTCAGCTCTGAGATCTTTCTGTCTAGCACAATGCTCTGCGCAAGTTTTGGCCTGAGGTAACCCCAGTGGCTTGCACTTTGTGTGAATAACCTCCTAAGCTTGTTTGCCTTGTAAACTTGATACATGTTATCAACTCTCTTGCTTACAATCCCTGGTAAAGGCGTGCCATTGTGTTGAGAGATTACTGTTGCTTTAATGCAATTTAATATTTTACCATTGTAGCATCTTACTGACAAGAAGCACCTGGAAGAGGAAAAACCTGGTTGTTACCATTGAATTCTTAGAAATGATAAACTCAGGCTTTGGCTGTGTGAGCCTGTGAATGCTGCTTGTTTCTGTTGTGTCAGACTGAGGGGTATTTCCTTCTAAATATTCCAAAAAATCCCTCTCCCAGGGCTGCTGTCCTAGCAAAGGCAGCGCATTTAATATTTTACACACATGGCTCTGAGGAGCTGACATGTTTGACTGGAAGGAACAGTCACAGCTCCTTCCCATGGAAAATCCATCTGTTCCCCTTGTATTCTCTGGTGCATGGGGTTTCGGTGCCGGGGGGAGGGGGCGACGGCAGATCGGTTATTATGAGCCATGCACCCTGCTCAGATGAGTGACTCAGTAGCACTCTGGACACAGTTAGGAGGGGTCAGTCAGACATGTCCCTCTAACTCCTTTCTTCCTTTTCCCCTTACTATTTGAGACTTTGCTTTGTAAAACAGGGCTATTTTTTATGTGTGGAGGCTGATGTTATTTATTCCCCTTGGCTGTGTTCATGCTCCACAGAAAGCTGCAGAGCCCCTTGAAAAAGGCCCTGAGGCCAGTCTTGTGCTGGATGGATGGGGCCCAGGTGCCGAAGCTGGCCATGGCAGCAGGGGGCTGGAGAAAAGATCTTTTCAGAGGTGAAGGTCCTGGGATTAATTTGAAAGCAAAGTTTTTTTTTGTTGTTGTTTGTTTTACATTTTTTTTTCCTCCCTGGAATAATCTAAGTTCAGCTCTTTTTTAAATACTGGTAACTCTCCAGCAAGTTTGCAGAATGCCTGATAACTAGGCAAAGAGGAAAACACAGATTTGCTGTTCACCAACTGGTCTTGGGAGGGGGTGCCGAAAGCCAGCAGACCCGACAGCTTGTGCTGGCCACAGGAGCGGCTGCATTTGCTGTGGACGACTGTGTGGGCCTGCCAGCCTCTACTTTGTCAATACTTGGCTAATGTTTGCTCATTTAGGCCAAGATTTCAATTTCAGATTGGCCTCCCTAATGGAAATGGAACAAACTCTGCTGGCTGCTGGCAGCTCTGTGCTATGGCCTAGATTGTTGTTGTTCTCTGTCCTGAACGAACTGTTATTGAAAAGTCATTAACTGATGATAATTGGCCTAGTTGCTGGTCTGGAGCAGTGGCTCAGGGTAGCCAGGCAGGAAGTCAGTCCCGTCCGCTGACCTTACCAGGCTAGCTGTTAATATTTACAGCTCAAGTGCATCAGCGTTCCCTCGTCCCGTGTGATTGTCACCCCCCCCCCCCCCCACGCAGGGCTTTGCTTGCTCCCCACTCTGTGCTCTGACAGAGCCATAAAGCACAGCAAGGCTGAGGCCTAGTCGCTTCTGAAATAATACACAGCCAGGAGATGGCACAGGTAGCTGTTGGCCTGATAATTAAGGCATTTTATCTTAATTTGAACTGCTAAGAAGTATCCCCTTTTCTGTGATTTATGATGCAAAGATCAGGCCAAGAGACCTATCCAGGGTCTAGCACAGCTTATAGGGAATGTTCCCAGTTAGACCCCAGTGGGGCTATTACACAGTCTGTAACAGGGCTGGCTCGGTCTTTCAGCACTTTAAAGGCTGTTTGTGTTTGATGGGCTGATGCGTATCAAATGCAATCCAGCTTCCCACTGTCTGCTCTGTCAGCCCCCTGATGTTGCCCTTTGACAGATAAAGCACCCCCTCCCCGAATTTCTGATTTCACACTGATGCACAAACATTCTTAGGCAATTTGAGCCTATTGTATTAAAGTAGTTAAATTCCTTAAGCTTGTGCCTCTGGGAATATAGTGGTGATATTTATTGCAGAAATACCAGTGTGGTAACAATGCTGGATATCTGGCCATGTCAGGAGACCCATAGCAGTAATGGGTCCACTGGACTTTGAGACAGCAGCACTGTTCCTTTAAGCTGCAAATGTCCCCATGCAGAGAACTGAGGAAGCTGCTGCATATATTGAAATCCTTTGCTAGCTATAGGACAGCTGCAGTGTGAACATACATCTTTTCTAGTGAGGAGTTCTTGCATAACCCAATTAGTCTGGGATGTGGACTCTCACTGTGGCAAAGAAGTGTATCAAAGTGGGAGCAAATGAGGAAATGTTAAAGTATGAGTTTTTCTTGCAAGAGTGTCTTTGCCTGTATGCTGGATGTAAGAGAAAGCACTCTGTCCATCCTAATTGCAGTGAACTGTCAGACTCAGCTGGACCTGATCTGGAAACCTCTTTCCCCACTGTAGAATGTCCCAAGGGCAGCCGAGGAATGAGGAAGAAAGGTCCCAGGAAGGGAAGCAGCTTTGGCAAGTCTAAGGATTAAATTGTTCTTTGCTAAGTGGGGGAGCTGGAGTGAGGCACTTAAACTGAGAGTGCCATTGTTGGAATCTGTTATGGTTCTGCAGCTGATGTGCTAGTCCTTGCTTCAGAAACTACCCTGTGTGATGCAGTCACTTGTGAGTTAAGATTCAGTTTCAAATGGTTTAAGTTATTATTGATGCTTGAAAAGGTTACATCTGCAACTCATTTTCTATGTCATTGACGTTCTTTTCTGACAAATAATTTCAGAAATATGCAGCAAAACGTTTTGGCCTACAAATGCTGCAGCTCACCAAGTGTGCAGACCACATCTTTAAACATTTTGTAAGAAAAAGCTTAACTCCTCATGTGCTTTCACCAGCTCTGCCTGCCTCAGCAAGACATGAGGGTCATATAAACTGTTCACTGCTAACTAAATCTTGCTTCTAATGCAGTGCGCATATGGTGATGTGATGCACGCTGGCGCAGAGGGTGCTGAGGGCACCAGATCTAGCTGCTGGGAGGAGCACTGTCCCTTCTGCCACTTTCAGTCCAGCCTGGCATGCATGTGGGTATGGGGCTGGCCATGCCCCTCTCTTCAGTGCTAAATTCATGATTAAGAACCAAGGTAAGAAAACAGGTAGGTGACATGTCCTAGTGACAGCCACATCTTTTATTATAGAGAAACTTTGTTTAGGGAGGGAATAGTTTTCACAGTTGTCACCACACCAGTGGCTATTACCCATTAGCACCAAAGCAATTGGTTAACAAACAGGCTTTGAAGTGCAGATTTTATATGTGTCAAGACTTTTAGAAGAGTTTTAGACATGAGGCAAGAAACAAACCAGATACATATATATAGAGAGAGAATACAATCATTTTGCTGGGACAATTAAATGCTGTGTTTGGCCAGGATATGCTCATCTGGAGAAGAGTTACTCATCTGCTTGGTTTTTCTTAGCAGAGTTGGTGTGTTGCAGTGATGTCTCTGCCTTTGGCCACCATGATGTCTTGCACTAGCTACTTCTGAAGAGAAGTGGGATGAGAGGAGGTAAGAGGTGGAAGAAAGCATAAGCCAAAAATCTCTATGTCACTGACAGCAGCAGTGTAGGACTTTTGCTTCATTGTAAGAGAGGATTTGGGTTCCTGGTGCTTGTATCAGCAGAGCACTGGATGGACCTGTCTTTCCCAATCTGACACTTCTAAGTCATGAGCTAGAATCCAGTTTTGGGGCTCTGAGAGGGAAGAAAGTGTGCAAGTATTTACCAGCAGCCAGTGAGATGGTCTGTCCTGGCTGTTGGAGGGCCCCAGCAAATGTGGTGCACTCCAGGATGGCTTTGTGGGGTATATGCAGGCATCCCCTGCTTGTCATGGTGACCTGCAGGTGAATTTGACCCTATTCTCTCTAACACATCAGCAGCCTGATAGCAGAGTTTTTGATCCTTTTTCTCCACTACCTGTGAAAAGTTCAAGTGTGGTGTGACAGGAGAGTGTGCATCCCTTCCTCTAACTTTGGAGGGCCTCTGCTCCTGCAGTCATGCTGACCAAGATTTGCATCAGACACCAGTCACCATAGCAAAGTGCTTACTGTTTTCTTAAGGCCCTGTCACTCTCCACATTATCTGCACCCCTTTTAAGCCACTGTTTCTGACACATTGAGAATGCCACTTGTCTGCAGCCTGGCTGCCTGGGAACGTGTGCACCTCTGATGGGTTGTAGCAGTATTTCTGCAGTCAGGGATTGGGATCCCCATGTTCTAGTTTGTCTACTTTGTCAGCACAATCAGTACTGAAGTGTGCCAAGCCACCATCTACAAGATGTTGTTGTCTGCCACATATTCAGCAGGAAGAGTATGGACCAAGGGAAGAAGGGAGAAGGAAGGGAGCGGTCTCTCCCAGTGCTGCTTGGCCTTGGTGCTGCTGCATGTCCCTTTTCCCTCAGGTGTATGTCCCAGTGCACTCATTCAGCTTGGCATGATGAGAGCTGATGTTCAGAAGAGTGGCAGTAGAACTCAAATCTTCTGCTCCGTGGCCTTCTGAAGTACTATTCTGTTCCCTGTGATGAGTCCATCCCTAAGCAGAAGAAATGCTTCATCCACCATGTCTGCTTCTCCTACCAATCTCAAAGTATTGTTAAAGTTTCTAATTCTCTTTTGTACAGGGAATTGTCTTTTTGCTGCGGGCAAAATACAGGGGAGCAACAATATTATGTCCCAACCAGGTGCTTGTATCTGGTAGTGGATTTTGCATTTGCAGTTTGGTGTAACATTTGCTTTTATAAAGAATTATTATTATCGTGGTAGAATTTTGCTTGCTACCTAACTCCAGTGTGCTTTGCTACATGAAAAAGCTGGTTACATGCTTATCTCTTCCAATTCTGCTGCATCAGGTGGCTTGTGCCGAATATTCTTCACTGTTACGTAAAGGGGTGCACAAGGGTGTAGACCTGGAGCTTACTTTGGAGTCGTAGGATTTTGTACAACACAGTCTTGGGCTGATTTTGATGGTGTAGAAATTAATGCATGGCACAGCGATGGCTCCTTCCCTTGCACTACCAGTGCTATGCAATGTTTCCTCCCTGTCCCAGGTCTCCCAAAGGCTTTGGTAGAGAGAACTCCTTTCTTTCCTTGAACAAGGCATAAATAGCATCCCAAGCCCCAGTGGGTATTGCCATCTCTCATCTCTTGGCAGGTTTTTTTCTCATTGCATATACCAGAGAAGATGTAGTGTGCACATTCCCTCTGCAGAACCAAATGGGTGCTGAAAGACATCCAGTTGCAGCTTGCTAGTTTTGGAGCTAGGGCACTCCAGAATCCATCCTTGTTTAGTGTACGGTCCAAATGTGCTGCTCTGGAGCTGTGGCCAGGCCTTTCTTTTACACTCTGATCACATGAGTGTGCCTGGCAGCTGTACAACTGCAGAGGGAAGTGCTTTCACTGGGCTTCCCAGCTGTTGTCACAATGTGGTGATGATTTCGGAGAGACATAATCCAGATTGTTTGAATCAGAAAGCAATAAGTGACCTTGGCTTTTTGGTTACTGCCCAGGTGTATGAAAGGCAAATAATAGAGAGTTGCCTCATAGGAATCATCATCAAAACCAAGCGTCGTTCATGTAATTTACTTTGGAAGGTGGAACTTGTCTTTTTATTTACCAAGCACTGCTGATGTCCAAGATAACATTTACATCAGATGCGAGCTTTCAGAGTGCTGCTTAGACAGGGCTGCTGACCCTGTGCTGGTCTTATTAAATATTATGCATTTTACACATACTCTTCTGTTATCTAAATTACCAGCCTGGCTGAGAAAGGTGGCTGCTGTAGCAAGCTGGGTGAGGTTAGATGTCATCTGAGAGTCTCTGCTTGATGTGCCTTTGCAAGAAGAGCTCAGCAGGAACTTTGCTATTGGGATGAAAGCCATAGCTTAACCTATGGGCGGGTTGAAATAACTTCATTGTAGAGTGGTATCCAGAGTGAAGATGGGACTCCACAGGAACGCTTCCCTTTCCCCAGCTTGCCTTTGTTGTTGCTGCTTTGGTGAATATTAAGAGGGGTTGCTGACCCTTGGAAGCCCTCGACCTCTGTGTCTGAAAGGCTGGTGGAAGAGAGCCTTCTTCCTAACCTTCCTGAGCCACTCTTTCCCTAGCGCTCTCCTTTCTTTGCCAGTGTGACACTATGGAAATCCAAGCTATGGAAATGCACCTTCAGAGCTGCCACCCTTGGAGCAGATGTGATGCTCTCCCACCATGTGTGGCTGACCATGCTGCTCTGCATCCCTCAGGCAGGGTCAGGCCTTCTCTAGGAAGGGAATCAGCAGGCAGTCTGTCTCATATCCTGCAAGTAAGATCTGGTGGAGCACATGGCTGACAAGAAGGCCCAAGAGTGCAGTGAAATATATCTGCGAAAAATGTGGGAGGCACAGAGCTAAAGGCTTTGCACTGATCTAAGGAAATTGCGTACAGATTTGTAGGGATTCACCTGAATGGCTTGTCTATAATGTATGCATTATGGTGTGCCACTACTCCTTGTTTATGTAGCTTGTTTGTCCATCAGTTGCTATCTTAATCTTAGAATCTTCCACTGTAAAAGATAGTATTCAGAAAATCATTCATTAATTTTGAAGAAGTAGGGGACCAGATTTTGCAACATCTTCCTGTTTCAGAAATTATGATACACTGTGTAAATGTTTGAAGCTGCAGGTTCTTCTCATTTCCCTGAGGTAGTCCGTTCCGACTTCTGACAAGCTGCAGTGAGGGATACAATGCAGCATCCATTCTGATTCTTACTCAAGGTGCGAGTAGGCACAGCAACTCTCCTGCTGTAGATGTAGGAATTTGCTTCTTCTAGGAGCTGGACCCATGGGATGGTATTTGGTGAATTCAGTGGAAAAGTACTGATTCATTGCACAGGCAGGAAACCTGTGTAACCAGATCCTGCAAAATCCATTAATGCCATTGACACTACCTTAATGGGCCTTGACTCTTTTGCCAGAGCCAATAAGAATAAAGCTGTTCCTTTTCCCTTCACATTGGTTAGTAGCTGCACCATGACTTTTGTCTGTAGATTTTGTGAGTCTAATTGTTTAGTGAGTGTGTCTAACAATTAGGCCTGAACTTGAGGAGTGCATAGATTAAGCAGATAGTAAACAGTTTGGTGTGAAATCTTCCCACTTCTTGCTTTTACTTGTATTTTCACATGCAGGTTTCAGTTCTCCACAGAAATTAGTTTTGGGAACACCAATGCTGCTTGAGAAGGTGCTCAGTGAGGAAAGACAACAACTTTAACATGAGATTTCTTTTGATTAACATAGCTGACTTGGGCACTGGAGATCCTTTTCTGTGGCTCTGAAAAAGCATAATGTAAAGATAGATTGTAAAAGAGAGTGATAGAAATCTGTCCCTTTCACCGATATTTTGAATGCTTTTCTTAATGACAGTAAACATTTGTGCTTCAGCTAACAGCGATGTCTTTTTAAATTTTTTTTCCTAGCAAATGGGATTACAGTAATTTATTTCTTGTATTTGTATTTTACGCTTATATTTTTCCATCTTACTTCTGTTCTCTTGCAGTGCTGAGAGTTTGACATTGTACCATCTTTTTATGTGGAACCATGTCTGCGTAGAGAAAATGCACCTCCTGTTCTTGCAGCTCAAGCTGTGAAGTCTTTTTACAGAAAGGAAAGCATGTCATGAATAGTCTTTCACAAGGTCCCTGCCCCATCAGGTCATGAGATTCTTTGAACTTTTCTCCCTTTAGGGATCTGTGCTTTGCTGCTGAAGAACTGTCAGAGGATGTTACTGTTTTCCTCTGTTTGGTAGGATGTTCCCTAAGATGTTTTTTCCCATTAATCTAGCTGCTTTAGGAAGCAGAGTGCAAGGCTCACACTGCTTAAGTGAATCTGGTCTTGGTGTTGGAGCCCTCATGATAGACAGTAATGAGATGATGAATGGATTTGTAACGAAAACCCAACTGGCTGAGTGTGCAGGTAGCAGTATAGTGTCTGTAGTAATCTTTCTGCTTCGCAGCTATGTTAACAGCCATAAGGCTTGTTAATGCTTCCTCATGATACTGAGGAAAGTTTTATTTATAAAATCTGGCAAAACATCTCCCAAACTTCCTCCTGGACAAGATCTGTGAGCCTTTTGGGATCAGCTAATACTCTTTTGAGAGACTTGGGCATTTGTTCAAGTATTATGGTCATGAACAAAGCCTACATATCCAGACAGATAGAATTGCTGTACATATGCCTTCTTTGTTAGATCATGGGGCTTTCTGACTGTCCATCCTATCTGTCTTAAGAGAATGGTGCATAATGGATGTCCATAAGAAAAATTTGCTAGTGAAGGAGTAAGATTTTTCAAGGAGAAGGTAGTGGGGTTGAATTTCTCTTTCTAGGCCATTCCATTGTTAATCACCTCACCATCGTCTCACATTCTCTAGGGATTTCTGAATTTATCTTATCTGAAATGGATTTTGTTTGCCAGCATGTTTGCCTCTAATAACCCGTCTACTACCCTTTTCAGAGTGCTCATTTAGTTAAACTCTAGATAGCTCTTTATGATGAAAAGGTGTGTTTCTTGGTGTTAGAGACAACTGGGGTCTCAGCCTTGAGTAGCTATTGCTGTGGACAGCATTTCCACAGAGGCATCACCAGTTTCCACGGCAGCAGGTCCAAGGCGGGAGTCCTCCCGATTGCGTTTATCACCTCCCATTTGTTGTGCGCTCGAAGGTCTCCCAGCTGACACACTCAGCATTTTAAGTTCACCATTTCTATGAGGAATAATTTACTTTCCCTCATTAGGTGCAGCACAGAAAAACAGGATATGCTCTCGTTTTAGGTTGATCATACACCTGTTCAGTAACGTTTGTCAGCCAGATCCTTGGTTGCATTTCCTGGGCCAGAAGGCCAGAGTGGTGGCCCGGGCGCTCGTCCACCCCAGGGAAGGGCCCGAAGCTGCTGGCGCGCAAGGGGAGCTGCTTGCAGCTCTGCCACACGCAGCCTCGTGGATTATCTCCACCTCCTAGGCCCTTTCCATTTACTCTCGAAAGACAGCTGAATTAAAAGAGAAATTATTTATAGATGCTAAGTTACTTTTAGTGCTTACTATGACCACACTGGATGGCACTCAGGTTAAAAATCGATACATAAGTAACTCCCCGAAGCTTTCTGCTCCTAACTGGGAACACACTGTGGGGACTGGCCCCGTCGTGCCCTTCATCCGGCGCCTCACGTCCGTCCGTGACCGCCCCCGGCGCTGAGGGCGCTCAAGCGCCTCCCTCTCCAAGCGACCGCGGCGCTAACGGCGCTAACGGCGCTAGCGGCGCTAACGGCGCTCACGCGCTTCACGTGCCGGCCCGCCTCCGCGAGCCGCGGCGCGCCAGCGGGCACGCGGCGGCCTCACCCGCCGGGCCCGGAGCGGCAGAGGGCCCAGAGCGGCAGAGGGCCCGTCCCGCCCCGCGGCTCTCCCA
Organism: Rhea pennata; assembly: GCF_028389875.1. Lineage (NCBI taxonomy): Eukaryota > Metazoa > Chordata > Aves > Rheiformes > Rheidae > Rhea > Rhea pennata. Next base: position 718,122 of record NC_084679.1, read on the forward strand.
GCCAATCCTGCGCTGGGCGGGCCAGCACCACGGTCGCCATTGGCTGAGTCCCGGCCGGCCGCGCAGCCCCGCCCCCGGCAGCTATATAAGGCGCTGCGGCGGGCGGGCGCCGCCGCGTCGAGGCGCGTCTGCGGTGGGCGATGCTGCTCCTCGCTCCCCTGCCCGGGGGGGGCTCGCCGGCGGCTGGCGCAGCGGTGCAGGGGCCCAGCAGGTAAAAAGCGAGCGCAGTTCCCCCGACGGGCGTGAGGCCCGCTCTCAGGCTGGGGCGGGAGCATGGAGCGTGCCCGGAACGCGTGGGACAGCTGCTGTGCGAGGGCGGGCAGCCCCCGGTAGCGTGCGGGCCTCGCGCACCGTCCCTGAAGGCAGCTGCTCGGTGAGGTGCCCTGGGTGGGGTGATGTCCCCTTTGTGTTTGTGTGCCTTGGGAGGGTGTGTTTGCATCTGTGTGATCGTCTGGGAGGAGCAGTGATGAACCCAAGCTGCTGCTCTTCCTAAAATGCCAAAGGCCTCCCCCAGCCTGAGATGAACTCTGTCTTGGAGCACCTCGGCAGCATGAGGCATGCTTTGCTGGGGTGTGTGGGAAGCAGGAGCTAGCTGTTGGGTTGGGGCTACACTAGCATGTCTTCCAAAGGGATATAGGCATACCTCCTCCAGGATGTGTGGCCACTAAGCCTGGGTGTGTGCAGGGTGGAGGCTCTGTGGAGCACCAGTATTGCATTTCCTGGCTTCCCTGCTGTGTGGGCAGAGACCTCAGTTTCTGGTTGTAGTGCTGTCACTTGCATGATGCTGTTTATTCCTGTGGCAGGCAGGATGCAATACCACAAGTTGTAGCCTGTATGTCACTCTGGAGTGCTGTATGGAAAACTGGGTATCTGCTGCATGTTGCTCTCACTCCTAAGAGTGCATAACCCTGGAGGGCAGCAGACCTCCAAACTTTCTCTGAAGCAACTGATTTCTTTTTTTTGAGGTTGGGGGGAGTGGGGATCTGGGAAGTGTCAGCCCAGGTTGCTCTGCAGGCCTTTTTTCACCCTTCCACAGCTAATGAGTCTCTTTCCTCTGCTTCTTCAGCCCCAGGGCTGGAAAGGGGAAGGTGAGGACCCTCATCCAGCTCTTCTGTGATGTCTTCAGTTGATGTGCATGGCTGTGGCAGTGTGCATGGTAGGGGACTGGCTGGTAGCTCGGCCAATCTGGAGGTGCCTGGCTGAGGTGAGCCAGGTGTTTGGAGCTGTGTGTGTGTGTGCTGATGAGCTGGAGTTGGTGCTTTTCATTAAATGACCTGTGGGGCACTGTCTTTACATCCCATCCTGGGGTCAGGCCCTCTTAGGTGAATTCTCCTACTGATTTGTCACCCTCTGACAAGCTGTGAGCAATGTGAGTGCAACTGAAGAGTTCCTGATAAATGTAGTGGGGAGGCTGGATGCTGGCATTTAAGCTCATCAGTCTGCAGCAGTTTGCAAATTACTTTCAGGAGGGAGCTGAACTCAGAGGCACTCTTCTCTCTGCAGGTAACTGAAGGAAGAGTGCTGTATCTGTTTTTTTGGGAGGGCTTTAGAATGTGGGTATATGGGGCTGCTCCGCATGCAATGGGTGGAGGAAGGTGGCATGGATAAGGGCAGGGAAAGGAAGCTGTGGGTGTCTGGGTGTGCAGCAGAGGAAAAGGGCTTAGGGAGAAATTCAGATGGGGTTCTGGATACTCTGAGTGTGAAAAGGGAGTTGGGCATGTGGGAGGGGCTTGGTTGGTCTGGTTGGAGGAATTTTGGGAATAACAAATTCAAGGGGATCCTTAGCACACAGTGTGTGCTGCCACATGGACCAAACAAGTCCTACATGTAAAGTAGAGGCAAACCCAGATATTTTGCTCTAGAACCTCCTTTTGCAGTTGTGGGAAACGTCCTGATGATCTCTAGTCTCAGTTTATTCCTGGCCTGCTCTTCCCTGCTCTTCCCTCTATATTTCAGTGACAGATTTGTCCTTCAGTTTTTATAAGGCTTTTCTTTCCCAGTGGCTTTCTGTACCTTCAGTGAACCATCCAAACACACTCTTTCTAAGACTGGACAATACTACCATGCCTTGTGACGTTGGTTGTCCAGCACTTTGGTGATCCTAGTTGCTCTGCCCCTGTTCTGGTTGAGCTCATCTCTCCTGAGTGTGGATGAGTGGTGATCTGGTGTTTTTCAAGCTGTTACTGCAGTTGGTAACTGGACTGCAAGAGAGGAGTTGGAATTCTGTGAGAAGTGCAAATAAATTAAGGTACAGCCTAGTAATGTGAGGAATGATGCTTTCCTTGATGTTCTTCAGTGATGTGCTCTGCCCTAGTGAGGGTATCCCATCCACTCTGTAAAAGATGGGAAAACCTTCTCTCCTTTGTCTTCACAACCCTGAAACAGTACCATGGTCACCCAGAGCTCTCGAGCCTTCCTTGTGATCTGCTGGTAGTCCCTGTAATGGCTTGTGCAGCTGAGGCATTGCCTGTGCTCTTTCTGCAGGGTACTTATTGTGCAGGCAGCCTGCATACCAGCAGCCTCTTTCTCTGAGAAAACAGGAAAAGAGCTGTGAGCCTGAGCCCCCACCCCTTGTCCTGGTGGCAGCCCAGTGCAGGCAGCCAGGCCCAGGGATGCTCCTGATGCATCCCAGCTCTCCTGTATCGGGTTCTTCCTCAGGCTGTTGGCACTTCAGCCTCAGGTAGGTGTGCCTGTATGGCTCAGAAAAATCTCAGCTAGAAAAAAAGATGAGCTATTTCTATAGAGATTACAACATCCTTTGGTCTGATTATTTCTGGCACCTTGCCTGTCTGAGTGCCTCTTCAGTGGAAAGAAATAACAGCTTGATTGGGAAATGCTCTAAAAGACAAACTACCATTAACATTTTTGTTACCTTCCTACTTGAGACACCAAATAGAAGTTTTAAGCACTTGTAGTGGAAGGATTTGAAGCTGATATGAACACAGAGCATTTTGCTCTGTCACCAGCATATGCTGCAGAATGCAAACATTGTCATCAGCTGCTAATAGTAGCTGAGAGGTCTTGTGTCTGGAGCCTGGGACCAATGGGAAGGAGGGCTCTGGGAGCTGATGATGCTTGCATGCAGCTTATGAAGTACTAACCAGGTTTTGGTCGGTGTTTGCAGGGGCTCATGCTCTGTAAAACATTGTAGGAGGCAAAGAACAGTGCCCAAGTAACTGCAAGCTGGCCCCGAGGACACTACAGAGCAGCACATCTGCTTGTCTTCCTCCGTTCCCAGAGGGAAGATGCCTCAGAGAGGAGCCCAGGAAATAGGCCTATCTGTTTTCCATTAGAAAGCTGTTCTGGAAGCTCTTTTCCTAGCCTTGTTTACAGGCTGGCCAAAGGTGGCAAGTCTTCATCTGGTTCTTTGCGTGCTAAAATTAATCTCTACACACTGAGCTCTCCCCTGCCCCCAACTTCAGCATGTTTCTGTGGCCCAGGCAGTGGCAGCCTGGGGTGTGAATGTCTGTGTGCCCCACTGCTCTGTGGTTGGGGCAGGTGGCTGCCAAGCAGAGAACAGGAAGGAGCCACATGGCAGTGCCAGCTGCCCATAGCAGAACAGAGTGAGTTGGGAATGTTTACATTCAGTATAGAATGTGAAATACCTGAAGCACTGGTTGGGGTGCAATCAGCTCTGACTAGGTTTGAGGTGGATAGATCTGACTAGACTGTGGGTCATCTGTGTGCAGGAAGAGAAGCTGAATTAGCCCATGAACGGCTGTGAGATGTTTGCTCAGAGATGCTTTCCAGCAAAGTAGCAGTCATTCTCTATAGTTTTGCACTGGGCAGAGTTTGAAGTGCTTACAAATGGATACAACTGTTTAGTCTTAATAAAAGGCATTGTTGACCTCGCTGACCGAATGAGTGGTATAAAAATCCTAGGATTAGGGCAGAGGATGGGAAGATTGAACTGGTACTGTAGCTAGGGGGACCTTTGCTTCTTTTTACTGACATAGTTTGTAACTTAGTGATTTCTAAGAGTCCATAGTTGAAAGCACTGGGAAAACGGAATAGATGAACAGACAACACTTCCTCACAGGAGGGTGTGACCTTTCCAATTTGAAGGCAAGCATGTTGGAGGAGGGGAATTAATTAAAGTGACTTGATAGATTTCTTGCTTGGTTGTAATATGAACTGTATCCTCAACATAACTGGATTCTTGATCTGTTGGTGGGCTGTGCTCAGAATCACAGTTCATTTCCCCTTGTTGTTGAGAGACTTAATGAGCTTTCTGGGCTGTAATGAGATCGATGTGCATGAGGATTTGATAGAGCTAATCACGAAGAATGCCTTTTCCTATGCTCTTGAAAATGTGTGTTAAATCTTAGGGTTGACCTCAAGCTACTCTTGGCAGCTGATGGTCAGAGCAGGCACTTGCCAACCCTCTGGATGCCTCACCCTGGGGGCAGTCGTCAAAGTGGTTGTCAGGTGCTGTGTGGATCTGCTTATGGCTTGAAATGATGCAGAGCCTGCGCTCACCTTGCCAAGACAATCTGTTTGCTCTTCCTGTGGCTACTACTGAGGCCCGGGAAAGTGGGATGGCATCACTGAAGCAGGGATTTACCCTGTTGAGGAGTGAAGAAACTTTTGCCCACAGTTTCAGATTAAATTTCTGCACTTTTTTGAGCAACTAATTAGAAAATTTCCCTGATATTCCCAAGCTACCTGCCTGTACTACATACTTTAGAAGTGATGTTTTCTGTGGTATTTTTCTCAATAAGATAATAGAAAATGCCAGTTAGCTCAGTGCTTGTGGGAAGATCATTAATTCCAAGCTATAACCACAGCTAAAAAAATATATTGCTCCTTAGACCTCCGCTTCATTGCCCAAATAAAAAATGGCAACATGCAGACTTTTTTTACAGAGACTTATGGCAGGGGTTTACTCTGCTAAAGTGAGACAAGAGACCTGCATGCTTAGCTGGGTTTCAGCAACTGGGTAGAGACTGTGGGAATGTAGTTTGTGGTTTAACGGAACTGACATATAGTTACTGCGTTTTTTCTAATCGGTCTCTTTATTTGAAATTATTTCCTCGGTTCACACTGACTGTTTTTAACCTTCTTTTTGGCTCTCAAAGTTGCAGTTCTTCAAGTTGGACAGAGGGACAGACCTCTGTGAGAGGTGCTGCCTGCAGACTGAAGCCCCTGTGTAATTTGTGCCTTGAGCAAAAGGACCTAGCCAGACCCCTTACTACTAAAGAGAAAATGCCATTTTTTTTTAATTCTGGTCATTTCTTTCTAATTTGCAGTGTGAGGGCAAGATCAATAAAGTCTCTTTGTAAATTGGTGATAGGAAACATAATTAACAGTGTTAGGGATTTAGTTAATAGCATTGGTTAAGAATTCTAAATAACCTAATTTGTGACTTGGCTTTTGACTGCGGTTTTGACATACTTGATCATATGAAGGTAGCAAATGAAATGGTTGTCAGTTATTCATAAATAGATTAACTTGGAAAAAAAAAGTATATGTACAATGGTGTGATGCTGCTAGTACAGGATGTATTGAGACATGAGTCACCTTCAGAGCCTTTGGGCAACATGTTAAAAACCTACATGGAAGTGCATGGAAAGCTTTGTTATTTATACTGTGCAAGCTGTGAACAATTCTTTGAGTTGATAGTGATCCTTGAGAGCAACTAAGTGTTTCTAGGATGCCTTCCCTCTGTCTTAGATTTCAGAATGTTAATAATCTGAGACTTTCAGGAGGATAAATAATGTCCAAGCTGACAAAGGAAACAGTGACCTCTCCCATTCAAAATATGTCCGTATAGGTCTCTGCTTTATCTGTCCTCAAGGGTGCCAGGGTTCTAGCCTGGGGAGGGGAAAGAACAGTCACTCAATGCAAGGTGTAAAGACTTTGGTGTATGAACAAGTCTTTCAGGGTACCATAACTCAAATGGTTCACCTAAAACTGTCTTTTGTGAACTGTGGGCTACTTCCTTACTGATGGGACAGTCTTCATACAGTAGTGTTCCTATGAACTAGACATACATTCCGCAAATGTTTAAAACTGGCTTCCTGGTATATTTTGATTTACAAAAATATTTGTGGTTTAGTTTAACAATTATATGAAAGTTACTTAAGCAGAATTTTAACATATAGAAATGGAGAGGAAGGGAAGACCCTGAGGATATTTCTGGACTGTTGAAATGTCTTCAAGCAAGAATTGCTTTAAGCTCCCCAGATGTGTTCCTGTAAGGCTGTTTTTCTGTCCTGTGAAGCTGATGCTCTGGAAGGTGTATGTGTTTAATCTTCAGCAGTCTCTGCACCACTTGGTGCACCAGAGCTGTCCATCCTGAAGGAAGCAGGTATATTTGGGTGTTTGGTTATACCTGTGGTAGTATATATCAAAGCAGTGCTGATGTTGAGAAGAAACACGTCAATGCACGTACTTTTCTAATCACACAAAAGAACCCAAAATGTCATTTTCTGGTATGCATTGCATCATTGCAGATCACAACATGGAAAGCCTGACTACTTTTCAGGAGCCAGAGCTGGTTCTTTTTCTTGGTGTGTTTTTGCAGAAGCGGGATACACAGCTTCATTAGGATCTGAAGGTGCGGAAGGAATATATCTGATGTATTGTGATCCCACTGCTGCTCATGGGCTTCCTCTGCCTTTGCAGTCTGTTTTGTAATCTATTTCCACCATGAAAGAGAATCCAGAATAAAAAAAAAAACTGCTTGTGTGGCTGATTTGCATGTGATGTTCTCCCTGTAGTCTGCAGTGAATGACACTGAGCAGGGCATTCACAGGCACTAGGACTATATTTTCCTTAGGGTGGGGAGTTGTGCCCTGGGGTGGGACAAGGCATCTCTTTCTACAGAATGATGGTACTGTTACCTTTATGCAAGTGCAGGTGTTGGCTCTGGAAGCTGAGTGTCTTGAATTGGAAGGGCAAAGACACTTCCTGTGCAGATGCTGGCTGCCTGCTAGCATCTCTGGTTTGGGCTTTGTGCTGGCATGTTGGGTGACGTGTGTTTCCCATCCACCCTCAGATGTGACACAGCAGTAGACTCTCCAGTTCCCTCCTAGTCCTGGATCCCCTTCAGGCAAACTGAATGTGTGTTTCTTGATCTGAATTTGTCCATGGTGTTGCAGCCTCCTTCTGAAGATACATTGTCCCTCTCCATGGCTGTGTTGCCTATCTGCAACATGGAGCAGTGAACCTGATTCTATTCCATAGTGTATGAAGTCTGTGGATGAAAAGCCACTAGTGAGAGCTATACAGCATTATAGGTAAGGACCAAGGGCAGAACTTAGCCTTATGGTGAAGTCTGGGTATTTCCTTTTATGTAGCTGCGGAAGATGTTTCTCAATGTGCACCTTTATGGCTATATAGTTGATTGCAGTGACAGCATGCTGTGATCTTGCTGAACTTAGCATGAAGTGCAGCCCTGGTTCCTCCTTGAGCTGCATGTAGAGGAAGTGGGGACCCAGAGCTGGGCGGTCTGTTGCTTTTATGGCTCTGTATATGGAACTCCTCTCTGGAGCTGAAGGGAGTCCCCAGGCTCTGAAAGTGTCTGTGGTTTTTGTACTTTTTTTTTTTTTTTTTTTTTTTGTGCTGGCTGCACCCCCTGGTCTGTCCTGATCTGACTGCTGTTGCTGGTTGTACAGTGGTTTAAGTGACATTTCCAGCTGTTGAAAACAATGCAGATAAAATTGAAAACAGGAACAGTCCAAAGAGATCAGCAGAGCTTTGTCTTGCCTCCCAGTAAGCTAGCAGCATAGCATGCAGGTTCCTGCTTCAGTACAAGGCAGGGAGCTGCAGGGGAGCATGCTATGCAGCTGCTTGTGTGCTGTGTTCAGATTTGGGATTGGGGAGGGCAGTAACATCTACCTCACCTGTGAGGTATGGGGAAAAGCAGGGAGGAAACCGTGTTGATTCTGCAAGAAGAGCAGTGCAGGTGCAGAAGGTATTTAATTTGAATTGTGGAGAAACTGATGCACAACACACAGCCCATTCCATTTCAGCCATCAGTGTTTCCACACAGTGCTCTGCCTTGTCTTCAGAAGTTGGTACTGGTTTGCTGGGAAAGAGCATCTGGCCCTTCCCCTGCACTATGTGTGTGGGGAGTGGTTGAGCTCTGGGCAGCAGCCCCTTGTGTGCATCCTGCATCTGCTTGGGAGACAGCCCAGTGCCATGGGCCCTGCGGCTGTTTTCCTGTCTATGCCCCTTAGTTTTACTGATTCTGCAGCTTGGTTCTAATTCCTCCAAGGAGGGCAGGCAGCACAGTGGTGGAACTTTGCCCATATCTTGCCCATTCTTCTGCGGACAGGATGGGAGGATAGCCCTAGCTACTTCTATACAGTTGCCTGCTGAGCATGAATGTGATGTTTGGCTGGTGCTGCAAGGCCACCAGGATTGTGGAACTCTTTTTCTGTAACTTTCTACAGGGGCACAAATTCCATCTCTTATAGCACCTAATAAACAGCTTAACAATGCCTTAAAAGAAGAAAATGAACACAGTGGTGTTCCAGGGAGGTAGTAAAGAGCTGGAGGAGGAGAAGCTGTGAAAATTATATGCATAGTCATTTGCAGGAAAGGCTGCTGGCTTCACTTTCTCTGGCCAAGCACTGTCCTGCCATTATCTCCTGCTCATTTCTAATTGATCATGTTTGGTAGTTTTTGGTGCCTGCAGTTCATAATCCTGTAGTAGACAGAGAAGCAGAACTCTGAGCCTTTGATTTATTTGCATGCTGCAGAGCAAAAGGAGGGAATGTACTTGTGCACTTTCTGACTGAAGTGGGATAGAGACTTTGGGGAATAAATAATGTGATGACACCAGGACTTACACGCTTGTTCAGCTGCATTGATTTCATCCAAAGGGTCTCACAGTTCTATTGATCTGGGTCTTTTTGCTACCTGCAGTGCCTAGGGAATGGGAAGGCCAGTCCCAAACGCATGTGATATTTTACCAAAGCCTCTTGTGGCTTTGCAAACAGCTGCTCAGCAGCTCAGGGGTGTTTGCTCAGGTGCCTGCGTGGGGGAAGTCTTCCAAAAGGGTTGTGTAGTTGATTGTTGCTAGATGCCTGTTATAGATTGGAGAACCTCTATCTGTTTATATGCTTTAATTCCCCCATTCTAAACAAGCCAATACCCAGGCTACCCTAACAAAATTAATAAGCTCCCTGTGCCCCTCCACTCCCAAAGTGTATTTCTTTTTCCTGTAACTCTTCCCATACCAGAGTTTCTTGCCTCTAACAAGGAAAGAAGCGCTTTTCAGGGTCATTTATCCTTTCTGGCTGTGCTAGGCCTTATTTGCTCCCTGTCCCCCCCGACCCTCCTGGCTAACCTCCTCATTCTTAAATGAGGGCTCTGCTCTTGTCTTTTAAGGACTAAACTTGTTAAAATGAATCACATTTGGCATATCTCCCTATGGTGCCTCTCTAGATAAAAGTGGTCCCAGCTCACATGCTCTATTTTTGTTTTGTTTCTGTATGTGGCAATTTTCTCTATACAAAACCCTCTTTTGTCAGTTTGTAGGAGAGATTATAGGCAAACAAGAGCCCGCCTTTTTTATATCCATCTTGCACTTTCTCAGGGCTCCACAACTGACATTGTTCATGGCCAAGGAACAATGACATTTTTCTGTTCCCATATCTGATGTGATTAAAGGAGCTGCAGAGCGAAGTTACACTGAAGATTATAATGAACATAGGAGACCCTGCTACTTGATGTGAAATGCAAAGGAAGATTTTGTCACTGGATTTATTTTGCATAAAAGAACCCCCCCCCCTTTTTTCTAATCTGCAAAACAGCCTGAAATTATTGCCCTTGATAAAGGCTAAATGGACAGTGTGTCCTTCATACACTCTTCTGGCCCCATAGTGCCTTATTTTGGGCTCTGCTTGAGAACAGGCACTTTTGCTCCCCAAAGGGTATGGCTGTGGATGAGAAGAGTGCATTTAGACCGAAAAGCACAGAAAAACTTGCAAGTAAGCTGTTATGGAAGGGGCCATGGCTGTTGTAGAAGGAACAGAGAGGAACTTGTGTTTAAAGATTTTTAGCTGTAAAGGATCTGAGATGATCTGTAAAAGGAGGGAAGATGTAAAAGCTGACTCTTAGTGGCTAGGTGCCCTTAATAGATAGGAGGGTCCTACTGGGACAGGGGGGACTTTTTTTTAAGGCTTGTTTCCTGAGGAAATGAACCTTATTGAGTGTGCTGTCTGTTCTTCACCTGATAACTTGGGAACCCTGTTGCCAGGTTGCAACCCAATCTGTTGTGGAAGGAGGGGGTAGAAGACTGAAAGATGATAATGTTCGTGTAAGGCTTTCACAGTTGTCAAGACAGAGAAGCACACGATGTCGTGGTGCCTGCCTTTCCTCCACTGCTGGACAAAAAGGCAGGCAGAATTTGCTGCAATGTCTGTAATGGTGGCTGGCCAGCGCCTGAGTGGCTCCCGGCCTGGTCATTAGGGGATGTGGGGATTAGGGCAATGGAGTCACCGGAAGGCAGGGTGCATAGAAAAATGCAGTGAGTTGTATGAGAACTGATAGAGGGCAATGTCCACCCACAGAGCAGAAATGTGGCTCTACACGGATTGTTGTATACCTGTGTTTCTTTCTATGGACAGTCCTCAGCTGCATGTTTTTATGCATAAAAAATATGGAGCTGGGTAACTCCCTGGGATGCTGAGGCTACTCTCATTCTCTTGCACCACCCTAGCTGTTCAGCATTGGGCTGCTGAGGCTGATGGCACGTACCCTATAGCAAAGTGTACTGGGCCTATGGTGGCTGTTCCTCATCATCAGGAAAAAGCTATCATCAAGGAAAGAGGCAGCAATCATTTTTTCTGGGGACAGAGCAGCCACCTGATCCTGGTCTGCTGTTGTGGAGAAGCCTGTAACTGCTGTACTCTGCTGCTCTCCTCTTGCTCTGATTTGAACTTAAAGTTCACTGACTGAGGTGCCCACTGTCCTGGCAAGGAGCTCTGGGGTCATCTGGTCTTGTTAGTGCAGTAGGGAAGGTCTCTCTCAAGAGGTCCATCAGGTAAAAAGTCCTTTGCTCTCTTCTCTGTACTCTTATGTAGGAGATCTTGCCTGCCTCTGAGAGAACACTGTCTTGATTTTCAGTAGGTGCAGGGCTGCCTTAAGACCAGTGTGATTTCTGAAGGGAAGGATGAATTTCCCCAGCTCCCTGAGAGATTTGACCTACCCTCCCTTGCCTCCTGCATAGATGCTCAGCCTTCATATCCTTTCCTTCTCTGTCTGTTTTTCTGCAGTTTGCATTGTCCTGTATTTTGTTACTGATATGTGAAATGATCCCTTTTTTAGACTCCTGGGCACTTTAGGCATGCTGAAAGGATGATTGGATCAGGCTCTGTCTGGGAGGACCCTGCAAGCAGATGCGTAAACTGCTTTTAACATACTTTGTTGGAAGCAGATGTGCTGTGCTATAAGCTGGCACAGCCAGCGGCCACTGCCTGGACTATCCCAGGTGCTGAGCTCAGGTATTATGAGTACCCAGGAGACAGCAGTTACCTCATGAGGTCTTCCCTGGGTAGCAGGCCATCTGAAATCCAGATATGGCCAGGCAACATATCTTGCTGGTTAGATGAGGCAGCCTGGTCTGATAAATCTATCTGGCCAAGTACTTGCAGGGATCAGTGAGACTGTGTGGAAGCCGAACTGGCAGAACTTAAGGTAACTTCAAGTCCCATGTGGGCTCTTGGCAGCAAAGCCCTAGAAGCTGTTAGCAGTGCCTGGTGGAGGGGTAGAAGCTTGCCAGTGCTGGATGGTGCTTTCATGGTGGGTTCATGAAGGCAATTCTACTGACTGTGTATGTGTGAATCCAGAGAAGAAGGCTTATTAATAATCAAGTTTCTGGTGACAACTGAATCTCACTGTGCTCAGTGCTCTACAGCCAAAATAAAAGGGATTTCTATCTTGAAGTGCATATGCTCTTACTAGGCAAAAAGAGACATGATGATGTGGGTAGGCCTGCAGCATGGAAGCTGGGGCAACAAAGGAGACACAGTGATGAGGAAGAAGGTTTTGCTCCTGGTCTGCATTCCCTAAATGCCAGAGAATTGACTGCCTTAATTGTGGTAATAGGGAAATGCGCTTACACTTTCTGTAAGGAGAAAAAAAAGCTATTTTCTTAAAAGTGAACTATTTCTGCAATGTATTGGCCTTTTGGTTCTATATTAGCATGGGAGGAGTTAATTCCAGCTTGAAGAACAGAAAGGCTAATGTCTGCCAAGCAGCACAGTCCATAGCATGTTAATAAAATTGGAAGTCCTACAAGAACGGAGAAAAGCTTTCCTACCCACAAGGTGAGGCAGGAATACAATGAATCAAAGACATAGGTATTTCATAAAGCATGTGGCAGGAGGCAGCCCTTGGATTACTAGAAATAATATGATATATTAGCCCTTGATTTGGCGGAGTCTGCCTTATACTAAAGAGGAGGAGAGTGTAAATTGTGATGATTTGTGTAGAGTTTCTGACATTATCTTGGCAGAAAAAGGGCCATCTGTACAGATAAATGCACTTGATCGAAATCGTGCATGTGAATTCTTATCTGCACTATTTTTCCATGATTAGAGAGGTATTGGATGGGCATTAGCAGATCTATATGAAAGACTTGGTAACAACTATTGTTACTGATCATGAGAGGAAAGTTCTTTTATGATTTTACCTTTTGTTCATGGTATCATTGGATTAGGTGTGTCTAATTCTTCTTAATGAGATTTTATGGGCGATACCAAGACCTTTCATTTTTTAGTGATTAAGTGTTCCAGGCTAAGGTTTGTGCCTGTAGATGGGATACCAGGTGTCTTGCCTGCTTTTGGAGAGGATGAGAACTTCAGATGAAGGAAGCATCTGAAGATGCATTTGTTTTGCCCTGGAAGTACAAAGATTTGTGAAGATCCCATTTCTTCCTTATAGAGACAGAAGGGCAGAGTGAGCATGCATGCTGGGAATTTGATGAATTCCTGTCTAACATGCTCTAGGTGACCCTGCTTGAGCAGGGGGGTTGGACTAGATGATCTCCAGAGGTCCCTTCCAACCTCAACAATTCTGTGGATTCTAGCATGGAGCAGCTTGCTTCATTGCCGGCTTGGGAGGGTGGACAAGTGTTTGCAACCTCGTGGTGGCACAGGACAGTGGTGTCCCTCTGGTGTACCAGAAATGACGAGGGCCATGCTGGAGAGCTGGGCACCATTTCTGATGTGGGGAGGGACTAATGAAATGTCAAACCTTTGGTCAGTGGGAGCTCAGATACTGTACTTTCTCTTGTGGTAATTGGCTCAGTTACTTTCTTCCACAAAGCTACCTGCTGTAGATTGGAAAGTAAGATTGCCTGTAAATAATAACAAATCCTCATTCTCCATCTTCTGAGTTAGAGCTTCAGCTATCACAGTGCATGAGTGAAAATAAGATTCTTTTTCTGATTGATGGACCTTTTTTCTACAGTAGTTGCTTAATGCTTGCTCTACTTAAAAATGCACAACTTTGTTTTAGCCCTGAATTAGAAAACTTGACATGCTACTACCCATGAAACTGAATATACTGTTAAAATAATCAATTTAAAATTGACCTGCTTTATTTCTAGGCTTTCATGTCAAAAACTTTTAACTTAGATACCTAATTTTAAATTCCAGTTTACATCATTTTAAGGTCCCAGGTTCCTAGTTTTTTTGTACATAATTGAAGCTGTATTTTCAGGATGGACTGTTGTGGTGTAAAAGTTTGGAATGAGGATGACTAGTTTATTTCATTTCTTTGCTCTTGTGGGCTAGCAATTGAATGATTCTTCTGAAGTATCTTTGAAAGAGAATCCTGACATTAATTGTTACATATGGATTTCTGAGGTCATGGGCAGTGTGGAGACCACAGGTCTTACAACCTTTGTTTTTAGGATTTAGGGTGAAGACTACTTGGTGTTCCTGAGCAGTCTTCTGCTGCCTTACATACCGACAGATTGTGAGTATATGTAAAGGCGCAAGTCTTACAGTAGTTTTGAATGCTTCGAAGAATATTTTTTTCAGAACTGGAAGGACTACTTTATGCAAACATAAGCCTGAACTGAAATTCTGGAACTACATTATTCGTTAAGGATAGATCCTGCTTCTCATTCTGTGATGGTGGAATAGTGAATAGGACGAACCCTGCTGCAGTGTCTACTGCCACTATGAAGAGTGAAAATAAAAGAGAGAATCAACTCACTGGTCTAAAGACAACTCATACCATTCCAGCAGGAAATCCTTGTGCTGTTAAATGCAGAGTGGGCTCTAAATGCAGAGGAGTAATACAGCACTAAGGTAGGGCTTGCCAGGTATATTCTGCACAGGACATTTTGAACAGCTAATGTAACTTCCGTGACTATAATTCTTTCTCCTCCATTATTTCATTGGCTCCAAGTGTTCCTGCTTCATATAACCCAGCAAAATCAACAGTTGAATTTAATATGACTGAGTAATTCATATGGCACAGGTACTGACAGTGGTAATTCAGCCTCTAAATTATGATCATAAATTTCCACAGTATGGCACTGCTGAGGGGAGGGTGTGATGATTTTATTGGGCAGAGCAGAGTTGCTCAACTAATTAAATGAGGAAAGAAACCTTCAGCTGCTGTTGAATGCAGTGCAGCCTGCATAGCATACATGCAGTCTGCTTACAGCCCAGGTGTGTGCCAGGGTGTGCTCCTGCAGCACAGGGCACAGCCTGCTCAGAGGTTTGTTAGAAGCTGCTAACTTTGCTCTGGTTTTCTCTACTGGAGAGCTCGGAGGTGGTGGTGGCTCTGGGTGTCTTGCCTTTGTCTGGACAAGAGTGAAAGGCAGAAGTGTTGGTGGGATGAGAGCAGTGCTGACGGCTGAGTCAGCTTTGAGTGTAGGTGAAGGACAAGCAGAGGAACTGAGGGTGGATGTGTCTCTTTCTCTTCTTGCCATGATGCCCAGCTGTACTGACCTTGGACTGAGGAGACCCTCTTTAATGTTTGAATTCACAGGAGTGATTTGGTAAGGTAAAAGAGATCTGAATTCCTGTGTTGAGAGATGGTTCAGATCTTAGTGCTGCACTGATGGGTTAAAAAAAAAGGCTCAAAACAATTTATAATTTGGAATTATTAGACTAAAGCATATCAATTGCTTCCTATTTCTGTATTAGGAAAGAATAGCTTTGACTACTGTGTTCTTTACAGAGCTTGTGCGTGACATTATATAAATGAACATAGTAAGTAGTGAGTATCCCAAACAATAAGAGACAGGCTGGGAAATCTGACACCTCTTGGTCCTTGACTTGAGAGAGGTGAAGTGAAAGAGCATGAAGAAACAATGCAATTACTGGTATACATGTCTGAGTTAGCAATATACCTGGCTGATCTGCTAAGGTGTTGATGACACTCCAGACCTTCTAGAGCCTCTGGCCCCCTTCAGCTCAGAGCTACTCTCAGGCCCCAGCAGCTGCTCAATTGCTCCAGGGAACATATCTTAGTGTTCCCCTCAGAGGAGATATCCTAATGCTCTAGTCTTTTAAGGTTTTCTTCACTTTTGTGAGTTCTGTATTGGTGCTGCAATGAAATGAGCTGGTTTAAACCTGCTACTGGTACTATAGGTGTTTGAGCTGGCAGGTACTTCAAATGCGACCTGAGAAATAGGAAAGGGGGGGAGGTGCCCTGGGCACAGGCTTTATGAAATACTTAGGACCAGCCAGAGCAGTGGCTCGAATTTGCATTAAAAATGCAGCTTGAAAAGTAGGAAATACTTTCCAGTGTTCAACCCAGACTGGCTGAGACTGTTCACGGGGCTAGGACCAGTTCCCTCCTGGTTTGTAGGTGGAACCAAACTCACTGGTGTCTCTATTTGTAGTTATACTGGATGGAGTTCATGGGAGTGTCACTTCAGGGTTCTTTCCTTGGCTGAAAAATACAGATAGACCATAAGTTACTGAACCATAGGAGGGGTTTATGAGCCAGACATGCAAGAATAGTTGAAAGTTAGAGAAAATGTATTTATTACAACACTTTTCATGGACAAGTTATCATTTTGTCAAACTTTATTAGAGAAAGTAATTAATGGGCTGTAAAAGGTGCTAGTGCGTAGCCAGTAAAAGAGCTAGTCCTGTGCAAATTGGCAGTTCATAGATTTATGGTTCCTTCTTTCCCCATTTATTAATATGGAGAATGCACATGAAGTATGTTATATATTGGCTGGTGAGCCATTGTGTTCATGCACAATAGCTGTGCTCTTGGGGTCTGGCCACAGGGAGAGAGCAGAGGTGAGCCGTGAGTGGCAATGGACTGGGCTGCTGAAGTGCAGTAATGTTTTTTCTGGTGTTGTTCACTCCATATTTGGTGTGTCTCTGTATGGTGAGCAGCCCTAAAGATGAGTGAGGATTAAATAAATCCTGCATCACTGCTAGGCTGCAGCCCCTGTTTGGCAGTGAAGGCCTGTGCTGGAATGGTGGGTCACTCCTGGTGTACACCAGGATGGGAGTCCTCTAGGCTAGAGGGGAGTTGGAGAGGAGGAGGAAGAAATGTACAAGGAGGGCGTGATGCTTTATTAAAGGATGTGAGATCGAAGCCAGCAACCTGCTGAAGGAGACAATCCTAACCATCCAACCCCATGTTGCGGGGGCCTCTGCAGCATGCTCCCCGGCAGGCACTGACTCTACACAGCTCTCTGCAGTGTAGCCCTGACAGAGCCACTTCTTGTAAATGCCACACTGTGCAGTTGCTTGTGGGAGCTTGATTGCAAACAGCTTATAGTCTGTGTTCTGAGCACTGGACTGCACACACTGGTGGGTGCATTATTACAGGATTGTACATCTGTGCTCCTCATTTTGTTATTGTAGGGTTACCTGGGAGCTTATTTAGTTTAATTATGCTGAAGGGAAAGCAATCAATTGTTCAAAGCAAAGGTCTGCTGAAGCAGCTTCAGAGACTTTGCAATCTGCTGGGGGATGGGAGGGAGGAGGGGGTGGAGAGGGGAAGAGACAGAGATATCCAGCCCCTGACCCTACCATGTCCCTTTTAATTAGCTTTGCATCCTGGATATATCAGGCATGTGATCTGGGATTTACCTTTTCTCCACCCTGTGCTGGTGCTTCCCTAGATTGGGATGACTGGCATTTCAGTTGGCTTGATGCTGTTGGTAAATCCTTCAGGATGTTCTCTTACGTTTGAGCCTGGTGATATTCAGAAGTGCTACAACAGCAAAACTAAAACATTCAGCTTCAAATTGCTTTGTGAAGGTGCTCGTTATAGAAATACTCCAGGCAAACTTGGTGTCCAACTGTCCTGTTTCTGAGCAGTTAGGATGAAAGATTTGGCAGCTTTCAAGAACTGAAGGGAATGGTGCAAACTAATGTAATTCCCCCAATTATTTCACCTTTTGAATTGTAGATCTGGATCCTGGAATATCAATTTCTAGGTACCTTCTCAGTGTTTACGAGATAGCTCCTTACTTTATCTCTGAGCAGCACAACCCCTGTGTTAGCAGCAGTGTAGCAGAGCTGCCTATCCTCTCTCCACATTTCAGCATGACTGTGAGACCCTACGTGAGATGTGCTCTTAGGACACAGTGCTGATGTAATGAAAGAGGAAGCAGTCATCTATGCTAGTCTTATCTATGGCTCTCTCTTGCTCACACTTTTTTCTCAGATATTTAAAGGAATCTCCTGTGGCACTTATCTGTTGATCATATGGGGCAACACATCTGGGCCAGTTATTGAAAAGAATAAAACATTCTTTTCTATTAATTTTTATTTACACAATGGATATGAAAAATGTGATTTCTGGGTTTTAGCTGCAGTAGCATGTTGGGGATGCCTATGGCAATCTCGGCAAATGGTGAATTCTCCTATCCTGCTCTCTGATATCCTAAAGGATGTTCTGGAGGTCCTGGATACCCTTCTTAAGTGCAGTAGATACCCTTTGTTATTCTGCTACGCATCCTCTTAACACCTGTCTGTGCCTCTGTTCCTTGATAACATGTAGTGATTGGCAAAGGCAAGTCTGGATACATGTGGGCTACTCACCTGCAACAGAAACATGAAGATGGGCTGATAAAAGAACACAGATGTGTCCCTGGGTTTAGTTGTGGGTTTCCTCCCTCCCTCTCTAGTGTTCTCCCTCTGAGCAGGGTCTCTGGTCAGGTCCTGGGTGAACAGTGTGGAATTTCTGGCAATCAGTTTGAGCTATGTTCAGCTGACTGCCAGCATGGCTGGTACCTACTGACGGGGAATTTTCTAGCTCACTATCTTTATGCCATCAACTGTCATGTGTCAGTCCACATGAGTCAGCGCCTGTAGGACACAGAAGCTGCTATTTATCAACATCTCTTCACTTAGATGAACCCTAGTGATACCATATATATACATACATATACACACACACACACACACACACACACACATATATATATATATATATATATATATATATATATAGGAATGATGGGAGTATTAAAAAAGGCTGAAACCAAGCCAACTTCATCTGCTGCCCTTTGTACCTTGTAGTGTTGTCATGCATCTCCTGAAACACTGGGTCTACAGTGGAAGCATTCATCCTGTTTTTATATATATACCTGCTGTTACCTTCTTTTCAGCATACCCTTGGATACAAATTCTGCTGTTTTTCTGCAGTGGGAGAGTTACTGCTCAGTGTCCCTCCTCTGATACCCTTGATGCTGACTTCATTTAAACCAAGTCATTCATTTTTTTTTCAGCGCCTGTCAGAGATACCAGATCTCAAAGCCCCCAACACTCACTAAGCTCACTTATATTTTGATAGAGCTGACATCTAATAAACTCGCTGCATGCAGAGAGTGTTTGTAGGAGCTGTGATGATTAGAGCATTGAGTGTATGGTGTGCAATAAACTGGGCCATGAACTTTTAAAATATTTCAGCAGAAGGAAAGTGGTTCCAATTTGAAAGTCCTTAAATTCCTACAACAAAATTAACAGTTACTCTCTACTTCAGAGATCTTTGTTTCTCTCACTGAGACAGATGGCTTCAGAAACTGTAGGGTGCAACCTTAATGCCGAGGACAGCTCAGTGTCCCAGCAAGAAACTTTCGACCATATCTTTGCAGTTGAAGTACTGGAATACTTTGAAAGCAGAGTGGCATAAAGCAACTTCTCCTCTCTCTGGGCATTGTGTTGTCCTGTGGACAGTGGCCAGCACCGCACAGTGGATGTTCAGCTCTGTCATTCTTCAGAAAATAGGTCTGGCCCTAGGAGATGGTGGCTCTGCTCAGACAGTGCAGCAAATCAGAGATCACAACAGTTGCAGTACAGGAGTCAAGCTCATGTGTTTGTGTCAGCTCTTTTGAGAGGATCTCAGGACCACAGTGGTTGTGATGTGCTTGGGGATCTGAAATGAGGGGAGGTGGTTTCTATTCTATGCTTTTGTCCCAGCCAGAGCTCCAGTCTGTCTTTTCAATGTAGGCACCTTCTAGTATCTCTGAATGCTCTCCTAGCCAAGAGTCTCTTTCTCCTTGGCCTCATCTGCCTCCTGTCCCAGCTCTGTGTATGGTGTCTTGTTTTCTCCTGGGGATTACATTAATACCATTGATTGGTTTGTTTTAAATAGCTCTGGCTGGTAGGTCATTATTACTAGATGCTGCTGCATAATTTATTGATAGAAATATTAGCTGCCTGGTAGAAGGGCATTGACTTTCACCTGTTAACCCTTCACCTGCCCCCATGGCCTCTTGTTATTTCTGCAGTCTCATAACTCCCAGTTTATTCCAGGATGTAGAAGGTGATTTTATTTTCCATGAACTCCCTTTTTTCTGCCTTTGGAAGAGGAGGCAGGCAGGTCTGCATTAGTGAATGCCTTAACAGCCAGGAAATACTGTGGTTAAGTGGTTGGGTTGAAAGCAGAACACATGTCAACACCCACAGCTGGCATAGGTTTATAGTGCTCTTGTCTCGCTTTTGCAGAGTGCTCTCTATGTCATGACAGACTTGGTTTGTGGTACTTGCAGGTTTGTTTGGAGAAATGGGCTAGGAGAAGGAGCTTTGTCCATTATGAGCCTTGGTCAGAAGAGAATGAGTTGATACTGCTTTCCTCTGGGGAGCTGAGCCCAGCTGTTTCCTGCTGTTGAGAGATGCTGCCAATCAATATGCAGTGGGGTAAAGGCTGCAGCTGGCATTTTGCAGGAAGCTTATTGGCACAGGTCGGACTACTGGCAGCGAGTGAAGAATGCTGCATTAGTGAGCTGTTGGCCAGGCTTAGGGAGTGCCTGATCTTTAAAAGATCAGAAACACGAAACCAGAACTAGGTAGTGAAAACAAGGGATTTTGCTCTGGCCCTACAATTGCTGCCTGCTGCTCTGCTTCTGTTATTATTGCATTTCCTACAGCGCCAGGAGCTAATCCAGGCTTCTCTCTGTGCTGGACTCTGAGTGGCATGGAGCTGCTGAGCCTTCAGCTAGCGTGTCAGTAGCACGTGTTGCTAGAAGGGCACTTGCCCCTAAGGACCTGGGACAGACTACTTAGTCATGCTGGTAAACAGGCATGGCATGGCAATGCCTTTGTATCACCACCTTGATGATGAGATCTTTGCACCAAGTGTTGTATATCTAATGGAGAGGCATTTGCATACCTAATCCCAATCACAGTGACTCTAAAGTCATGGGAGAACTGAGCACCTACAGATGTGACAAACGAAAGTCAATAAAGTAGGGGAACAATCCTGGGTTCTCAACAGAAAGCATCTAAGGGCAGGCAATGTCTGAAGTCCTGAGTACCCTTAGGACTTGGAATCTACCAACAAGTATTCATAGCTCTGAAATCTGTCCCTGAATTATGCCCTGGTTTTCAAATCAGACAAGTTGACTATATGCTGTAAATTTATATGAATTACTTGTAGAAGAAGAACCTGGAATCAAGGTCTTTTCTTTCCTAGAAGTTTTTTTAATCAGCAGACAGAAGCAGATTGTCTTTGTCCACCCCAGAGCAGTGCTCTGGCTGCTGCTTTGATTCTGGGTGGTGGAAAGTTATTCTCACCTGCATTTGATGAATGAGGCTTATCTGGTGAATGTCCCTCAGATATTCATCCATTCATTCAGACCTTGCTTAAGTTTAGAAGCCTATGAGACAATGCCAAGAGTTTTCTCCCTGCTTGGAGAAAACTCTACCCTGCTGGATAGCTGCAGCAGCAGAGCTGGAAGTGTCTGAGGTGTTACTGATGAAAATAGAGGTGCCTGTATGCTCCAGGCACTTGCAGAGCTGGTCTTGCAGCTCTCAGTATTAAGAGATGCTTGGTTCCCTCTTGAATCCTTTTGAGACTGAGCACAGACTTCTGTTTTATGGTCCTACCTTCCCACTCATACCAGATAGGAATCCAAGTGGCTTTCTGCAGCTCAGCTGGCTTTTTGTGAAGTGGTTGAAGTATTTCTCCAAACTGCTTATATCCTTGCAGAGGCTAGTCTGTGCCTTAAAGCTAAATGTCAGTTTTTGTATTAGTTTCTGGAGATGAGGAGACAGTTGGCTACTTTCTCTGCAAGCTGTGGTCAGTTGCCTTTTATCTGTCACTGTCTTAGTTTTCTCTTTGTAGTACTGACATTCGTGCAGATCCTAACTTCTGCATCCCTTGCCTGTGCTGCCAGCATGGTGAAAGTCTTCCAGGCACCTCTCCAAGCATGTCCATCTTGCCTCATTTTATGTTGATCAATGGGCTGTTTAGGGGGTGCTGCTAGCTGTAGTTTTGTTGCTGTCAGTGGAGACCCACCCATGCCCACCCTCTGCAGTAGAAGAAAGGCAACCAGATGTTCCTCTCATGGGCTCAGGATCCAGGAAAATAGAAACAATGCTTGACCAATATTCATGTTTTACTTTGCTGTTGTACTTTACAGGGCATAAGAATGCTGCTGAAGTAGAGCATAATTAAGGGCCTTACAACACTGTTGTGCTAGGACTCTACTGAACAGTTCCAGAGTCATTCTCATGTAGGTTTAGTGGGGACCACAGTCATGCCTTCTGGACTAGCCTTTGGCTTTTGATGGGAATTAGGCTACAGATACGTTGATGAAGTGTAAGGACATCACAGCCTGAGTCTGAATGCTTTCAGAGCTTTCTCTGAAAACCTTTGATCAGCTGGTGGGTTGAGAAAAATTCTCCAGTACTCCAAGAAAGGTTTTTTGTATGGAGTCTAGTATTTTCAGCCAGAAGGGAAGGAGGAGGTAGAAATTGATAATTATCTTTAAAGGTTATCTGGATTTGCTAGAGCTGTCAAAAAAGAGTTGCAGGTTTCTCAATATGCCCCAAACTGGTTCTTGTCCATCTTGCTATAGCATTTTGGGCTGGGGGAGGAAATCAGTGAAGTCAGATACTAATTTCACAGCTGGAAATGTGAAATATATCTTATTTAAAAGTCAGTGCTGCCTCAGCCTGTTTATCTTGGTGTGTTTCTATTCATGCTGATAAAGCTTTGCAGAGTAGCAATGGAGAAAGCATCACACAGAGGCCTGAGAAAGGCAGGAAGTTAACCCTTTGCCTAGGTTGGATTTCCTGGCAGCAGCACATAGATATCCTGGGTTTACTCCCTTAGTATGAAAGACAGACTTACATTTGTTTTGTTTTTCCAAATGTTCTCATTTCCCAGGAAAGATCACTTTATGGCCTTTCAAGTTTTTTCCTTTCTAATTAGTAGGCTTGTTTTTAGTGCTAATTCAGGCTTCTCTTCCTCCCAGTGCTGTGCATGGACAGTCATGTTCCTCAGGTGGGAGGATGCACTAACTGTGGTTTCTGCAAGGATGTCACTGCTCTGCTGCCTAAGGCGTGGAGGTGTTATCCCTCAGACTCGCTCGTTGCTGGTGGAGGATAGTTCATCTCTGAACTGATGTGGGGAAGACATTTATACACTGCACACTCCACAGCTAATACAGGATATCTGACAAGCTTTAGTACACAATAGGCTTGTGTAACTGGACTGAGAAGGTGCTTATCCAGGAATGACAGAAGTAGTTTGGTCTGCAGTTTGCAAAGGACTTGTGCTCTAGGTTGATGCAAACTGCTACAACCCAGGTCTTTGTATCTATGCTGCGCTTCCTTCAGGGATGTCACAGGAGGGAATGTTTGTTTTTCCCTTGTCCCAACTTAAACTTCCTAACCAGTTTTCAAGCTCCATGTCAGCCTAGGGACTCCTTTAGCACACTGTTCATTCTCTGTGAAGCTTCCAGCAGCTGTTTTTCTTGGATGTATTCCCTAAATTTAGAGTCAGCACATGCTCACCATGAGATTTGTTTGCTAAATGAGTTGAGAACAGAGATCATCTCAAACTAGTTCAGTTGCCTATAAGGACCAAAGCAGGTTTATTTTGGTATTTGAATAAAATTTTGGAGAGGAAATCTGCTGTTAGGTGCAGTCATGCAACTCTACTTCAGATAGTTACCATGAAATCCAGGTATGCACTTATCTAGTTGCCTGTTGTGTGAGCAAGGAGATCCTAGCACTGTAGATGGAGAGGAGAAATGAAAGAAATCGAGTCATTCACTGAAATGGATAAATGAATCTGTGTTTATTCTGTACTTTGAGATCCATGTACACATAGCTTTCTTAGGTGTCCTAGGGAAGCAAATTTTGTTCTCATCTCTGCTGAAAATTCATGCCTTTTTTTTCCCCCAAAGATTGCCATTAGGAAGAGCTTTGGATCTTCTAAGGGGAAATCTGTATTTTGGGAAGTGGACAAAGCACAGAAATCTATCAGAAAATTGCAGCTGGGTTTTTTTGATTATACCAGCAGCTATGTTTAAATTACTGTGAAAATAGACAAAGTAAATTTGAGTTCCAAAAACTGAAAAAAAATCAGATTAGATAATTTAAAATATTATGGGTTTAGCAGGAAGACTGAAAGCTGTTAAGATGCAAAGTCACATGGCATTGATAATCATGCGATAATTCCTTGATAACTTTCACTTTAGTCAACATACCATGCACAAATATCATGCACAAAACTCAGCACTTGTCAGCGGCTTGTTCTGAGAGGGAGTGTGGCTCACTGGGCATGTTGCTACTTCACGTGTTTTTAAATTTCTAGACCAGTGCTGCTTATCCATATATAAATATATATACATATATATATATATATATATATATATGTATTTCTAGCTGTGATGGAGAAGGTAGTGGCACAGTCTTGGCCATGCCCTGTCTTACCCACTCAAGATCTAGCCCACAGTGTGAAGTGGTGCAACAATACTGTTTTGAAGGCCCTCCTCCTTGCATTATTTGGATGCAAAGTCATTTTTGCCTGTGCCATCCGAGCACTGTGAGCTGTGGCTGCCAGTTAAATCAATTGAGACAAATCCCTTTTATCATAAGGAAGAGCTGAGTAAATTCTGATGTAAAGCATAGGAGAACCGAGCTTCTGCTATAGTGATTCTCGCATAGAGGACACAAACTGTATCCTAGCGCTGGGAGTTGGGAAAACCTAGGTGCTGTGCTTTCTGTTGGATTCTGCGATCTCTAAGTCACAGAACAGTGCTTGGGTCTTTGGCCTCTGGAAACACAGCTGCGAATTGGCAGGTACATTTCTAAAGCTGTGTGCAGGAGTTGCTTAAAGAAAATCCAGCTCCATGAGTTACTAAAAAGATTTGTACCTTAACGCCCACATAGTGTTTTGTATGTTCACCCACTCTGGTAGCTGTGGATTTGGTATCCCATCTGAACACTGTTGCAGCTTAGCTGCGTGCTGTCTGGGATTTGTGGATGCTTAATAACAGGATTCAAATGCTACAGTAACAGCAGAGATATATAAAGTAGAATTGAATACGTTTTGTCCTTACTATTTGCTATTGGTATGGAAGAATAATCCATAAATCAAGATACTACAAGGTTATTTAGTGATTCTTCAACTGTTATACGTATGTCAACAACAAATAAAAGAAGCGTTTGATATCATTACTCTGTGTGCCAGGAAATCCTCCTGGTTCTTTTTCTTACCTAAAGAAGGGGAAACCTAAGGCTATTTGGATTAGCACATGGTGCTGTGATGCTTCTGCACAGGCAGTGCATTTTTCTCAGCACTGCCAAGAATTTGCTCGTCAAAGATGTGTAATGTGATTGCAGTGGAAAATACATGGAAATGTTTCCCTTTGTTTTTTCTAGAGGGGAAGAGATCTTGATTAAACAGTAATTAAGAGTGTTCTGGACAACACAAGGCAGTCTCTCTCCCAGGTGCTTAATAAGTGCCAAGACTGTTGAATGAAGTGTTTATTTAGCATAGTAATAGGAGTCAGTTATTACCAGGCTTACCAAAACCATGCCTCTATTGTATACGTAACCTTAGGAAGCATGTGCTGTGTACTCTTTGCAATTGAGAGCAATACATGGATGGAGAACCTTTCTAACTGTCCACTACCCATCTGCATTGCTGCTGCTTTCTCTGAAGTGAGCGATTGAAGCTGCTACCCTCCGAGCTGGAGGGACCCCTAGGCGGATGGTTCTGTTCCGAATTTGAACTCGCTGGGTAGAGCAGCTGCAGGTGTCTGCTTGTGCCAGGGACACAGATGTGGTTCTTGGACTGGGACAGCTAAAGCCCCTCCTGGGGCAAGCAGAGCATCTTGTGAGAGCCAGGGCTTGGGGAGATGGCGGCAGAGCCCTAATGCTCAGCACCTCTCCTGAGGGGTGCTGGGCTGGGAGAGCAGTGTTATCCTGGGAGGGGATGACAGTCCCTCTGCTCATTACAGAGCACTTGCTGCTATGTCAGGGCTGGCCAGAGTACCTGCCTGGTGTTTCTGATGTCGGGACTGGAGCAGATATGTCCTGCAGCTGGCTGGATCCCAGGACCAGCCTGACAGTGACAATGAGGAGCAATGCTGACTCCAGAGTGCAAGGTTTTTATGCTAGGGCTGAGTCTGTCCCTTGATATGTGTTTGTGGGCAGAGAGGGGGGAGGCAGGTAGCTGGAAGGGCTCTGAGAGGAGTAGCACTGGAGTTTGGCTTCCTTGAATACCGTCCTTTCAGCATTCCCACTTTCAGTGAATGAGCTGCTGAGCTCAGGGAGCGCATGGCAACTTCACTGATTTCTCTGGGACCCTGGAAGTGTCTTCTGGCATCAGCACCTTGTGCACTGAATGCCGTCCTCCGAACCCTCTGTAAGGGAGGAGAGGCCACTGTGATGAGCCCATGGGCCACAACTTATACTGGCATGCAACTCGTGGGCCTGCTTCACCTGGTCCCAGGTGGGATCGATGCTGCTAGGCAGGCTACCCAGGAGCTGTATTTTTAGCCATGTATGCTGAATAAGCTGGGCCAGATTTGGTTACTGAGCAAAGTGTATTTTTGTTTGTGTGTTTTTTTTTTTTCCCTGCAACACTGAGGTTAAAAGGTGGAGAAAGCAGCTTGTCTGAGATTTGGGTGGGGGAGAAGATGACAGCAAAGGTACTGTTTGCATTGATAGATTTTCAGATGATGCTTTAGCAAAAAAAAAAAAAAAAATCAATGTCCCACTGATTGTACCAGGAAGCGCAGTCGATTGGTGAAAAAGCTGCAGCAGGCATATTGGGAAATAGATTTTTTTTTCTGCCCTCCAGACATTAGCTTGAAATTCTTTGAAATGAGGAGAAAACAATCTGTCAGAAATGAAAAATTAAGGAGGTTAGCATGTGATGCCTTCCATGTTTAATTTTTTTTGTATTCCAGGATGTCCTTGGACTCTGGTGGGGCACTTGGCGAGAGAACTTCATTCATAAACCTTATTCTGGCAACCCTGCCCTCCCACTGCCTCATTCAGGATAGAGAATTGCAGTGTTTCACTGCAGCTTTCTCACTTGCAAGAGTCCCATTGTGAGCCTTGGAGCAAGTCAGGATCTGGAGTTGCTCCATGCCCAAGAAGGCACAAACCAGTCAGTGTTGCATAAGACCATTGTTGTCCCTTTGTTAAGAATAGATGGAAGGGTGGAAGGGGAAGGACACATGTTTGTGGTAAGTTCATTCTTGAATGTTGCAATAACTGAATATTTTCAGAGATCAGCTACTTGATTGAGCTCATTTTCTCAACAACGTTAATGAGCAATAATTCAGAGCCTTTGCTGAGGCGAGAAGCAATATGAAGTCTTTGAGTTGGGAAGTGTTTCCAGTGTCTGAGATTCTGCCTGTTTTCCCATATGCATGCAGGCAAGTGTGTGCATATATACTCCCTCTATATGCTTTCCTGTGCAGGAAGTTCCTTGGACTGCTGAAATGAGGAGTGCCCAGGGAATCCAGTGAGCTCTCTTGGTGAAGGGCTCTCAGAGGGGGAGGTGAGAGGAGATTTCATGCCGTTGTATTTTTTGCTTTGGGTAATTGTCTATGTTTCAGCCTTTCTAAACAAAATGCCCCTCTCTTTCCTGTGGGACCACTTTTCCCAGTCCCTTGGGTGGTCTTTCTGTGCAGGTTTTTATCCAGTCTGTGGTAGGCTATAGGCAGCTCTCCAGAGAGCTGGAAAAACCCCTGCTTGTTTTACCCTGTTGCAGAGAGGAAAAAATGAACTCCCAGAGTCTTGTTTTTTTGGGAAATTAAAAAGCAAGATGAACATTAAAAGGAAACTTAAATAACAGGAGGCTTTTCATCCCTATTGAGCTGTGAAAGGGTTGATTTCTGTCTGCCCCTGGAAGCAGTCTGCATGAGAGCCTCCTTCTCTCCCTGAAATACTAGCACCCTGCAGAGTCCTGCCTAGATTGTTTTGATGCAAACATGTTTTCCTTGCAGAATGAGCACTGTCTGCCCCTGGACTTGCCAACTGGATTCTGCAGCCTTGACGACGGGCACTTTCCACTTCCTAGAGCCTCAGGAGACATGGGGTGGAAAAAGTTTGTTGGATCCTACCTAGGTGTGGACTATCTAGGCAGAGCAGATGGGCTATTTGGGGAGTTCTGCCCATTTTGCTAGGCATGCATTGTCTTTAAATGGACAGTGATTGCTTCAAATAGATTTACCATTTAAATGATTGCATAGGATGCAGTATGAATCAACACAATAGCATTTCACAAGTGCAGTTCGCTTCCTTTTCTTAAACTTATGTATCATTGTTGGTTTGGTCATTGAAACCACATGGTGTTTGTTCAGATTTCTGAATGGAAATGGAGCCTTAGAGGAAAGTAAAGAGTGAAGAGCTGCCATGAGGCTTTGTGATCAGATCTCTTCTTGAGCATTTCATGTGGACCTTGTCCCACCTGTCAGTTGTCAGTCATATGGAAGTTTTGGAGATCCCCAGGACAGAGCTAGATCAGTGAAGAGTTTCATAGATGAATATGCCTCCTGTCCTGCTCCCTCAATGCCTGTTGCAGCCCCCAGGTTGGCATGGCTGATTAGTGACCAACAAGGAATCAGGGAGGGTCAGAGATACTTGTGTACTCTTGGGCAAACAGTGGAACCAGTGCTGGTACATCTTCATCTGGGCCAGGATCTGTTGTTTTCTTCTCATAAGAGGTATAAGGGGAGCAGAATATGCTGGCTTTATTGTAGTGTTTAATAGCTCCTGTTGCATTGATTTGGGAGTGTGCTGATTAATGATGTAATGGAACTGATCCCAGTATTCTCATATGTAATGAAGAGTTGTGACTAAAAGTTAACGAACAGTTTACTGCCTTCTGGAGGTCCTGCAGCTGCAATACCACAGCTGGATCCATTTCAATGAATACACAGAGCACAGTCACACAAGCCACTGGCTTGTTGCTAGCACTTCTGCTCAGAGAGCAGTACCAGTGACTGAAAAGACCCTGCATGCTGAATTGTGCCCTGTTATCCTTGAGAGCTGCAGGGGTATGGAGCAAGTTGGGAATGTCTAGGTAGGATGCAAGAGCTTACTTCCCAGGGACATGTTCATGTGGAGTATCCCACAGAGAAGGACTAAGAGGGAGTGACACAAGGGCAAGTAGCGTGTGCAGAGCAGTTATACAGTCAGGGACAGAGCATCAAAATTTATGTGATGAGATGTTCCTTTCTTCCCCCATCTTCATGTTTTTGTGTGCACAGTTTCAGCAAAGGCAAGCTCCAGTGAGCTGACCAGGGGCCCCTGCCTGTCAGCTTTTTGGGGATGGGCTAATCCTTTGACTGGCAAGAGGAATTTGTGCCTGGCGGAAGTTTCCCAGAGGCAGGGCAGGAAGACAGTGTAGTGTCCAGGGTGAGTCATAATGTTTATCCTTACATTCGGGCTCTACAGGAGCTGCTGGTTCTGTTCAACCCTAGCTTGAACATGCATATGACTGCTTTGGGACAGGATCTTGCTGCACTTTGGCTAGCAGGACCATAACTTTGCTACTGCTGAAATGCTATTCTGTAATACTGTGCGGCAAATGTCCTTTGGCTGTCTCTAGTGATCCTGTACCAAGGAGAGCTTCCTTGCTTTCTCCTTCAAGCTCAGGAGCATTAGAGGTGTGGGACTGCTGTCCTATGGTGACATCTCACTGAGATGTACTGTCTTGCTGTAACCTTTTTCCAGATGCTCTGGGTTGCTCTGAGATACTATTCTCTTGTTCTAAGAATTTTCCCAAAATTGACACCCTATAGGAGTGTTTTCCTCAGACGCACATACCTTCTTGAGACCAAATGTTTACTAGCTACAGCTTATTTGATTGTACTGTCTTTCCAGGCTGTACCTGATGCCTACAGATCAACTGATGAGAGAGGATTTAATTCATACTCTTCCACCTGGCCTCAGAGGGCTAGATCTTTAAGCTGGGCCACTACTGTGTTTTTTTTAAGGTGAAGGCTTTTGTGTAAATTAGTTCTTTACTTTGGCTTATGTATTTCTAACCTGATGTTATGGAGGTGAGAATGGGATTCTGAAGCTCCTGTAATGACATTCCTTGAGTCCATCTCTTGGATTTTTTTTTTCAATAATTCCAAATAGAAGATCAGGACTGTTTGCTTGCCTTCTCTTGAATTATCATCCAATAGACAGTTCCTTTGCAGATATCTGCAGCTTAGTAGTTGCTTGTGCAATTGCAAGTTCAAGCCTAAGTCTAGAGAGTTTGGTGTGCCCAAGTACCACAGACCAATATGCATAGCCAAAGAGGACAGGCAGGTCTCTTAAAGAGCATGGAGGAACAGAAGATTGGTGAGCAGCATGAGACAGCTTCTGTGCAAGGAAAACTAAAAGCAGGCCTGTTCAGCTAGGAAAGCAGGGAAGGAGATATGTGGGGTAGTCCGGGGTAGTGCAAGCCAGGGGTATTATACAATCATGCATGGAAAGCCAAAGGTGTAGAGGGCACAATTGCTTTCTCGTAAGAACTGTAATTAAACTATCAACCAGCAGACTTAATGAAAAGTTCCTTTTTCCACACGATATTTAACTTCTATTGAATTTAATTGCTATAGATTGTTGTAGTGACAAACATATAAATGGATTCAAAAGAAGTATACATGTATTGAAAAGGGAAGTAGGCAAGTTCTGGGAGAGAGAGTCCATTCGTGATTTTAAACGATGGTTTGATACAATGTCTGGCTCAGCAAATCCTTAAACAGGCAATCAGGGAAAGAAGCAACCTGCTGGATCCAGGTTCTATTGAGATGGGCCATGCTTGGAGATAAATACTGGCTAGACAACCCTTGATCTGCCTCAGAGCAGTGATTCCTGTGTAGAAACACAGCTGTACTGAGGAATTTACTGTGCTCCTGCTTTGAATATCCAGGATTTGGCTGTATGATATGCATAAGGAACAGGTCTTTTCCTTCACCTGAGTCAGTTGAGCTATATGGGTGTAAACTAGGGAAAGATTTTGCACAATAATTTTATAGCATAGATCTAATTAAAGGAAGACATGTTTCCTGAACTTCACTGTAATTATTTGTTGCATTAACTAGGAGGTAGACAGTGACCACTCCCCTTGTTCCCATCTGCATCTGTATGAAACTTTCATTCCATTCATTTCTCTTTATTTTAGCTTTGCAGAGTGAAGAAGATGACTGAAGTTAACTGTGAGGTAGCAGGGAACAACAAAGGACATATGGGTATGTAAGGGAAGCAGATGGCCTATCTGACTAAACCACATCATATAAGTTTATGAGTCAGGCAGGTGCTCTTTCCTGCTGTTTTATAGTGATGTCTTAAGGATTTCCCTTTTGATATATGAGGGCAAATTGTCAGCTGAGCCCTTCTCTATCAGAGGCTAATCCAAAAGTAAATCACTCTAAAGCAGTAGGAGAGAGGTCTTGCAAGGCACCCACTATAGAGATATTCTTTTGTTATAAATCATCAGAGTCATGTTCTTAAGAGATTATGCTGGAAAAAGCAAACAATATAAAAAGGTCAAATACAAACAGTAAAAATGAAATAGTTTGTTGCCTCCTTCTGCCTACTCACAGAAGAGAGACCACTCAGTCCTGGAGCAGAGATGACTCTTCAGTCTCAGCAGTGTGACTGGAGCCAAGGATGGAGCTTGTTACCTTGTACTCTGGGGGAAAAGAGGCCCAGCGAACAAGTAGTGAGGAGCACAGATGTGTGACAGTCCTTGCTGTCCCTGTGACAGTGAGAGTCCTTCTGTGGGATATGGCTGTGGCCTTCCCAGCCTGGCATCTCCATGCCAGTGCTCTGGGTCTGGCCCTCTGACCCAGGATGCAGCAGGCTAATCTTGCAGGGCGATGGACAGCTGTGTGAGCATTTGCTCCCTCTCTCCCCATTCAGTGTGCATGTGCTGTAGAGAAGGCAGCAGGAGCAGAGCAAAGTGAGACATGCATTTACTTGGATGTTCAGGGGATTCATGCCTTCGTGTCCATGGGAGAGGCCTTGTACTGTGCAGCCTGCACCTGCTGCCTACATTCTGGCTGTTGGTGATGGAGAGCAGGGAGCAGCCATTTCCACAAATGGTCACTTTACTAATGGGCTTGTGCTTGCTGCTGCTGGGAACATGTAAGGTGTGTGAGAGTAGTAGAGCAGTGAGTACATGTGGGTGCCTGTCAGCACACAGGCTAAAGGGTAAAGAAAGGCAAGAGATTTTGCTCAAGCAGTTTTTTGTGATTCATATCTAGCAAAACCTGGCTAATGTTTAATGCTCTCTCTTATCAATGCTTGTGATGAGAGACCACAATCCTGTTGCATTATCAGCCCAGGCATTAAACTGCTTTGCTGCAGTTCCTAGTAAAATATCAAAACTTCAGAGAAATGTAAGTGAAATAACGTGCATGCTGCTGGCCTGCCATATGGGCGTGCTGTCTGAGGCTGGTGGTGATGTGTCAGCTCAGTGACACATCCTGCTGTGCTATGCACAGTGCTTCATTTTGCAGTAGAGATTTATTCCTTGTGCTTTAATGGAGGCTGAGCCTCTGCCTCACCACGCAGGAAACACAAAGCAAGGCCCTGAATTCTCCTGCCAGGAAGGGTGCTTGGCTGTAGTGTCCTTCAGGACTGTGCTTTGCCTTGTGTCAGTTTTGCTCTCACCCTTCCAGCATGCTGTGGTGTGAAGCCTGTGGATGCTGTGCTAGGCTAGGGAGCTGAATGAACTCCGTTTCCTTCAGTTCTGACCTTACTAATTGGCTCCAGTTAAAACTGGGCTTCTAGTTTGAAGGACAAGAAAACAAACTGTGTTTCTAGGATGTAAGGAGTCCCAGCAACCTTCTGCACAAGGCAGGACACTTTGGGGACAACTGATTTCTGTTTTCTTGCCTCTCCCATTCAGTTGGCCCCGGATGATATTCCTCACATGGTATCTCAGAAAAAGCTGTATTTCACTGTGAGAATAGATGTGATCCCTGTCTTGCATGTTTTATACTGTTGTGGGGACAAAGTGAGACCACTTGGTAATGCCACTAAACAAATTCTCTAAGTATTATTATTATGTGTGAAAATACCATAGGTGGTGTGCTCTGCAACATACTAGGTCTTTAAAATTGCATCTCTGCACAGGTGGCCTTGAGCTCCTTGTAGCAGAGCAGATATTACACATACTGCTGTTTCTTTTAAAAAGGAATAACCGCTTGATATGAATATTCTTTGGCTGCCTATAGGCTGAGGCAATCCCTTTTCTGTGGCATCCTTGCTTTTCCTTTCCTCTGAAAGGCAAGCTTAAATATAGAAAGGCCTCGGACTCTCCTCCAGCATGACCCTGGCCTTCCCCACTGGCACCTTGCAGTGGACAGGCAGTGAGCCAGCATGGAGCAAGATGAAGGAGGGGGTATCTCCACGGGTCATGGGACTCCCACTCCCTCCGCCAATGATCTGAAGCTGTCTGTGTCACGGCAGCTGGTAAAACACTACAGTGTTTTCGTGGCTCCCTCCGTGTTGCCTCAGATCAGTAGCAGTATCTTTACTGCCAGATCATGAGCATGTGCCTCCCTGCAATTATATTTAGGCCGTTGGCTGTCCCCGACACAGACTCAGATTAGGAGTCCCAGTGTTGACATGCTGACAGGTTGGCCTTGTTCGGTATCAAGTTAAGTGTGCAATTCATCAGAGCCCAAATGCAGCCAACTGCTGCTACTACTGTTGGGTTGTTTCACTGTGTGGCGTTGCCTAGTAACAGAGTTAGGCCTGTGTCCGAAAATCTTGGTTTTTTTATGCATTTCTGTAAGGTGTCAGGTGTAGCATTGACTGGGGAAGGCATGCAGTAGGTTTTATACAACCTGAGGCTAATTTTATGCCAGATATGGGAGGGCCCATTCAGTCTGCAGGAAAATTGTCCTCTGTACAGGAAGGCCCTGGAGGCCTGCTCTCAAATCTGAATGATTTGCGTTTTCCCCCTGGGTGCTACCAGCTTTCTCTGCACAGGCGAGGTGGCTTCATGTCTTCCTGCCCCTAACCCCCATCCTTGGCCTGCCCTTGGCCCTTCCGTGCTGGGGGGAATCTCACTAGTTCACTCGCCCTAGGGGATACTGTGTCTGGCTGGCAAGCTGGGAAGTGAAGCATGTGGGAGGAATTGTTCTGCCAAATGAGTACTGGAATTTCCTTAATTCCTGCTCTTTCCCTGCCTATCATGTCCCTCAGTTCCCCCAGTGGGGTGCTGTTTGTTCTCCTAGCCCTATGAGTTTCTCAGAAACATGGTATAATTGCTCCTGTCTCTTCAGCATCATAGCACCAAGAGGTGCTTGAGTAAACTGTGGTGTGCTACAGCATGGTTTTATTTATCCTCTTTTAATAATACTTTTTGTGGAACAATGAGAAATGTGTTAGCAGCTGACTGTCTGCAGTGGTCCATCTGATGCAGAAAGGTTGATTAGGTAACAGTTGCTCAATCTTTCTCGCAATCTATGAACACAAATTATTAGGCAGCAGATTGAAAACTAAAAAAAGTACTTTTTCAAATCAATGCATAATTAAATCATTGTGTATGCTCCACAGCAGGTAGTCAAAACTATCAGTGGGGCCAAAATTAGACCTGACAGATTCGTGCTAATCAATCCATCAGTGCTTAGTTATATGTTGATCTAGGCAGTTCTTGACCTAGGAACCACCTGAGCAGCAGAAGTTGGGGCATATAACAGGCTGTTCTATATTTGTCCTGTTTCTTGCATTCTTTCCCCAGGCATCTGCCTGTGGTGACTATCAGTGCCAGGACACTGAGCTAAATGGGCTTTCAGTTTGATCCAATATGGATGTGCTTTGTCTCATGGTCCCAAAGCAGCTCCATCCAGCAGCTGATCGATTGATCCATCCACCCAACTCTGCAAAGCCAACCATGATATGTTGGATAAATC
Organism: Rhea pennata; assembly: GCF_028389875.1. Classification (NCBI taxonomy): domain Eukaryota; kingdom Metazoa; phylum Chordata; class Aves; order Rheiformes; family Rheidae; genus Rhea; species Rhea pennata. Next base: position 752,692 of record NC_084679.1, read on the forward strand.
TTCAGCAACGATGGTTACAATATAAAGGAGAAACAGAGGCCTTGGATTGGTTTGAAAATCAGAGTTTGATTTACGAAGATAATGCGGTTGGACAACTACAGCACAGAACAAGGTACAGTAGAAATGTTCCTGAGCTGTAGCAGGAGTCTTAAAGCTCCCTGCTCTCCCCAGCCACATGCAGCTAGTTGCACGTGTGCAGTCTTTATAACTCTCCAGCTTTAGAGGCTCATCACTCTAAGATCTCAAATCTACAAAGCTATTCAAGCTTGAAAACACACTTGGTCTTTTAAAGTGAAGCCAAATTTGAGGAAAATCAGTTAATCAGTTTTCAAGTTATGAATGTTTAAAATTTAGCAAGGGGACCATTTGTACTGCTGTGGACTTATAAAAAATTGTATTACATATTAAATAACATGTTAAAAGGACATTATTTAGGTTTCAAATCCAGCATTCAGAAGTTTGGAAATACCAGAACTAATTTGTTGTTCTTTGGATAGCGACAGGTTTCGGTTACGTGGCCCCATAACTGGGAAGTCTAGTGCATTCAATGCACTTGATGATGGACCAGGCCTGTAAATGAATCAGAAACACAGAATGGGGCATGTTACTGTCAGTAAAATTTCGGCTTTACCTGGTGCAGGAGCTGGGAAAGGAGTCTAAAGAACTAAAAATGATTATTTGGTTAAAGGAAAACTAAGCCTTCCTGGAGCACTGCTTGCTTTACTTGTCTCTGGTGGATTTGTGTGTGGTACTATTTAGATGCTGCCAGCCAGGACTATCCTAAGTGCTTTTTGGATGTTTTTTGCTGTGGGGGGTCTGTACTAGAAAAAATGCTGTGCGCTCAAAGTGGCAAGGTGAATGAGAACGTTAATTCTCTGTATCTGTAAGTACACTGAAAAAACTGATCTTTTCTTTGGATGTCCAAAATTAGTGAGTATGTGTGACTTCAGTCTCTTGGTAGTATGACTGTCTGTAAAATGGAGATAATGGCATGCTGTCCCTTAAAATGGTTTTGTGAGCATAAAGGAATTGGGGCTCATGAGACACTCAGATTCTGTATTGCTAAGAACCACAAAAAATGACCAGAGCTAAACTTTTTTTAGAAGAGAAATAGTCAATAAAGGTGCAATAAATTGGTCCTGGACTACTCTGAAAGAGGATAAAACAAAACAGTATGGAGTTATACTTAAAATGAGTGCTGCACACAGTGGGACTGAGGGTAGAGGGTTGGGGAAAAAAGGGTATGTTTATATGTATTTTGTTTCGGTCTTTAATATCATCAGCAAAAAGTTAGGGGTGCACTAGTAACCTACATTCTGACATGTGCTAAGGCTTAAGCATTTGCTTGTAAAACCCTAACAATATATTCTTATAGTTAATATGTATATAAAAATGAAACTCCTGTATACATTTGAAATTTTTCTTATCTGGACTATCAGCCCCCTTACACCTAAGCAAACAGATGCTGATGACTTAACAGTGTTAGAGGATGTTGGCCTCTGCCCTGAATTTTCTGACTGCAGATAAACATGGCATCTCACCCTAGAATGTCTCTGGGGAATGCTCAAGAGAGCTGACTGTCCTGCATGTGGTGTTACTTGTTCATCGTCCTCCCCAGCTCTCATTTCTTTTGCTATGCTATTAATCTTCACACCTGGTCTCTTTTAGGCTGATCAGCCTGACCAAGTCTCATTTATGTTCCTCAGCTGAACAGGGTGGTTTCCTTGCTCTGTGGCTGTGCTGTGCTTTCCCAGCCATTGTACATCAGGGCCATGGATGTGGAGCTTGCGATGCTTGCAGCAGCTCGGGGCTGCTGATGCAGGGAAAGTCCTGCTTTGAGCATCTCAAAGTGGGTGGATCTTGAGAGTTTAGCTAGTAAAATCTCAGTGCTCGTGAAGAAGAATAAAGAAAACTTTTGGAAAACTAACTGGAGAAATTTGTGCAGTTTTTCATGAGGATAACAAAGGGATATTGCTGATGTGAGTATTTGCCATGAAAAAATGTAGTCTGATCAGTTAACTTTTGGTGAATTTATAAGCAAGCAAACATGAAGCTTTTTAGTTGGATGTTTCAGACAATCTTATTAAAGAACAGGACTAATGACTGTCTGTAGTACTGGTAGGTGTTGAGTCAGGGGTGCTGTGCATGCAGCTGTGTTGGACTTCAGCTGACTTCTGTCTGACATAAGTGCTTAAAAAGGCTTGGTTAGGGCTCAGGTTGTGCCCTGTGGACCTTATGGTGAGTGGCTGTTAGAAACAAAGAAAACTTTTCTGTAACTTTTTTCTTGTTAAAGAAACAAAACAACAAACCTCCTAGGAAACAAAATGCAGAAGGTCAAGTTAATGAAGCAAGACTGCACTGCTAAGCACTGAAAAGTTCAGATATGCAAAACTTAACCTCAGGTGCACAACTCTGACTCTGCCCCCTTGTGCATATTCATTAAAATACAGTCTCTAATTACATGTCATAAGTTGTCTGAGCTGCATGTGTCCTTAAGTATAGAGGCAAAAATTGTCATATTATCCTCTATAATACTGGTGGCTTATCAGCAAAGAGGTCATAAAGCCAGTGAGTTATACAGCTACTTCAATGTTAGCTCTGCCAAGTCAGGCATATGAATGCCTCACTATGCAGCCACATATTGTACTATGTTTTATATATGTCTGTAGATTAGATCTGACTTATACGGTCAAAATGCTGGTACATATTGATAGAGATGTTACTTGCATCCATCTGATACCTATGCATATCAGTTTTAAGGTTAAAAAAAAAAGGTCTTGCTATTCCTGATGGTGTTGTAAACCTGGAGTAATGGACTAAGTCAGTAGATACTCAAAGAAAATTGGAGGAACTGAATTGAAGCCAGCTTAGCGCTCTCCCTCCACCTTAAGAAAACTGGCAGTCAGGCCTCAGGTTGTCCCTTTGTTGTTTCACACTGAGCTCCAGTGAAATGAGGAAACACTCCAACGTACAGCCACATTTCTTCTGTGGTGCAAGTACGGTTAATCATGAACACAGCTTTTTTTGAGCAGCAAGGCACAAAAGAGTTTGTAGAGTTGAGCCATCATCATTTGCCATGTGTGCCTTGCAGGCTCAGCCACCCAAGAAGAGCAATTAGGATGCAACAATGCATTCTCAGCCAGGCTTTCTTGGACTTGAAAAATAGATTTATAGGATTAAAGAAAAATTTTACTGTTGCTCAAAATATCCTTCTATGATAAGAAGCAGTTTCTAAGACAAAAATGAGAGGAAATAGTTTGCCAATCTCCTGGAAATAGCAGAGCTCTGTTGGTGTTTTTATTCTTAGTTTTCTGCCTGTTCTCTCTGCTATGGCATTTTTGTGCTGACAGTGACCTCTGTGTAAAGGGCCCACAATGAACTTACACATTGTTTAATCCTATTTGAAGCCTGCCAGTGGTAGACAGTATCCTATGGTGTCTTTACTCTTCTGTTGAGAGCTCAGGTGAACTCCCTTTTTTTCCCCAGCATTTTCATGCAACTGATAGAGGATGCATTATGCTGAGAACAAACTTGTGTAGCATTTCAGAAGAAATCATGTGAATGCTACATAAGGATGATGAACATTTGTCTTGCCTAGTCCACGAGTGCAAATTTCTTCATTTGTTTATGGCACAATTTGACTCAATGAGCAATCACTTATAGTTGCTTATAGCTGTATAGCTTTATTGATAAGAATTTCATTTTTTCCCCCCAATGTTGTGTGGAATGGTGTTTCCTTCAGCTGTCTCTTTAAGCGATGCTTCATTTAAAGGAAGCAACATTTTCTTGTAAGTAGTACCTGCAAACCAACTCATGGTCTTATCAGTGCAATGAAGATGCTTAATGTTCGTAAGTTATGATAGCTCCCACTGCACTTAGAGTCATACTGAAGAGAGGAACAGGGATATTGATGCTTGTGAGAGACCTGGAGCCAATGGTTTTTCTTGCAGGAGCATGCAAATGAGATGTTACTCAAACTAGACTGCGGATTGCTATGACTCTCTTGCTACTTTAATGCTTCTTGGATCTGCAAGGAGAGTGTTACTGGTACCGGCATTTCTGGTATTAGAGGTGGGGCCTGATCCTTATTAACTTAAATCCAGGTATTAGTTAAAGCTAGTTGTATAGACTTCCACTAATGGAGAGAGATGTGATTTATCCAATTCCAGAGACTTATATCTAAGGCAAGCTGTAGTAGTCACACCTTGAATGTCTTTTATCTCCATAACAGCAGTGATGAGTGCCTGGATGATTGCTTTGACTTCGGGCTCATCTTTTAGGTGTCTAATTCTAATTGTTTTAGAGGAAATCCACCAGAAGTATGAGTGTGGACAATGAAAACAGCTCTGGGTTCTCTCTTCAGACTGCCAGATGCTGTGCATTCAGCATCAATTTATATCCAATTTGCTTTGGAAATCAGGATGTGGTAAAGAACTAAAATGAAAACTTAGATCCTGGTGCACACGATGGTAGCTACTGGAAATAGTGCATACTCCTTCTGAAACATAGTGAACTGAGCTATTTTAGCTCTGGAATCCTCATTGAGATGTTTACTAAAAGAGCATAATAATAAAATGTCTGTCTGAAAAATGGTGTTAAATATCACATTTTCCTTGTCCTCCTATTATATCATTTTGAAATTCTTCTCAAGGTCTGTCATTCCTGCCATTGGCTGTTTGTTGGCACCACAACCCTACACACACGGAATACCTTTCTTTTACAACATCACTGTGAAGTACCCAGATATCTTTGAAGATTCAGGCCTGTGTGACTTGCCCAATATCTGAGCTGAGCTAAGCTCTGAACTTCATTGTCTTTCCTGAGGAGAACCTCAGCTCCAGCAGAGCTTGTGTTTTATGTTTACGGAGGTTGGAGTAAAAATGCTTTTTCTAAGGTGATAATGCAAACAAAATGCTTCCTAGGAAAGAGTTAACATTGGTCTGTCTGCAGATGTCCTGATGGAGTGAAGGCAAGCAATGATATTTTATATCATTTTGATATCCGGTCTAAATTAGGCCTGAGGGAAAGACTGTGGCCTATATAACCCAGCATCTGTCAGTTATCATTATTTTCGGCCAACTTTAGTAGTTCTAAATGTAGACTGTTTGTGGAGGAGAAGAAATGAGGCAAGTAGAAGCTGGATTTGGCTACCTTAGTTTTTGTTGAATTTGCAAGGTCTTTTCAGGCCATGGCAGACATGACGAAACAATGGAGTTCTTGTACTCTCGAAAGAGCAAATTTGTAGGAATAGTGATATGGCTAAACTGGTTCTCTGGTAACCAGCCAGGAGTTGTATGGAGGATGGCAGAAGGGATGTGTATGGAGGGAGAGTACTAGTAGGTATTTTCAGTGGTTAGTCTTGGGTCTGGATTGTTGTGTTTCGTTAATGGTGTTGCAAGAAAAAGCTGCAATTTGTTTATGGAATTTGATGATAACAATCTCTAAAGGCCTCCTCAACACAGGGAAGGCTCGGAACATCACCTGGGGAGAGTGAGGCAAATATGGTAATAGGCTGAAATTTAGAAGTATGTAAAGCTGATAATAGATACTTTTCCCAGAACTACAAACGCCATTTGGAGATTTGAAGGAGAGGAAGAAACTTGCTTTAAAATTTAATCAGGGGGTGAGTGTGAGCTGCCAGTGGGATACAGAGGTGCAAAAGGCAAATAGTTTTGTTGGTGTTTCTAGTGGAGATAGAGCTGTGTTAATGTCAGTTCACAAGACAGGTAAGACTTCCACAGCCAAACCTCTCAATTTTCAGGTGTTTAGTTTCTCTCTATCCACCCAGCACATACACAACAAAACTCCTGGCGCAGAGCAAAGCCCAGGGTGAATCACTGTTATGTGCTGGTACCTGCCCTGCATATCTGGGGGAAGGGAGAGTTCTGGATAAGAGCCTTATGATAATTACCTGAGGTTTGTCTTGGTCGTTACTAGGAAACAGACGTATTTTTGTAATCTGTGTGGCTACTCAATTATTAAACCATATGTAGTTTGCGTGGTACTCTGCAAAGGGGACTCCTTCCTGTCTCATGCAGGTACCACTGACTGTAGTCAGGCAGCTAAGCAGTTTTTTCACCTACTGTCATCTGAAACCAAGCAGAAACACCAAACTTCTGATAACTGACTAATGCAATTGTCCTTTCATTTCCTTTACTTCCTTGAGAAATGAAGGGACTCCAAAGTCTAGCCAATCAAAAATCCTTTCTCGGGCTGCAAGCATCTTGCTCGAGCGCAGAGAGCAGGAACATTAGCAGCTATGGAGAAACTCAGACCTCACCCTTCCCAGCAGCCTTTGCTGTTCTCTGCATGCCTCATGGTATGGCAAATACGTATTTTTTGACACACTGGGATGTAGTGAACAGGTTTTGTTGAAACAAAGACTGAATTGCGAACTTGCTGTACAGCAGCACCTTTCAGTGCTTTTTTTCATTTTGTAACAACACAGAGTAGAAATTGTTGCTGTTGAACACAGTGCTGCCTTCTGTAATAGAGATTGAAATTACAGATTATTCAAACTACTGCTCACCATTCCCGCTGTTCTCTAACAAAAGTGACTTTAAATTCTTTAGAAGTCAAAACATTTTTTGACCAGCAAGAAGGAGCTCCCCTTATTTCTGTGATTTGGGGGTTGGTATGTGTCTCAATGTGTAGAGGTGATGTATTTATTGAGTTCCAGTAGGGAGAAACCTACTAAAATAGGAATCAAGATCAGCAAATTCAGGAAACGATTAGCTGTAAAAGAAAGCACTTGGCAAGTTGGAAAACATCTTTCATTAAATGTAGGACAGAGCTTTAGTCTGTAATAAAGATGGACATTTTGAGACTAGAAATATGAGAATTATTATTCTGTCCTATTTGTCACAGTGAGGTGGTTGCAGGCTTTTTCTGCCTCTCTGCCATACATGTGCACGCTATACTTCTACTGCTTCTAAATTCTGTGCTCTGCAAGCCATGTACTTTGACTAGCTGTATCTTCCGCTTTTTTCTTTTAGTAATGTAAATTCTCAGCTTCTTCCCACTCAGTTCTAGAAATGTTTCTTAGAGTGGCAAAGCAGGAGAACTCATTTAATGTGGAAGTGACAAATATTTAACCGAAGATATTTTAAATCAGTGTGGTGAGCTTCATGGGTGCTTATTTAACAGTTTATTTTGCTTTTTGTGTCACTTAAACTATAGAAATTAGAAGGCAGAATTGTATAATGCTAACACACAAAAGCTTGTTTAAATGCCACCTCCATGGAGGACCAGTTTGCTTTCCATAGAGAGATGGCAGATCATCTGTTTGCTGCTGCTGTTCAGGAATTTACTTGTTTGATGTATTGTAGAGACTAATGATACTTTGTGGATGTCTTGTGGACAAGCCTCAGGGATTCATTTCCAAGCACTTCTGCGGCTGCTATTATTTTGGCTTTTCCTCAGTTATACATGGTGGTTGCAGCATGACCACAAAGTCTCGTTGGAGGAGATTGCGTTCTTCTGCTGGTAAGCATATGGCTAGACCACTGAAGAGCTGAGATGGGGCAGTTAAGTTAAAACATAGTAAAAGCAGAGCTGCTGCCAATAGAAAGAAAAGGAAAGCTATGCTGGGGTGATCACTCAGCTTGTGAGAACAGCTAAAATGCAGGGCTGGATTTGAAAGTCTTGGGAAGACAGTGTGTGTTTGGAGTGAGTCAGGACAGCCTCTTTTCACCACTTGGTTAAAGAGTTCCTCTTGCGCTCTCTCTCTCTTGCCTTCTAGCATTCAGGTGTTCTCTGATTTTGTTTTGTTTCCTTCCCTCAGGAAATGACTGAAAGGCTCAAAAAAGAGGCAGCAAAGTGAGACAACATGTTTGTGAATGACAAGCAATCCAGTTAGTTGTTTCAACATGCACACTGACTCTGGGGTTTTGAGGTGTGCCTATCCTATCCTTATGTAATCTGTTAAAATGCCTTATTGTATAATACTATTGTATAATCAGGATATAGATAGTTTTCAGCCTCAAAGTAATATTGTCAGGTGTTTCATTACTTGCAGCCTATAGGAGATCAATCATAGGAGTTTCCCATATGATTTATTGTACGTATGTTTTCAGCTGGGCTTTAGGACACCGTTTTTATAGAATCACAGAATGGTTCAGGTTGGAAGGGACCTCTGGAGATCTAGTCCAACTCCCCTGCTCAAGCATGGTCCTTTGGAGCACGTTGCATAGGATCGTGTCCAGGCAGGTTTTGAATATCTCCAGAGAAGGAGACTCCACAGCCTCTCTGCGCAACCTGTCCCAGTGCTCTGCCACTCTCACAGTAAAGAAGTTTTCCTCATTCAGATGGAGCTTCCTGTGTTTCAGTTTGTGCTTGCTACCTCTTGTCCTATTGCTTGGTACCACTGAAGAGTTCAGCCCCAACCTCTTGACACCCTCACTTAAGGTATTTGTAGACATTGATAAGATCTGTATCTTCTCCAGGCTAAACAGTCCCAGCTCTAACAGCCTTTCCTCACAGGGGAGATGCTCCAGTCCTCTAATCACCTTTTAGCCCTATGCTGGACTCTTTCCAGTAGCTCCTTGTCTCTTGTACTGGAGAGCCCAGAAGTGGACACTACTCCAGATGCAGCCTCACCAGCGCTGAGCAGATTGGGGGGGAGGATCGCCTTCCTCGACCTGCTGGCAGCACCCTTTTGAATGCATCCCAGGATACCATTGGCCGCCTTGGCTACAAGGGCACGTTGCTGGCTCACGGTCAACTTGTCTACCAGCACTGCCAGTCGTCCTCCACAGAGCTGCTTTCCAGCAGGTCAGCCCCCAGCCTATACTAGTGCATGGGGTTATTTCTCCCTAGGTGCAGGACCTAGGTAGAAGAGATTGTAAATAATAACTGTTAACATTCTGAAAGAGAGAGAAGTTTTATGTGGGTTTGTGTCAGAATAAGAGGTACTGCAGGTGTTGTCATTACAGTCAGATTATACCTTGCTATTCAGAGCTGACTAACAGCTGCTCTTCTCAAGCCAATGTGCAGGTTTATATTCGTGGTGTCTGCCACCTTCCAAATCTCTGCGTATGTCATGCCAGAGACCTGATGGATATGGGTCCAGTCAGGAGTTCTGAGTAGCCCTTTTTCTTGCTGGAGAGTTCTCCCATCTACCATGAGACCCTATACTGGGGAGACCCTATACAAGGGCTGCATTGCTGTAGCCTGCAGCTGAAGATTGTAAGTACATGTAGGAGCTACGCAGGTTTTGCTTCCCAGTATCCTGCTGCTGCAAAAAGCAGTTATCCAGTTAACTTGGCTTCGCCTTCTCTTGTTCCTTGTTCCCCTGTTGCAAAATGTTGTGCATCATTGTTAGAAGACATTATTGAGACACTGCTCTAGAGATGAAGAAACACAGATTTCATGGGCAGGAGGCTACTATTAAGCAGGAATGTCAGAAGTACAAATCATTAAGGCAGAAAGGTGTGTTCTTTGGAAAGTTGCTTTGCCAGCTTACCTTTGTAAAATGAGAAACGGAGCTGGTGGCAAATTCTTGTGGACTTGATGATGGCAAGCTTGTCTGTTAAGAGCTTCTGTAATCCCTTATTTTCATTTTCTTCCTTAGGTCACTTGTCCCCTCACCTTATGCCTACTCTATGACCTGCTGTTACAGGACTGCTGACAATCAGGGCTATCAGGTGAACTAAACACACTTGCACTTATAGAGGACTCATGCTTTATTTATGCACTTTATTTAGAGAAACATTATATTATAAAAACATATTCTGTCCAACGCATTGTAGTAAACAATAGAATGACCTTGCTGAGATCACACCCCCACACCTTGCACTCAGACCTACTAGCAATTCCTCAGGCTGACTTGTTACTAGCTACAAAAGAATATTCCACGTTATGTGCCTTCAAACACTAGTCATTGTGAGTCTTAAGTGTGGTAGTTGGTTGTGTTAGCGGGTGAAAGAAGTGATGGAAGAATAGAAATGAGCAATTGTGTCCTAGGAGAACAATGGATGTCTTAGCAATGTTAGCTTCTACTGTATACACAAAAAATGATGGGTCTGGGAAGGGCTGCACTCATGCTTGCTTTGTTTGGTCTTGCTCTCTCTGTGGGAGCAATCCAACAAGCTGGATTTGTTCACTGACCTCAGACAGCCTTACCCTATATCCTACTGTTTCTGATGGTGAAGAGCTCCAGGTCATGGGGCTGCCAGTCTCCCTGTTAGGGCCTGTAGTAGCTGAACTCCTTGTCATTGTGTACTGAGACTGGGCTGGAGCTGTAAACATTTTTCTGTGGAAACCTTTGCTCTGGCAGGAAAGACCTTTTGCTAATAGCATTGACTTTGCGAAGCAACAAGTGTCAATGAACTTACTGCCTTACCTGTTTCTCCCCGTGTGTGCAGTGATTTGAGTAAGGTGCTTTAAAAACAGAGCAAAGCGGAAAGGCCTTACTGCAAGCAAATAGGAAATGAATAATGGTGACTCATCAGTGCTAAAGGGAATGTAGTAGGCTCTGGTACTCTGGCTCTGCTGAAGTGTTAGCAACAGGAGCTGTTTCTTATGAGTGCATTATTAGGTGGAAGGGTTGTCTCTAGGGTGAGGAAGTTTTGGCATAAGTGGCTGATTCCTGCTTCTGTGTTTAGCAGAATTTTTCCAGGATTGAAGGTGACGAAGGTGAATGTGGTAGGGATCCAGTCTTTGAAAGTTGCAAAGCAGCTCCTGTGCCTGTATGCTAAAGGAGAGCAACTTTGTATGTCTCCTTGTTCAGGCAGCACTGTCATGCTCTGTGCCCTCCTGTTTCCAACTGACATTACCATGGGCACCATACTACCTTTTACAAAGCTGTCTCGCAGAGGGAATACCAGGTCTTCCACGGCACAGACATCTCAAAGAGGTGCTTGAAATGAACTTGGAGGGAAAATGTAACCAAGTGCCTCTGATCAGGCTCCAGTGACAATGGCATGATTTGGAACATAGCAAACAGGCTTTGAATGTCAGTGCATTGTTCACAGTGAGATATGTGTCATGTTGCATTAGCTCAGGCAGACAGCTACTGGTGGGAAAATATTTCTGTGAGTTCCTCAGAGTGCTTCCACCTCCTACAGGCAAGGACTTGTGCCTGTTGTGGCAGTAGCAAAACTATATCCAGCCATACTGGGGAAGCAGAGAGACCATCTGGTGCCAGCATACATGGAAAATCATTTGAATGTTGTGTCCAAAGGGCAAGCTTGCCTTGTGCTGTAACATATTCACAAAATAAAGTGTTTGACTATTTAGAAGATAAAGCATTGTTTTATTTCTTGGTAACCTCTGCTTGGAGGAAAAGACATGGGGTGAACATGATCTGTTCAGTGAAATCCAGAGTGCCCGGACCAAAGTTGACAGCTGACAGTGCTAGAAGCAGAGGAAGCAGTCTTGTTTGTGCCTATAAGCAATAGAAATCAGAAGCTTAAAGCATGCTGGATCTTCTATGAATGTTCTCTTTGAGTATAGGTAGCCTCTCAATGTTGCACAGCCATGTAACAGTGCAAAGGATGCAGCAGGAGCAGTGCTCCTGTCAGAGAAAAGATAAGATAGACACAGCAAGAGGAAATCAGGTCAGTTGTGTGGCAGGATTGCAGCCCTGTGTGCCGAGCCCAAGGGCTTTGCAGGGTTGTAAAGCTTTTTGGAAATGTCCTGTGTGATCCTTCCCCAAAGAGAGAGGGACTGCAGTCCTCATGTCCTCTTTCCCAAAGGTAAGGCTTGGCTGAGTGAGCTCATTTTGGAATGAACTGCTATTTCAGGCCAAACCAAGTGCCAAGCTCGCTGCTGAGCAATGAAAAATTAGTGTGTAGAGCAGTAGCATGCTTATTTTTCTAATTTTTCTGTCTCTGGTTCCAGTGCTGTTCTGAGCTCGGTCTACCGGACGTTGCAGTGATTCTTCAACTTCTGACATCAGTTATGAGGGGATAGGGGTGGTAAGCCAGGACCTACCCAAATAGTAATGGCAGTAGGTATGATGGTTGCTATCAGTTCTTTGAACTACTGCAGCTCTGTACTGTTCTTTTAACCCTTTTACAGCTGTTTCCAGAATTAGGCTACTCTGGCTCTCAAAGACTTGGATGTGCACCCACAGCAGTGCACCTGGATCTCTGTCCATAGCTTCTTTAGCTCACAGTCTCCCTCTGTGTGTTGGTGGCTCAAATAGCCATTGAATGTGCCGTGTCTGGATCTTACTGGAATGCAAGTGGGCTATTGCATTTGGAATGCCTGCTTGGTCTTGTTATTTCATTATTCCCTCTTTAGCTCTTTTTGAACCTCTCTTAATTTTCTTCCAATGTTGAAAAGGTGAGGAGGTCAAACAGTAATGCAGGATTTCTTTCCTTTAGTAAAATGTACCTAGCAGATGAGGAGTGTCAACACTGATTTGTTTTGCAAGTGTTTCTCAGGATTATTTTCTTGTTAAAAGTGACACGGAGGTGCAGAACTGTCGGCCTTTAGCCAGAGATGTCATCTCGTCTTTGCGTAGGTGAATTGGCATAAGATGACAGAGCACTTTTTTGCGGGAAAGATGAAAAGTTGATGTCATTTTAATCATTTCCTAAAAAACAAAAGGAGAATGTGCTCCTCATCTTTTCTCAGTCTTTAGTAATGACATATTAGAGAGAGGAGGAGACTTAGGCCGTAGTCAGTGCAGAATGGTTGCCTAATGCGTATTTTTTGCGGAACAGTCTTGAACAAAGTTGTTTGTCTGTAATCATTTCAAATTTCATTGCATCTTTTGACAGTAAAATCTGACAGTGGTTTCAACAAAGGTAAGGTGTTCATCTGCTGCAGTTTGCAGTATTGACTATATTTGAGGAAAGCAGTTCTGGATTTTTCTTGCACTTTCTCTCAAGACTTGGCCAAGAAGATGCTATGTAGCCAGAGTGCAAGGAATCAGAAAAGCTGCTCTGCAGTTATTCCCTGCTTGCCTACTTGCTGCTCCTACTGTTAAGTCATTCCTGCTGCAACTCCATGAAGATGCTGCCTTCTGCTCGTAGTTGCAAGGTGCTTGAGGGATGCTCGGCTGTGCATGCAGCTTTCTGCCAGCAGATATTGGGGCAAGTGAAGAGAAGCCCTATCCATAGCTTCTAGATCTGTCACGAAAGTAAGCCTTATATTCAGTCTGAAGAGCAATGAGTGAAAAGGGCAGGTAGAGGCTGGAAACAGAAAAAGGCCATTGTGCTGTATGGTGCATTTTGCCTCCAATTGCAGAGAGTGGGACAGTCACTGTCCTTGAGGAGTGGATGGCGTTGTAGAAATTGTCCTCTCTGGAAAAGATCCATCTCTGGGGCAGCTGTGCCAGGGATCCTTGGGACTCCCTTTGGTGTGAGAGGTGATCAGGTGCTGAATGGAGCCGAGCAGACTGCTTCCAGCAGATGTGCCCGTGTTCAGTCGTGCGCACTCTTATGGGGCCCTGCCTACTTTTGCTGTTTAGGTCCTAGAGGTGGGATGAAAAATCTGGTAATGTCTTCTGTTCAGAGTGCAAGAGTGCTCCTGGCTCCTTTCTGGTTCAGCAGTCTCCAGCAGATGGTAAGGTGTGATCCAGTCCTGTTTGGCTGCTCCTTGGCAGTCCCATTGATCAGCTGCCCTTGGGTATGCTGCTCATGTCCTGGCACCAGAGAGATGAGGAGACATAAAATGCTGTACTGTGGTCTTTCAGAGCTGATGTTTTCTGGCGGTTAAGGAGACTAATAAATGACTTGCCACTTGATGTAATCATTAAAGAGTCTGCTGTGCTGTTAAAATCCTCTCCTCTCCTGCCTCTGCACAGGCCTTGAGTGACCCTCTAAGAAAGGGAATGTCGTTGATTAATGATGTCATCAGCTGGGTGGTTTGTGGGATGGAGCTATGTGAGCCTGGCCTGGCTCATGTTTTATAGAATCTGCTCTCTTCCCAATTCCCCCAGGTAGCAGAGAGCTGAACTTGGGTAGTAGTTGCTGCTTACTGAAGGAAACCATTCAAGGACTCTGTGCTGGCATAATGGCTTTCTTTAACCCTATGCTATGCTCAGTGCTGGAATGGCTGCTTTCTTTTCAAGAGAAGAATGGTGTTAGGAGTAGAAGTTGTTCTTGATCAGCAGAAGGGTAAATAGGAGAACCCAGACAAACAGCAAAGGAGGAGTTCTGTGTAGGGAGCTTCTTACTATTGAAGGCTGCAACAGCACACAACCATGCTTGTCTTTCCCAGTCCATGCCTCTTTCACTGAGTTTGCACAATTTATACTAGCCATCCTTCTCCAGTGAGGTGTCTCCACTTAATCTGTTCGTGCAACTTCTGGAGTTCATGTTTTCATGACATATGCATGAGCCTTGAGACATGTGAGGAAGAAACCAGGTGGTTTCTACTCTAATTATGTTGTGAACTGCTTCAGTGCTATTTTCTTTAGTTTTACCTCACTGCCATGTAGTGCTGCCTTCAGAATATGCAAGGCATTGTAACTTAGGCTTTGCTAGCCCTGACTTTCTTCTTAGGATTTTCTTCACCCTTTGCTGTTTAGAAATGTTTTCTGTAATAATCAAATGTGGTGGTTAGAGCCACGTAGCAGAGGCACTGATATTAGAAGTATATGATCAAGACATGTGCCAATTGTGTACTCTGGTACCACTGTGAAAGTTTTTTGCAGTAAATTCTCTTGGGTTTTTTTGGATAGTCTAAAAAGCCAGTTTTACTTTGATTTTTGTTAGAGTAAGGAAAAGAAACATCTAGTTTTAAGATCTGTACAGTGATACTTCATGCAGTTGTCGTCGTCTTTTTTTTTTTTTTTTTTTACTTTAGAAAAGCCATGCCAGAATCTAGCAGCCACATCTTATTTTTTAGTAGGATCCAGAACTCAGCAACTTTGTGCAGATTTCCAAAACACCAGAATAATAGGTGCTTAGTGAAAACTATTTGTTTTCTAGTTTCTTTTCTCTTTAGCATTCCAATACTATACAGTATTGTAGCAGAGATGCCACAGTTATGAGTGGAGAAGCTCTTCAAAAGGACAACTTTTTCATGCTTTTATACCAACTTTGAAAAAAAAATGACCTGCTGGACTGAAATTTTCCCTTTTCTCAGTACCAGTGTGATGTGTGTGTGCAGACAGGTTGTTAAAAAGGATTTTTTTTCCCATCAGTTGTTAATAGCTCATCGTGAAGCCTGGGCATTTTTAGGACAGCCTTGCTGAAACATTTTAACAGTGTGCCTGTTTGTTCAAGCTGGTAATAAACAATTTCCTTACATGTAAAAAGATGAAGCAAAGGTAGCTTTTGGAAGGGATCCAATTCAAAGCTAGCTAAAGCAGAATGCTGCTTCTGAAGTCTTTTACTTAAAAATATGCTCATAATTAAACATTTTAGCTATTCATGTAAAAAAAAAATGGAGACAACATATGAAATGATCTCTATGGGGAAATGTCAGACAGCAAGAGCAGACAGAGCAGTATGGAAGTGGGTGAACTGGTGTATTCTTTTGTTACCATTCCAAGTCTAGAAATCCAGCAACTTTCTCCAAAGTTGTAGTTAGAGAAGTAACAAAAAGGCAACTGACTTGCATGGAAACAACATCAGTGGAATAAATCTGAAAAAAATAAAGGGGATGAGGCTCAGACTGGTGCTGGAGAGACTGAGCTTTGGGGGAGTTCAGTATAGTTACATCTGTGCTCATGGAAATCCATATTTTAAAGCACCAGAAATGACTCTAGCCTCATCCAGAAATAAATTAGCAGAAGTAAATAAGGCTTATCCACCTTCCCATGAGTTCTGGCTTCATTAACAGTGATATCACACATTGCTTTTAACAGCTTTTGTGATCCTGGGGCAAAGTATTAAAAAATCAAGATAATTCCTTTGCTTGGATGGGGGGAAAGAAAACCTTAAAAGCCCTGAAGTGACCTCTTATTCTGAGTGAAGAAACAGGCAAGCTGATGGTTTTTTCAGATACAAAGAGTCATGACAAAGAAACCTAAGCATTAGCCAGCACTCCTATATGGGAACACTGCCGACAGCATACACTTGGCCCTATTGTCTCTGAGCCTGTATGGACTAGTCAGTGGGAAATGAGGTATTTCCTTTTTGCAGCTTGCTTGTATTAGAATACTGGAGGTCAGATCCTGTCTTTGCTTACTCCACAATAAAACCAGTGTAAGGCTGTTAGTTTTTGTTGTGTTTATGTGAGTGTGAGCAGAATCAGACTCTGTTGCTAGGTGTCTGGGAAGCTGTGACCTTCTTGGTCTTTTGGGGCATCATAAGTTAAACATGTTCTGATTAGCTTGCACTGTAAATCCAGCATTTTAATTCTTTCCATATGTAAGATCCAGTCTAATAAGCCAAAGTTTAAGACCATGCAATCTATGTGGAATAACCATATGGATTAGGAGTCAGACTGTGCTTTTCTGCTGCTTGTATTTATACTAATATAGAGACATTTGCTAATGCACATTTAGCTCATGCTGGTATCCATTTTTAAAAAATATTACACCAAATGGCTTGCATTAAAATATTTGAACTGCAGTAAAACTGTGAAGTTTCCCTCTTGCACTCATTTTCTTCGTGAAACGAAGTATCTACAGACAATGTCTTATTCTGTTGGCTGATCAGTGGGGTTAAAGGCCCTCTGCGATTGTGCTGGGTGTGCTTGAGCCCATTTATGACTTGCTGCAGTTCTCCCCACTTATCCTGTGTTGGTCCTGATACCTCAGACTTCTGCCTTTCTGGCTGCAAAGTGAGAATTAGCCTTCAAGGTGAGTAGGACCTTGTTAGATCTGGATGTCTCCAGATGCATGCAGTACTGTTTGGTTTTGCGTATGGTGTTGACTGCATGATGTTGTCGCCACTCCGGAGTTATTCCAGCTAGGAGTTTCCACTTCTGATGCCCTCCCTCATAGGCCAAGATATAGGTCATGAGATGGAGTGACAGAGCTGGGAGCCAAGTGCTTGCTCTGAGCATATGCATTCATCAACATCTTGAAGGACTTGCAAGCTTTTCTGCAGTTTGTTGATTATCTTGAAGATTCTCTTCCTCCTGTCCTGCTGATTTTGAAGCTTTGTTGTGCTCTGCAGTGAACATCCCTCTGAAAAATGTCGAAGAAGCCTACTTATGATGAGCTCTTTCCCCCTGCTAACCTTGGATGGCAGAGAGGAGAGGCTTTTTATGAGCAGACGGAGCTGAGTTTCAGGGAGAGAGGAATGGCTGTCCATTTTGAATCCCAAGTCACTGCTGAAGAGGCAGCTGCTGACCCCCAGCTAGTCAACATGTCCTTGTGAACAGACAGTGCTGCTTGACAGTATTAGAGCACTCAGATGCTTCCCCTGGTCCATGGGAAATCATGTCCTGAGGTGGCTAATGCTGACAGGAGGTCCCAGCACAGAAGCAGGTGCCTTCACTGATACCTTTTTCAACAGGGGAAAATCCCACTGAAGTCAGTGGACTGCTTTGAGGTGAGAGGAGTTTCTGTGGTGGTCGAGAGGAACACTGTTTCATCTGTAGACTAGCTTGACTCATGTGCGAGAGCAGAATATGGCAAGCAGCTTGACCTTCCTCACAGACTGAAAAAATGCATCCTCATGGATACCTGACAGCCTCAAGGGGAAGGCACGGGCTGGCTGCTGCTCTCTCTCCTCCTGTTCTGAGCATCCTGCAGTCTGCTTTTGCTGCTAGTGCCTCATGTCCAGAGGCACGTGGATTATCCTCTGGGAGGTCATTGCTGTCTTGCCAAAAGCCCTTTTATCTCTCTGTAGCTTTCACCCTGGTGACCATGAAGCTCTGAAGTCCTGCTTGCTGCTAGTGCTAGAGGCACTCAGTATTCCTGTGGCCAGCTATAATGACACCTCAGGTATGTCCTTCTCTTACTTGGGGCCATTCTCACAGCAACCCAAAGAAAGGGTCACAAGCGCACTTTCCTTTGGCAGTGCTACCATTTTATTGGCTTGTCTTTCTATTTTGTACTGAACCTCATGTCAGGAATCTTTGTCCAAGCTCACCACAGCCTAACTGTCTGGCAAGATGCTGGATGTGTGAGGCCTGATCCCTATCCGACCCTGACCCTGTGGAGTGCTGCCAGGAAAGGAGAGCAGAATCAGGCCTGCTGCCTTCCCTGACAGAGTATGGTGAAGTTGCTGATAGGACAAGCATTGGTGAGACACTCCTAAAACTTCCACTTAAAGTGAAAAAAACGAAAAGGAGATTGGATTTTTTTTTCACCTAAAGGTGATAGATATGTAGAAAATTGAAGATAGGAAGAGTAAGTTCAGGCCTGTTGCTGCTCTACCACAACTTTGTGATGGGGCTGAATTATTAGCAGTTTCCTAAACACTACAAACCTAATTGCCAACATGGAACCTTCTTGTCTGTACTTCATCCACTATTTCTGTTTATTGTTAATGAAGCGTGAGGGCGCTGGGAAGGAAAACACTCTGAGAAGAGTCTGAGTGTACTGAGACTGAAGAAAATCACTTCAATGCACTGCTGGCTTTGTTTGTTGTTTACTGGCTTTGTTTCTCTCTTTAAAAGAGGCAAGCTTGGCTTTTCCAAGAGTAAGTGACTATCAATGCAAGTTAGTAGTGCCTTCCCTTTGAAGATCTTGTTGAGTTCAGCATAATAAATATTCACTGTCCCCTACTTCATAGACATTGAGGAAGTGTTAGAGCAAGTGTAACAGTCCTTGTCTCTTAAACCTCAGCCTCCCTGGACAGGTCTGATGACTAGGTATGGCCTAGAGAGTCAAGTATCTTCCCCTCTCCTCAAGGTATTTCTTCTAGAGACACATTTTGACTAAATAAGCCTACGTTACTCACTTTTCCCAGGGTACTGAAAGCATCTGGGTTAGGATTATAAAGCAGTCAGCTTGTTATGGAAGCCAGAGTCAGGACCTGGGGTCTGAATGAGTGTTGGAAAGCATTTCCAAGTGGGAGTTGCACTCTGCCATCCGTCATTTGTTCAGACTGAGAAGAGGGAGTCAGTGTGAGACATGGCAACTTCTTCCTCCCTGTCTCCAGCATTAATCTAAATGCCAAAAAGCAGACCTTGTGGAATGCACCGGCATTATTGAAAGCACTAGCCTCTAATTCCATATGGCATGAAAATATCCCCCAGGTAGTATTTAACAGACACCCAGCACTGTCTCACAGCTTGTAGGTTAATGCAGCCAGCTTGGCTGTTTATTCATTCCAGTATTAGGCCATATTGAGGAGACGTTACATTAGGCTGCCTAAGGTGACAAGAGAGCCCAGGGAGAGAGGAATACAGTGGAGACAATCAGAACGCTGTGCTGGAAATTGTTTATTGAAAGGATCATATTACACTCAATTTTTGCTGAGTTTATCTTGGTTTTTATCAGATTACACACAGGATAACTCATCAATATTGTGATCCTGCTGACATATAAGTGAGCCACTGCATAATTCATGGCTGCTGCAGAGCTCTGGCAATAGGAGGCACATATTTAATTAGGCACTTCACTGTTTTACTCTTCTGGAGTGACTCTGGGATTGCACCTGTTAAAGTGGATGCTGTAGCAGCTCTTCGTGCAGAAGCTGCGCTGGCGCTGTCCCACTGCGTTTCAGCTCCTTGTGGCAGAGGCACGGTGCAATAGCTTCATGGCACACTTTTCCTGGGACATTCTATGGTACTTGCACTCTAGAAGGCATGGCCCATGTGCTTTCCCCAGAGTTTCCCCCCTTCAGGCAATGATTTGTGAAGGCTGTTGTGGAACAGCAAATCTCCCTGGATCATGCTGTCCTTGAGATGACCTTGTATGGACCCATTACCATTCTCTTCACCTTGGCGCACCAGTGCTCTCCCTGTGAATTGCACTAGGGAAGGATGTCTGGTCCCACTGTGCGATTTATCAGACCAGCTCTCCAAGAAGGAGAGAACTCAAGCCCAATATGCATATCAGCGAGAGCAAAACATACCATGGCTGATCTGTCTGCTGTGTGCCCCTCTCTGCCACAGTGAAGGATACAGAGTCCCTAGAGAGCCTGTGATCAGAGTACCTGCTGCAGACCTAGCTGCTAGCTCCCAGGGGGAGACCCTGGGAACAGCATGCTATGCAGGTCTCCCATGCATGGCATAGTCTCAGAGCAAAATGGGTCTGCCAGTGGAGGTTTTCTTTCCCAGGGCTGAAGTTCTGCCTTCTTGCTGCCTCACTTGGGATTGCCCAATGATACCAGGGCAGGTCTGCAACAGGTTTTTTACAGTATCAGTGCTGAGTTCAGAACAGAGCCGTGAGTCATTAAATAACCCTGTAATATGCAGAAAATGCAAATAAAACTTATAATGGCCTGTTAATTTTCTAATGTCTTTATTGAGTAAGAAAAGTAATTCCCTTTCCTGTGTTGAACAATTCAATAACTTAGCTTCACAAAGTTCAGAGCCAGTCACAGTACTAGTGCTTTGATTCTTACACTTCGCATTAGGGTACAACTTCTGGAATGTTTCCCTTGGGCAGTATTTCTGCTAATGGAATTAAAGTAGTGTTATTTTGACTTTCTTCAGTGCCAATTGTTATTAACTCATTAAACTGCAGGACAGTCCAATAAGACTAATGCTCCAGAAAGCCGACTGTTTAGTTTATAAACCTGCTTTATAAATAAACTGAGACTATACCTGGTTGGTCTGTCTGTCTGTTTCTCCAGCTGTCATTGCACTCTCTGAGCTCTCTTGCAGTGGTATCACCCAGAATCTGATTTAGAAAGCTTTGGTTCTGCTTCCACTGATCTTGAAATGCTTCTGTGAAAAGAGATCATGTTGATGGTGGAAAGGTATATTACCTTTCTCTTGATGCACAGCTAATGTGACAAGTATATTTTGACCTATGAGGCAAACACATTCAAAATAGGTCAATACATTGAGAGTGATAATATATACAGTACATGCTGTATGTATATTTCAGTGGTGACATCTCTTACAGGGCTTGATTTTTCAAGCATGGGTGAATTAATAGGAGGTTCGTATCAGCAGTTGGCACCTAAAATGGTATTTATATGGTTTAGTGCTAATCTGAGTATCTAGGTTCAAAATGTGCATGGCCTGTTAAGGCACACCATTTCGGAGTGGCCTCCCCAGGATGGCATGAACAGATACACAAGCTGTCATCAGCAGGGTTTGGCACAGCCTGCTGCAGGGAGCGCTACTGCTATTCTCACTAGACTGCAGATCTAAACACCCACCCAGGCCCTCTGCCCTGAGGAATCTCAAGACAGCTGTGCTATGCAATGCTTTAGGAGGTGATGGAAACAATATTTCCGTGTGTACAGGTATATTTTGTGTCTTCGGTTGATATCTCACCACCTTTTTTGAGCAGGGGGATAGCAGCTCATGCTTTCTGGTTATGAAAGTTGTATTTCTGATTGTCTGAGATGGTTTCCATTTGCACTATTGTGGTAATAAGTGATGTGAAACGTCGTGAACCACGCACTAGTTAATCAGTATGTGGGGCTTCACCCTAGGCCTCAGAAGGGGAAAAACATCCCAGCAGACATGAAGTGTTCTGCCTTCTGCCAGTGGTCCCCTCCTGTGCCCTCCAAAGAGTGCTTTAGACTGAGATGAAGGGTTGTAATGTCTCTCTCAAAATTTTTTAGCTGTGACATTTAACTCTGAAAATCTGTTATCTATATGAATATCCAGTCCTTTATGTTTTTTTTCTAAGTTGAGATCTCAACACCTTCCTGCACCAGTGAACTTCAAAGCTGAACTACATGTTTGTGGAAAAGTTTTTCTTAATAGTTTTGAATTTCTCACTTTGGTTTTACTCATTATCATCTTCTTGGGCTTTAAGACAGAAGAGTAGACCATGTTGAGCCTTTTCTAGACCACCTTCAGTTTTATTATCATATCCCTGTCTATGCTCTCTTTCCCTAATAAACAGTTTTCAAAGGGAGTGAGGAGCCCTTTTCACAAAGGGTTCAAACGCAGATCCTTCCCAAACGGCTGTTCTTTTATCTGGTTGCATTCAAGGGGGTGTGGTGTACGTCCCTTTCTCCCATAGGCCGTTTGCAAACGTATCAGGAATGGTGAGTTTTTTTTTTTTTCCATTTTTGTGGTGCTTCCCTCCATTAATTCCTTGGTTGTAGTACATTACTCATGGATAATTAAGAGTGAGCTATTAATACAACATTTAATATTCAAGTGCAGTGAAGAGGAGAGAACAATAAGTCAGGGAATCATATACTACAAGACATTTTGGTTTAGTGATGAAATTTTTTTGCTGGCTTTGGCTATAGAGCATAGTGCTGCTTCCATTTAAGTATGGTCCTGAGAACTTCATTTACTGATAGAATACAAATAGGACATTAAATCAGGGGAAGTGAATTTGAATTGCTGGCCATATATACAATTATGAACAGGATTGGCTACTTCTATCTAGTGTATCTTAAGTTAGGAGAATTGTATTAGTGACTGCCAAAGAGCTTGGAGTATCTTAAAATTAATGAGATTGAAGTCTATCTAGGAAAAAAAAAGTTAATGCTAAAATGCAGCTCAAGCATTAGGGACAAAAAAAAAAAAAAAAAAACACACACAAAAAAACCCACTTTAGAGAAGCAGTCTTGCTTTGTCCAGATGGAGAACTGCTGGGCTGGTAGGCTGTATACCCAGTATCAAAAAAATGTATGAGGCCTAAGTGCTTCTTCCACCCAGTCCTCCTCACATACTGGGAATGAATTGATTGCCAGTAGTAGAGAGCAGAGTGAAGTTTACAGTCTGGCTTCTCACTTATTCATGGTAGGGAGAAGTGGTGATGTAGCACATCACGCTCTTCAGCTTTCTCTCTTTTCAGTTTCTAGTATCTAGTGTTAGTTATGGAAGACTCCTGTAGGTTTACACCTGTTCTTGGATGACTGAGCCAAACATCTGCAGAGCCCACCAAGGTTACAGTATTTTGAGGTCTACTGTGGAGCATTCACTTGTTTCCAAAATGTAGTAGTTTTGCTGTGTATCCACAGAGCTGTGCTTTTCTAGGAAAGCATTCAGTTTGCTGCTAGTTTATAATTATGTGCTGAGGTATTTCCAACCAGCCAAACTGAACATGTATGCTACTTCTATTTGTGCCATAGGCATATGTACATACTGTACAGATGAGTTTGATTTAGATACATAAGCACATGCCATTTTAAACATGGGATAGCTGGTATCTGTTCCAAGCGGCTACTAACCTTCTGGCCCTAGATCACCCTATTTTCAGAGCAAGAGACTTGAATGGCTTCTTATCTTGGAGCGGGGTAATTGCTCTCGCTGATTCTTTGCTGTTCTCAGCACATGGGGAAAATGCAGGCAGCCTGCCCTACAGCAGAGCCAGGATGAGGTCTTTCTCATCAGCTCTGCCCAAAAGTTGAAAGTGAAGTTACCAGCTTTGCAGAATACTTTCATGAAAGACTGGAAAGAGCTCCTCCAGCTCTGTGAAGTGTCCTGTCAGGATGACAGGAGTGCGGAGGACTTGTGGTGGGAGCCACCATCTCCTTGCTGCTCGCTGAGAGTTCTTCAGCAAGAGAGCACGTAAAGATGTCATGAGTTAAGCATGTGTAAAGGTTGCCATTTACAACCAAGTAATTGCAAGAGCTGGCACAGAGCTGTCTCTGAGACAGCACAGGATATTATTTATATCCAATCCATTCACATGCTGTACAAAAGCAAGTCCCTGCCCCCAAATAGAGTAACAATGCTGCTATCTGCTGGGAAACATTGACTTTTTTTGCAATACCTGGTCTAGCTGTGTCAGTTGTCTAGCTGTTTACTCTTAGATGAGGGGGTTTATAGCAAGAGGAGAAAATTCTTTATATCACTTCTGTATAAAGGATAACTTGCTATGTATTTTGCACATGCTGATATCCCAACATGGGATGTCTAATAGCAATGACAGGTGCACCTAATCTCACACACTTGCATGAACACTGTGCATATGTAAATACTTGTGCATTTTGTTTGATGAGCTGAATAATTGGTTATTTACAGATAGGAAAGGGTAAGTGTGCTGCTGACCTTTCTTCATGCCGATTGTTTATAGTTAATAAAGATTCTGCTAACCATGCCTGTTTCCTTAATGGGGCTTTCTGTCCTATAGGCAGTCTCTCTGCTCTCAGAATCCTAAATATGAAGTCTCTAATCTCTGTAGGGATAGAAAAAGACCAACTCATCCCAACCATTCTGTAGTGGAGAATGTAATTAAACATAGGCACTGTATTGATTCCCAATTAAGCAGCAACAAAACAAATTATTTACTAGTATAATAAAAATGTTGTCAGTGTTGACAGTATTTAGGCACAAAGCTTTCTGGAGTCCATTGTGTACGCACATTTATAAGTGTCATATAAATAGCTACATTTGTCACTGGGAAACCTTAAATAGAGCTGTGTGTTGTAAAATTGTTTATGTCTTTAGAAATAAGAGACTTTAGCAATTAGGAAATGTTTGCTTCCAGCAATGACTGCTGGCTGGCATCCCTCTTCCTTATGAGCCTCTCCAGAGGTGTGGAGTTTAGCACAGCCAGCTGTGGCTGAATGGGACTCAAATACTGACATCCAAAAAGCTTTCCTTGGGTTTGGGCACGTAATGTTCCATTGCATGGCAGTACTGAGGTCTGGGCAGCGAGTTCTTGATTCTCAAGAGTGTTTTATGGGCTGTGTAAGCATTTAAGCAGGCCTTGAATAACCAAAATTACAAATCCTGTCCCTAGGCACCCAGCTGTGCTGAGGGATCTGGCAGGTGTCTGAACCTTTTAGTGTCTCTGCCAAGGACCAGCAGAGCCAGGCTGGGCTGCAACATGCTGTCACCTGTTGGGTTACTTCTGATTCTGACTCCCATGTCCTGCCTAGACAGTGTCATGCTATTAAACCCACCATTATCCCTATTCAGAAATCTACTGTTTTGAGGTTCCCTCTTCAGTTTGACCCACTGCCACCTGTCTATACTTCTTTCAGCTTTTCTTGCCATTTCATGATTATGCTGAGGTGCTCCATGGCAAGTTATTTCCATACACATACAAAGCAGGAATAAACTAGTAGTGCAGAGAAGCACTGTGCAGAATGGCAGCAGGTAAATCGCTAATGTGCAGATAAAGCCTGCTAGAGTAACCTTTCTCCTGCTGGGGGAACAGAGACTGTCTTTTGCTTTCAAACCTCCTGACTTTGAGATCACATGAAGAAATGCAGAAGTAGATCATGAATGGTCTTCTGTGGTCAGATATTTCTAAGCATCCTCCTAGATAGTGTGGTGGGTCCGATCTGCTGGCAGCTGGATTTGATTGAGTTTGCTCTCTTGACACCTGCCTGCCATATAGTACCCTTCCCACTGGGAGCAACACTTCCCATGCAGGGCCAGGGTGGGAAGGAGACCAAAAGAGTCAGTTTGGGGCATTATTTACTCTTAGTTATTGGTTTTTAAATTATTACATTATTTACTAGGAGAGGAACTTTCTCAAATTTTGTGTTAGAACTATGTTAAAAAAAAAGAGCTAGCTAATGCTAAAAGCAGCTCTGTGTGCAATGTGTCTTGGGATAGCTGTGTAACTACTTTGACTTTCATGCCTTTGGAGTATGTGTTTTTTTCCTGTGAAGAGATAACTTTTTTTTTTTTTTTTTTTTTTTTTTTTTGTAGTTTCTCTGTTTCTTTAGGCTGGAGCGTAGTGTGAGTGTATGAAGCTGAAAGCAGGAATCTGGGGGAGGGGAAGGATTTCAGCAAAGATTTCCTTACCAAAACAGTCCTGACCTTTGTGGGGTTGGAGCTGTCTGATACAACAGGCTGAACCTTTCCAGACTAGTGCTCCAACCTGAAATGTTTCAGAGCAAAATTGATGGCCATTGCATTGGCCCCAGTGTTTATATCCAGTGCTTGCCTGGCTGCTGATGTGAGGATGGGAAGAGAGGGCTTGCCCAGCTGAATGTGAGAGCTGCACTAGCTGTCTTTCTCGTAAGTAGAGTTTGAATTGACGCTAATTGATATCTATAGGTAGTGATACTTACTCATACTTACTTCACAGAGCTCCTCCAGCTCTGTGAAGTGTCCTGTCAGGATGACAGGAGTGCGGAGGGTTAAGGTGCTGGTCACAAGATAGCTGTTTTCTGTTGTATTGTTCATTTTAAGAAACAGAGTCTTGCAGGGTCGTGGAGGAAGGACCATGCAGTGCTTTGCTGCAGAGCAAAGCAGTATGTGAAGCTGACCTTGGAAGTGCAAAGCAAGATAGCAGAGTAAGCTGTCTTGACCATACAAATATCAGTTTCTCTTGGGTGGCAGAACAGCTTCATAGGACTCCAAATAACATTTCCATCATGTAAAGAAAAATATAAAGGCAATCAGAAGAAGATGTCATAGCCCCTCAGTTACGGATAGTGCTTCTTTCACAAGAACAAGAGTTTGGCCTGTATTTTAAGCGCTTGCCCAGACTTGTGCCGTCGATGGCATCTTCTTGACTTGTTTGGAAAAACAGGAACATGATTTCCAGGGAGTGTTGAGACAGGAAGATCAAATGACTCTGCTCTTTTCTAAGTGATGAACTACTAGTAGGGGAGCTACCATCATAGTAGTCTGCAGTCCATGCAAAGACCCTGCTTGGTTGAAGGAGAGGGGAAGTTCATGCTTGTGTTGTGGAAAATGGTGTAGAATGGAAAGCAGAGTGTTTGTTTTACTGAGATGGGGGCAGGTGAAGGTATTTGTTTTGATCATAAACTACAGCATATGTTTTTCCATGCTAGGGACTTGAACATGGTTAATTGAAACCAAGCAGGGAGTTTATTTCTCTGCACCTTCAGTGCACTAAATAGAATCATCATGCTCCAGGGGCATTAGGGGATCAGTGTAAAGATGGATCTTCCCTGCATGGCTTTCCAACAAACTAGCTGTTAGTTAAAGGAGATACTGTTGTTTCTATTTCCTGTGGTGAATAAAATTAAACAACTCTTTATTTCTGAATGACAGCCTAGGGACTGTACTTGTGCTGTAGCTCAGTATGAAGTGGCTTCATCCCAGTGCAGGTCCTCTGGGGCCTTAAGCCTTCGATTCATTAGTTGCCAGGCTTGTAGGTGGATTCTGCATTAGGCCTTTAATTTAGTGTATTGCCATGGGCTACTGACCACATGACACTGCTCAAATGTGAGCAAACCTAACGAGGATCCAGGGCTGCTCTTTAATTTGGTGAGAATAACAGAGTGAATAGGGGCCCAGAGAATGTTAATCATAAAGGAAAACTAGTTGAAACCAGGTCAGGTTGTGCAGATTTTCAGTATAATATGGATGGAGAAGGTAACAATAGAGCTAGATCAGTGGTTTTGGGGGGGAACAAGGCTGGCTGTATGTGCCCCTACTGAAGCCCTGTAATAAGGGTACTAAACACTACTATCTGTGGTTGGTCTGTACAGCTCCTGAGTGCTATGGCACTGTAGTAGTCAGAGATAGAGATGGGCTGCAGAAATCTGGCTGTCACCCCTTATTGGTAATGACCCAAATGGGTGTCAATGATACCACACTATTTTTCTGTACCCCATTATCTTATTTTTCTTTCTCTAGCCTGCCCTCTTCAGCCTTGTATTATGGCCCTACAGACCCAGCAAGGTGACTGGTGGGTCATGGGCAGAGCTCTGCACAGGCCTTCAGCATAGGAACATGGAGAAGGCAGGTCTGGCTGAGCTATATTGGGATGCCCAGCAAGTAAGCACCATGCATAACTGTCACTCTGATGTCCTCAATGCTCATTGAAGTGTGAAAACTTCATTAACTAACTAGGGAAAATCCAGGAGTGTGAGTTTTTTGCTATCCTTTTGGAAAGTCAGTGCCAAATGCCAGTCTCAGCTCCCACCCACATATGCCTTGATAATGCTTGGAAGACTTCTGCACAAACAGCCTCCCCCCCCACTCGCCCGAGCTACTTGCGCCTTATATTAAATAGCATCGAGTCCCCATGGTTAGATTTGTTTCATACAATAAACAAATTCATGCTGCTGTCCTGCTGGCTGTTCCTGGATGGGGTGCAGCTCCCCTCTGCATGAATCACACAGATTTATTGCATTATACTGGAGTGGTGCCTGAGCTTGGCTGGTTTCTTTAAATCTTCTTTTTTGGAGAGGGTGGGCTTGGGGAGAGGGGGCACAGAAAGCCTGTATAGTAATTTCTGTTGACTGCAGTGACCAGTGAGGCAGAACTGATCAACTGCAGGCTTCCCTGCTGCTGAACTCTGCCAACAAAGTGCTTACATCTGCTTTTATACTAATGGGAACTTTATGGACTGGTTTTCCCCTCCCAAGAGCAAATTCCAACAAGGTCAAAATTCAGAAAGTTGCCACTTGACACCAGCAGTGAGCCAGCTCGAGGAGACAAGATTGTGCTGAGGATCTTGTGGGACATGAGATCTAACATTATCACATGGAATTGATAGCCTGGAGCCTTCCCAAATGCTGTTGCTGTCATCCCACTTCTTGACTATATGGTCTTTGATTTAGTCTCCCGTGATTCCTATAGGGAGAAGAGTACTTACTTCTGCTTGGGAGCTGCTGGATCTGCAGTAACCTGCCACTCATTGGCCCACCAGGGTGGTTCTTGAGATGTGACCTTGCTACATCTGAGAGACAGGTTGCCTGTTTTGCAGAGCTAGAGAAGCCATTCCTCCCTGCAACAGAGGCAGTCTGTGTGGCACTGTAGCTTCCTCTGAGTCTGAAGGCCTCCTTCCTCTGCTCCAGGCTGCTGGCCCTGTGCCAGCCCAGCACCATGCAGTGGGGCTCCTGGAGCTGCTCATGCCCATGAGGATTAGTTTGCAGTCATGCATCTGGGCACATCATGAAGGCCCCCCCCTCCCCCGCCAAGTTGCATGAGAAGCCACACAAATAAATGCCATGTAGAGTGAAACACTGACTTATAGCTTTGTGCTGGCTGGAGCACCCTGAAGCTCTGTAAAATACTGAGATGAAAGGCAGACTTCCTGGAGATACTCACATTTTGGGAGACTCAGGGCCACATTCACTGTTAGTGTAATGTTACTACTGCTGCTCACTGAGGCACCCAGTGCCATGAAGATACAGGTGCTTAAATATAGGTTTAGAGGTATAACTAGGTAGCCAAGTTTACATATTGTGGCTGAAACAAGTTGCCTCAGTAGTTGCTTGGCTGCTGCCTTGCTATGGCAGTAGCCATGCAGGGATCAGAGCCTGACTCACTGGCTCAGTTTGTTGTCATGGCAGAGTTCTCCAGATCTGTGCTGTGAATTGCTTGTCCCCCAGGCAGATCTCTGTGGAATAATCTTCGCTCATTCTGCACGTTAATGTCAGTGGGAATTCAGCTCAGGGAACAGCTGCTGAATATGGAGCAGAGATTGGTGCTATGAGCGTGTGCCTTGCATCAAGCGACACACAAGGGAATTTTGCCCCAAGTGCACTGGATAATTGGTGATATGGAAAAGCTATGACACAGCAGTGGAAGGCTTTTGGTTGGAAAGCCGTTGGCAACTCTGACTTTCGGAAATGTCTGCGGGTTATTGGCACTATAAATCTCCTTTTGTCTTTGCTTTTTGTTACGTGCTGTGAGCTCCATCATATCAGGGCTGGTGTGGACACTGACTTTCTAGACCTTATTTGCATGTGCCACCTCTGACCAAGTCTTCACTGTAATCGCCAAAACCCTGAAGCTAGCCTGCTGGCTATCTTCTCTGCTGCACCCAGGCAGGGCTCCCCAAAGGAAGTCTTTGAGACACTGCTTGTGCTGTGTAAACAGTATTAGCTGGGTCTGAAATCAAGCCTGCTTTGTGACATCTTGGACTGTGCTAGATGCAGTTACCAGTGGAGCTGGAAATCCATTGCTTTGTGTTTAAGAGAGAAGCTTAATGAAATTTCTGCTACTACTTTCATGCCCCTGTTTTCCTGCTAGTGAGCGCAGAGTAAAGGTTGTGTGGGTATCAGGCACCAGTCAGCCCTGGAGCTGCTCTGTGCAGAGGAGCACAAACGCATGTGTGGTGTGTGTGTTTGTGTGTTGGATACTAAGACTGAAATGATTACTTTAAGGGTATATATTTTCTTGAATTTAATAAATGACAATTCCACATTAATGTTTATTAATGTGATTAATACTTTAATTTGTGTGGAGGAGAGTTTGCAGAAACTTAACTTTTATACGAAAGTTACTGTTCATTTTTTTAGAAAATATAATCAGACCAGACAAGGCCTGTTGAATTGTGGCCTGCCTTGGCAGCCAGAGTGTGAAGGATTATGGACCGTCTCGGATTAGCTGTCTCTTTTTTTTAATCTAACATTGCAGAGGCCTAATCACTTTGACTTTTGACTAAACAGAAGATTGTTTCCATAATGGTGTCTGCTGGAGCTGTTCTTCAACACTGCCTTGCAAAGGCTGTGGGCCTGGGGCTTCTCACTGCTGTGTCAGGATAGAGGGAGGAACGGAAGGATGCAGCGCTTTCCTGGGAACCGCAGCATGGGCTCAGGGTCTGCGCTGCACATACTGATAGAGCTAAGTGGCAATTTTCAGTCTCTCCCCTTCCTTCTCCCCTGCCACGCTTCCCTGATTTATTTTTAATTTAAATAGCTTGTTTTCACCTCCCTCTCCCCACCGCTTTGGCTTTTTCCCTTGTGTTCTGCCTGCTGGGCATTCTCATGGGCCCTGCCTGAAGATGACTATATCTTACTTAAAAGTTCTTTTAACAGCATCATATATAATATGACCACCTGTAGCCGGTCTCCAGGCTCTACCATTACCCCTCTTCTCCCTGCTTCGTCTCCATAGACGAGCAGCCCTGGCCCTCATCACAGCAGTCAAGGCTGGAACTTCCCACAAACCTCATCTATGCCAATGCATTTCTCACAATTACACATCTGCTATTGCTCTAAGGAGATCTTATTCTATTTTGTTCTACATAGGGAGCTGGTGGACCCAACTTCTCAGAGTTTATAGCATGAACAGAATAGTTCATGCAGAGCTATCCTTGGTTGTTCTACAGATACTGAATGGGCTTCTGCATGCTGTATTTCAAGGGCTCTCTAGGGAAGCTGCAGGACATATACTGTCTATCATCCATCTATTTGAAGAGGCAGGAGTGGAGTCCTGGCCACTTTTGCTGTCGGATGTAGGAACATCGAGCAGCAGGAGTAAGTTGCAGAGCATGCATGCAGTAATGTTTGTGTCCCTATTTTTGGACTGAATGGGCAAATCTTAAGTTATTTTTGTAATGTCTAGATACCGACTGAGAATGAGAACTTAATGAGGAAGCCACCTGCCTGTGCTAAAGAGCATCTCCTGGGCTAAAGCTGAACCTGCCAATCCTTGGGAAATTGCCAGCAACCTTACCTTGCTCAGCTCATATCTATCAGTTGAACTTCCAGTCTTTGTGATCCTCAGTGGCCAGGGCAGCAAAGAGGCAAGTCTTCTCCAAAGTGGGAAGATTCTGAAGTTAGGAAAAGGAGCTTCCTTGTGGAGTCATTGCAGTGGCCTTGTGTGTGCACTCTTTCTGTGTGCATGAGTTGCAAGAGCATGGGAGTCCACTATGTCCACCTGTCCCAGGCAGTACTGGTCCAAGGACCGACTGTGGATAGGTTAGTGAGGCAGGCAGCATTGCTCTTGAACGTGGTGCCTTTTCTGCTTCTTTCACATTGGTTAATTCTTTGTCTTTCTCTGTTTTTAGCTCTTTGAAATAAAGTTGCATTATCTTTCAGATTCTTCATGGCACAGGTACTTCCTGGACATCTTTGTGCCCAGCATGTGATGGTAGATGAGGAGATGAGGCCAATGGACAGGAAAAAAGGAGATCTGTAGAAGTAGATGGAGAGAGGCAGAGAGGTAGCCCAACACCTGCAAGTAGATACTGTGGGTGCTTGGAGGCTGGAGGGAGAGGAGCTCCCCTGGAGAGGCTGGAGGGACTGCTGAGATGGCCTTCCATGGCAGGATCCAGGCACTTCTGCTGGGATGGGCTGGCCTGCTGGGACATCCCCTGGGAGCTCACCACAGAGATAGTCCTCAGATCATTGCTTCTGCATTGCACCGTGTTATCCTGAGTAGTGCTACAACGCTGGTGCTCAGAGCCTTGGAAAGGGGATGAGCTGCTTGCTCTCTTATTGTTCAAAACGTGACCACTTTTTTCACAGCCTGACAGGAAGGGGCTCTGGTCTCTGCTTTGTGCCCAAGGAGGTGGATATTTTCAGTGGAAATGGCTTGGAGAGACCAAATAATAGCTGTGGCAGCTTGTCTCCCCCATCTCCTCCCTGCTGCTACTGTGGTTTGCAGTGACTGCTGCCTCAAAATGAACTGAAAGGCGATTTCAGAGCAGGCAGCAGTGAATGAATTCTGTTTTTCTCAAGCATTTAGTGTTGCTTTCAGTTTGCTTTGATGATGTCTTCTCGCAACTAGTGTAAACAGACTGCGCAACAGGGAGCACTCACATGTGTACAAGAAGCTGCACATGAAAGACAGAGGCATCTTGAAAGCCATAATAATGCTCTGAGTGCCAGTTAAAGGATTTGTCACTAAGAGCACTTTACAGATAGAAAGAACTTATTAACTAGTGTGACTAACAGCTTGCAAGGTTTAATTGATGTGTGTTTGTTGTCCTTTTATATCTCTCCCCCTTGTCTTCCTCTTGGCACAGATTCCAGCAGTTGCTGGTGCAAGAGCAGCAGTCTCTAAGCTAACTGAATAGGTACAAGGAATAAAAGTGAATGCAGAGCCTTGCCGTATGTGTCCCCAGAATCCTGTCACAGTCAGGACTGCGCCAGTCTTAGGAGCATCATCCTTACTGTCCTATTCCCCATTTAGGAACTGAGGCTTGATTTCTTTTCTTGTTCTGGGTTGTGTTATTCCTCCCTAAGTGACACTGAGTTTTTGAAGATAAAGCTTTTCAATGCATGAATAGTATGGATAATTAATGTTTCTGCCAGACAGACTACTCATTGCAAGATTGATTGACTATTAAGGTCATAACGCAGAAGCCACACACACGAAACAAACAGTCTAATGTTAGACTTCAGCTTAAGCTGAGAGTTGGTCAGCTGTCCACGGTCACAGTGGGGGCTTCCAGTCATCTGTCAACAAGTGATTGATTGATGTGGACACCTTCCAATCTTATTCTGATTATTCTCAGCAGCTTGCCTGGTGGCCATTTTTCAGGAGTTGGCAGCATTCAGATCTCCAAGACTCAATGCAATGACTGCATGGGGGTTAACCCTTTCCTTTGATCTGAAATGTCTTTGTTATGGACAACAGCAGCAGCACACGAGGGAAGGATTGTATTTATGAACCCTGATTACGAAATACACTGGGAAACTCCCAGAGATCATGTGCGAGAATGATGCTTTGACTTTCAGACATTTCTAATTAATTTGGTCTGAGTAAAGCTGCAAACAGAGATCTGTAGAAAATCCATCTGGAACAGAGCAGATACAGTGCTTTGTAACCTGACTTCTTTATTGTGCTGTGTTTTGTGGGCAGCTTAGTGTGCCACAGAATAAACTGTGTGTATCAAAGCCCCAACAGCAGGAAAGACCAATTCTAGTAATTCAGGTAGGGGAGAGCTTGATATTCAGAGAGTTAAAAAAAAAAAAAAAAAAAAAAAGATGTAACTGTTCTGATGTAAGAGATAATGAGTTAAAATGGGTTCTGTTTGTTTTCAAGGACAGCTCCTTGTTCAGTTCTTTGATTTCACTAGAAGAAATTAATTGCCTCGATGCTTTTCGTATATGCACATGAAGATGTCTTAACCATATACATAGAATATTAGAGATATATTTATACTTTGTGTGTGTATGCACATATACCAGTGGGAAAGTGAAGTTACTAGGTATGCTATGTAGTGTATGTTTACAATATATAAATGTGTTCTAGAGCTCTTTTGGTAGCAGGGATGTATTGCAGAATTCAATTTTCTCTTAAGCTTTTTTTTAGCAGTTTTAGTCTTAACTGTTTTTGAAGAGAGCCCTCATGCGTGGCTTGTGCACCTTCCCATGTGCTTTGCATCCATGATTTTAGCATTCATAACATACCCAAACAAGCCTGCCATGGGGAAACTCAAGAGCCCTTTCTCCTCCAAGAGTTAGATCTTTATGTAACTCAAGTGCATCATTGCATTTTTATGGTGTAATCTAAATGCTGTAACTTAGCAGAGCTGCCACAGAGCTACTGTGCACAAGCAAATCTCAACATTGCGGTAGGAGAGCTGTGCTCTATAGCTTTGGGTGCTGATGTGTTGGCATGCACATGTTAGGATTCCAGCACAGCCTAGTGGCCCTTTAGGGACCCCTAGCAATTGGCTACAGAATGAAAGATTTTTGCGAGGAAGATGATGCAGCAGTGCCGTGATCCAGGATCCCTTAATGTTGATCTCTTTCCTGACTGAAGCAGGCACTGAGTCTGCATCTGAAACCAAACAAAGTTGCTGTCATCTGGGCTTTCATAACCTTTGAGTTTTACTAATCCAATCTGTTCTTCATCCCTTGCAGGATGTGATTCATCCCACAGCCACATGGATGCACTCTCAGACAGTGCCCCCAAGGAGCACCATGCTGGCTTTGTTGCTGACTGTCTCTTGGACTCCAAGGATCATCTTCTGTTGTATGGCTGGGCGGCTTCCCATGCAGAGATTCTGCAGTGGGCAGGGTCACTGATAGAGAGAGACACTGACCTGTACCTGAGTGAGAGCATGATGCTCAAACACCAGGTAGATCTGGTAGGCTCACAGTGGGAGGCAGAATGGACAGAAGCTTTGTCCAACTTTGCCAACAGGCAGGTGCACCCTGTATATGCTGATGGAGAGAGTTAGGTGGGGTGTATGTAGATTTGCAGGGGGTATACTGAGGGCTAGTTTACTTGCATAAATATCACTAGCCAGCTGCTTTCATAGAAACCACCTCCCAAAATCATTATCTGGAGAAAGAAGGGTGCAAAGTGTATGATACTCTGGCTGGAGATGCTGACTAGGCCTTCTGAGATCTGGGGACCATTTCCTTATCCCAAGAGGTGATGCAGATGGGATGGTAGCAGCAGCGAAGGTCTCCCTGGGTCCTGCTACCAGAGGGACCTGGCATCTGGGGAGCAGCAGGCTTCCTGCTCAGCTTCCAAGGTAATAGTGGGCAGGGATTTATGAGGCAGACAATTAGCCAGGCAAGATCTAATTTGCAGGTGCTACAAACACATCCCTGTACAATCATCCAAGAAAATCCATGCAGGGGCTTAAATGCTGAATGCTTCTCTCCAACCCTACTTCAGTCATGAGAGAGTGGTTCCTGCAGCTGCTTCCTCCAGTGAAACAAAATGCCTCCCCAGATAGAAGGGTGCATGTGCAGGGGAGGCTGATACCCTTTTATCGATTATAGTGACTGGTGCTTACCATCACCTGGGTATGAGGACTGATCCCTGGAACTCTTGAGGCAGGGCTGGCTGAATGGACGGGTGCTTTCACTAGCTCAGAAACATCAGAGAAGTGCCAGAGCTAGGCTGCACACTGCTGCTCTGGGGGCCCAGTCAAGGCTCAGATGCCAGGCCTGCTGCTCTACATGCAACTATCAAGCTGGTTGGGCCCAGAGGAGCCAGTGACTTTGGCAATTCACTCCATCTTCTTTCAAAACAAACTAGCCTTTTGCCAGTGCCAGACAGGTCTGGTTTTGTCAGGCATGGGTGGACGCTTGTTTTTCCCTCATTACTGTCTGACTTTGGCAGGCCTGAAAGAGGAGTACCAGAGAGGGCTTGGAGCAGCCTGCGCTTGTGTAGACTGAAACATGCGACTGAAAGGCTGTGTGTGCTCCTCAGTTTTTTCCAGGGCACAGGTGAATCATGTGAAGAGCTTTTCAACTCTCTACTCCACCGGCCAGGGCTCTAAGGGCTGGTGCGTGAATGCACGGAAAAGTGATTCTTGTAAGGGCAAGAATTTGTCTCTAGGGGCTTCTGTACCAGCACGTTGGCCTTCCTTTTTCCTCCATGCACTTGTGTGTTCAATTCCTGCTTGGCCAGGCATGGGGGCCCTTGCAGACTGGGGGAACAGTAAGTCTCTTACAATAAGAAAATGAGTCTTTAAGAAGCAAGTGGGTTAGTTTTGTCCATGGTGATGCATTATGAGTTATGCATCTTCCCTCAGGAATCTTTGCCTCTTGGGACTTGGCCAAGGGGCACCACCACTTGGAGCAGCACAAGATCTCAGGTGTTTTCAGTGAAATCTCTTGCTAACCACTGATGTTAACAGCTATAACGTGCACAGTGGTCTGGGATTGCTAGTTGATAAATCAGCTCCCATGAGAGAAAGCCTGGAGAGCTTTTTTGCCTCTATCAAGCAAAAAGTGACTTGTTCAGGAAGAGTCATGTTGTAGAGCAAAGGCAAGGCTGAGACAACTCTTGTCACCTGTGTCTTCTGGATGGTGAGCATCAGTCAAAGACAGAGTGTTGCTGTGTGCTTCCCCCCCCCCCCCCTTTTTTTTTAACTGGCTGTAGTTGGTGAAAACTTGAAGGGCACCTGCACTGCTTGCTGAAAGGTTCAACTCAATAGGGTGCCTGGGATTTCCCCAGATGATGGATACAGAATAATGCTGATGTTGCAAACTCCTGTGATGCACCTCTGCTCCCTGGAACAAACTTCCTTTGTGCTCTGGGGAGGGCATATCAGGGTATCTTTTACAACTTGTTATGCAGAAGAGAGATACCTCATACTGATTTCTCTCTCTCTGATTCATAGCATGTAACTGTGGAGATATCAAGTGGTTTTATATATGAGAGAATTGCTTGAATGTCTAGTCTGAGCTGCACTCAGTTCAAGACTTATCTTCTAAGCTTTCCATTAAGTCACATAAATCTAATGAAGAGGTTAAATGATTGTGGGAAATAAAATGGTCACCTGCCATATAATAGAAAGCTCACAGCATTGCTGGTTTTCCTTATTGCTGTGGCAGTCCTGCTTTCATAGGATCAGTAAGGTTGGAAGGGACCTCTGGAGATTGTCTAGTCCAACCTCCCCGCTCAGCAGGGTCACCTAGAGCATGTTAGGCAGGGTTGCATCTGGGAGGGCCTTGAATATCTCCAGAGAACGAAACTCCACAACCTCTCTGGGTAACCTGTTCAGTGCTCTCTCACTCTCACAGTGAAGAAATTCCCCCTCACATTCAGGTGGAACTTCCTGTGGTTCAATTTCTGCCCATTGCCTCTTGTCCTGTCACACGGGACAACTGAAAAGTGTTTGTCCCTGTCCATCCCAGCTGTGTATAGCAAGCCCAGAAGCTCTAGGAGGCAGCGTAGATCCAAATTCTTCGCTGAACAGGTCCTAACAGCATACGACTTTAGGGCCATTGACTAAGCTGGTAGTGTTTATCAACACGGATTTAACAGTAGCACAGTGGCCTTAGTGCCTGTCTTGTGATGTTCTTCACTGGACTTAGACCCAGTGTGTCCTGTGGGTTAGCCATCTTGCCTAGTGTCTCCTGCATTGAGTGTGGAGCCTTGTTTGAA
The DNA here is from genome assembly GCF_028389875.1 of Rhea pennata. Classification (NCBI taxonomy): domain Eukaryota; kingdom Metazoa; phylum Chordata; class Aves; order Rheiformes; family Rheidae; genus Rhea; species Rhea pennata. The sequence continues at coordinate 790,054 of NC_084679.1, forward strand.
GTCTCTGTTGTGAAATCCCAGTCTACTAGCTCATGGCTTAGTACTGCTTCTAGACATCTAAGTGGCCAGCCAGGGTAGAGTCTGCACTAAATGAAAGATGTGATGAGTCTGTGAGCTGTCACTCTGCTTGGCACTGTTGCTAGAGTGGATGAGGGCTGGAAATGAAGGTAACCTTGCAATACTTCTATTCTGAACCAAAAGCTGCAAGCCTTGGTGTCTCTGTGGTTTTGAGCCAAGTGAGCGTGGCCTCAGGGTTCCTCCTGAGGCAGCATTGGTATAATAACACTGATGAAAAGCTGATTAATCCTTGTAAGCGAGCTGCAATAGCTTCCTTCTAGAACTGAAGAGATTACCACAAATTTGTCATCCTGAGTGTTTCAAAGAGAGGTGCAATTAGTTGCTCTAATTTAGCTTTGCTTCTTACTGAGTGGCATGACAACTGAGAGGTAATGAGTAGACTTGCACATGATGGCAGCCACTGATGGGTGCAGCTGCGTTGCCACCATTTCATATGCAGAGGATGGTTGCCAAAATGGCGGAACATCATGTGTTTGTGTGTGAGGGGCCAAATCCTCTTTGAGCTGCACAGCTCCCATTGCAGGCTTGTGTCTTATGGTATAGATATGAGGTGTACAGAACAGGCTGGGTATTTATTTTTGCAGCTTGCTAGAGGAAGTGGTAAAGAGAATCTTGCAAGAATAGTTACCCATCCTGAGCTCCAACCTCTGCTCATGCTGCATGATCTGGAGTTACTTCCTAGCACTGTCAGTAATGATTTAGCCAAAAGATGCAAACTAGTTCTCCTTGTCCCACTGATAGCTTGAATTTCCACAGATTGCACCAAAGGGAAAGCCTGTCCAGGGACTGATGTTCAGCTCTTCCAAACTGACTCACTTGGATCAATTGTTTCAAGAGGGGTGAATGTGATTCATCTACCTGATGATACTGCCTGTAAATTATTTCATAGTGAAGCAATTGCTCTAATCACTAGGCAGCTGTGTTAGGTGAAATGTATATGCTTGAACTAGAGGGCAAAGAGTGCCTCTTCTACTGCTGAATCAAAGCTTGGGATAGCATTAAAGCCCTGTGATCCTGGCCTGCTGGAGGATGTGAACCCTTCTTAAGGAAATGATCCCCTCTTAGAAAAGTCACTGCATTTCCTTCACAACCTTCCTGAAGATGGTGCATGCTATGCAATGGATTAGTATGTAAGAATCAAGGAGAAGTATGAAGGCCAAGGACGGTGAGATGGTCTGCAGTGTGACAGTTGATGTAAATTAGAAGATAGGGCAGCAAGATTTCAATGCTAATGGTCTGTTGCTTCCCAGGACATTCTCAAAATGAGCTCAGGCAACAACAGGACCACAAGAGGGTCACTGTCATAGTGACTGCTGCTGCCTGCTTCCTCTGAGATCTTTAACAGATGAGGAAGGCAGACGCAATGGCTTTGCTGTGTGATCATTGCTTCTTACAGGTCAGTAGCTCTTCCTTCAGGTTATCCAAGAAAAGGACCTAATGTCACAGCCACCACCTTCTGCTTCTGATGAACTCAGGGCTTGTTGGGGGGGGGGGGGGGGGGTCCTGGGTGAGTCCTGAGCTGGGCTCCTGCAATTGCTAGTTATTTCTGTGTTAAAGGAAGCTCTTGACAAAATATAACTAGAGAAGTGAATCACTTGAGACACCCCCCCCCCAGTGTGAGAGATGTTGTGTTGCATTAGATGGAATATTGATACTACATTTGAGATCTGTTAAAAAAAAAAAAAAAAAAAAAAAACAAAAACAAACAAAAAAAAAAAAGACTTTTTTCTTCCCTTGCCCCCTCCATGGCTGCTATTCTTATTTGCCAGGTGCAATTAAATTAATACTAGCTACAGGAGAGAAGTGGGTATTTTGCTTGAGGTCTATCCCCCCTTCCCTTTTGAAATTTGCCTTTATTTTGGAAAATATGCAAAGCAACCGGGGTGGGGTGAGGGGGAGAAGCTGTGACCTGTCCATTCTCACCAGGCCCAGCCTACCAATGAACTGCTCTGGACTCAGCAGCAAAACACCTTTCCTGCATAGAAAGGAGAGAAAAGGTGATATTTAAAAGTGTGTTTGTTTTCAGTGAAACAAATTGCATAAAAATTCATTCAAAATTAACAAAATAAATATGCGCAAAGATTGCCTGTGGCTATTTCGTGGTTGAAGCTGTCTTTCAAGAAAGTATTTTGTTTTTGAAGCAAGCTGGCCTTGTTCACTGGGGAGGATTTTGGCCAGGCCATTTGGGCTGGCTCTTCGTGGTGGCCGCCCGTGCCCCTCGGCCCCTGGCCAGGCGCTGTGCAGCTGCTCAGCTCATGTTCCTCCGGCATGGCTCCGGCCCCACAACCTGCCACGACTCTCGCTATGTCCCTGCAAGGTCATGGGTTTTTCACTGGTTTTGCAGCCCCTTGCCCCCCTCCTCCTGGCGCCCACCGGCTTGGCCGTCAGCTGTCAACCCCGCTGTGAGGCTTGCAGCCCGGCCCCGCTGGTGGCCACCTCCTTGCTTGGCACCACTGTGCTCCCCTGAGCCTGAGTTGTGCTGCCTTTGCTGCTGCTCTGAGAGGAGCCAGCTGCCCAGCTGTGCCTCACAGCACAGGGGAGGCTTGTTACTCCTGATAACAATAAAACTGTTTCACCTGGGTTGTGTGTCCTGGGCTGCTCCACTTCTAGCCCCTCTCTCCTTAACGGGAGGAGCTCCAGGGAGGAGATCAGATACTCGCTTATGTTTCTGCACAGTCATTTACTGGGCCTTAAATGTGACTATTTTATGTGTGTGCAGTTCTCAAATATGCACATGGGCAAAGCCTAACACCTCAGAAACATTTTGTATTTTGAACCGGAAAGGGAAAGGATGTACTGAAATTCCCTGGGAATGACTCTTCCTTACATGTCAGCTGTAACTGTGGAAGTGTTTCACCTGGATACTCTCCAACTGTATTGGTATGCTTGTGTATTAATAGAATTATAATACAGATTTATTTATTTATAGAAATATAACATAGATCATTTATTTCTTTGAAATAGAAGCCTGAATGTAGGGGACCCACACTGAGGAGGGAAGGAGTGCACCAGTCCCACTGATCCTGTAGTTTGCTCAGCTACCGAGAACATTTTGTACCCATGAGCATGAACACAGTGAGTGCAGCTAATTGCTTCTGGTGGTAGTTGTTCTTATGTGCAGGGGATGGTGGGTTCATTCCTGTGTCCAGTGTTCATGTGTCAGTTGATCTGAAGGGCAGCCCAGGTTTCTGTAGTGCCTGTTCAGGATGGTGATGCCAGCATGCACCTGGCAGTCAGGCTGGGAAAGCAGTCTCCATCAGCTGGGGCATGGGACACATCTTTACCTTTCCCGGCTTGGGTCAGGGCTGCCCTCAGTGAACTGGCTAGGGGGACAGTCTGGTAAAGAAAAGGCACAGAGGACATTTTAAAGTGCTTTTGCTCCTCTCTGGCTAAATATAAGCCCCAGTAGGAAGCCTACCTCTTGCTAGTTTTATGTTTCTTGCCTCTGTGCTTCCTAAACCTGGCAGCAGGCCCAGCTGTCTCTAAGTCTAAGATGAAAATACTCTTGCAAATCCCACTCATAAAAATACCTGCTGTATTCCCAAACCATGCCTGACATAGCTTCCAGAGAGGATGGGGAGCTAAAATAAGATTCATGAGCTCAGAGCCCCCATTTTCCACTAGCCCTACTGTTCCTATCTCTATATTGCACAGAACTATGAACTGAAATGGAAATAGTTCAGCTAGAGGTCTCTTTTAGCTGAGACATGACTGAATAGGACAAGCTGTATCTATGCTAGCAACATAAGCGACATTGCCATGGGAAACCTCACATCCACCCAGTAAAACCGCTCTTTCTGCTTACTGGTGGGTGCCTTGTTTGCAGAAACTCAGCCATTTGCCCTAACTAACACCACCAGCTCTTGTAGAGGAAATCTGTCTGTAGAGCAAAGCTATGGGGTAATGTTTGGTCCCCAAACCTAAAGCAAGCATAAAGGATAAAATGAGGTGTTATATAGACAGCAGTAAGGAGGCCTGTTCTGCCCTGCAAGGCTCCTGTGGCCTGTATACACAGAAAAGTCCCTCACACTGCCTGCAGACTGGCTGTAGCTGTTGGTGGCACCCTTACCTTTGGGATGAGGAGGCATGCTCTCTGCTGCAAACCTCAAAAATCTATGCTCTTTTACTCCTTGGCAAACTTTCAGCAGCAGGATCTAAAGGCAAAAAACAAATCTTCCTTGCCTGCTGAAGGGAGCAAGTTTGCGATACAGGCACAGCAAACCAGTAGTGGGGAGAGGGAATGAAAGCAAGCTCTCTCCCTGTCGCTTCTCTGATTTCTACCTTAGGTAAAATAATGTGCTATTAGAAGGTGGCACAATCTCACTTCAGGCAAAATAGGGTTGGTCTGAGCAACTCTGGGGTTGAGAGATGCCCCTGGCAAATGCAGAGGAGAGTGTACTGTTACGTGTCATCTTTCTTAATTCATGGCCAAAATCCCTATGGACGTGCTGGGGTCGTGCTCTGAGGTGCAAGTGTGCCCATAGCAGAGCCTGTCAGCTCCCAGCTTGTAGCAGGACCATCACTTGTATTATCCTCCTTTTCAGTCTTAAATGGTATGTGGTGTTTGACAGTGGCTGCTGTTACCCCAAAGTGGAGCCTGCTTGCAGTGAGCTGCTGTCCTGTGGTGTAGGAGGATCTAAGTGGTGCTGCTGCTTGAGCCTACTGGTGTTATGTGAGAGAGGACTTGGTTGCCCTTGATTTCCTGTGTACCCAGATACAGAGTGCTATGTCCAGCTCCCACCATGAGTTAAATACAAAATACATTGAACAAGGTCTCAGGCTACCTGGAAGTATAAATTTTAGGCATGTCCGTTTTAAAAATACCCTACTATAATCTGCAAACATGTCCCAGAGCTTTTTTCTCTCTTTTTTTTTCCTCTTTAAACAATCTACTGCTCATATTTTGAAGCCAACCATTTCCTGAATCAGTTACAGATGTCCCCAAAGTAATGTCCAGCCGCTGTCTCTGCTCTTTGTTCCAAACTGCCCACAGACCCGGGAAGCGGACACATCCGTTGATTTTCTTCAGTAATTCTAGGCAGGGAGCTCTAAGCGTTGATGGTTTCCATCCGACCCAGAGAGGGGTCTGGGCTTTGGTAGCAGAGTTGCCCAAATCCAGGGACCCAAACTGCAGGCTCTTCCTTTGTGGCTAGTGATGGTACTGTAGCATGGGATCAAAACCCTCCGAGGCAATCAAGCAGTGCTGCTGAGTGACCTGTATCCCTGAATGCAGCCATCTGCTAGTGCTGGTAACATCAGAGCGCCCCTCCTGTAACTGTCAGGCTCCATAGTAAAACCAACTGGAGAGGGGGAGGGGATCTGCTTTTGCCCTTAAGGCATTTTTGGGAAGCTGCTCTGTGCTGGGCTGCTCTGAAGTTCTTAGAGGATTTTTGTTCTCCAAGCAAAATTACCTAGCAGCCGAGAGCACAGAAAGGCGGAAAGCCCTTTAGGACCTTAGAACAATGATGTAAATGGGGCTCTGGCCTGCCATTGTGTCCCCGCATGTGCACCACCAGCAGCGAACAGGTGGTGTGGAAGGCAGCATGTGGGTTCATGCAGCCGGGCTCCCCGTGTGAAAACATTATTGCTGAGAGCTTTCATGGATGCTCTGAGCTAAGCTTTATTTGGCAGGGCAAATGCTGTCCCATCTCTTTGGACAATTACTTTCTGAATCTCATTTAACACTGGGATGGATGGCAATATTCAAAGTTAACCACTCCACTTGCATTGCCTTATATGTCAGCAAGTGCTACTTAATGATCTGTGAATGGAGGGAATGCTGGGAATGGGATGGACTGTGTGTGAAATATCTATCTGGAGTCTATAAATAATGCAGCCTCTTTATGCTTTGCACAGTTTGGAGCTTCATGGGAGGAGCATCTCCCGGCTATGACTGGAGGAGCCTGCAAGTGATTCGGGAATGAAACAAAGGCGATGAAATGCAGAGAGAGGAACCATTCAGTTTCTGAAATATCTTCAAAATGTGCATCAGCTATTTATGGCCAGCTCCTCAGCAGATGTGCATTGTCACCGAAACCCCACAGGTTATGCCCATGTGCAGCAGGACATGGGACCTTGATGTTGGCCACTAAATGACCCTAAAAATGTCTGCAGGAGTAGTGGCCCTGCCTCTCCTCCTGTGGCTCTGCTTCTCATCTGTAATTACAATTGCATTGAAACTGCCTGGGTGCAGAACATTTTCACAAACATCGGTTACAAGTGCCACGTGAAGAGTAGTGTTCCCTTGGTTGTGTCAGACCTTGCTTCCTAGGTCTCCAGCCAGTAGCCCCAAATCGCTCTGCTGTTTTTTTCAGAAATGTCTTTGTGTCACTCCCTTTTCCTGTTAAGGAAGAGACCTGGCAATGGGGAAGTAAGGGCGGAACGCTGTTAGAGCGGCTTTATGTCTGATAGAGTTTCTAGGGCAATGTGTGGGTTTCCCTGTGTGTTTGGAAGCTGACAGTTTTTGTTGGAAATACCAGGCGAAGGCGGGCTGCATCAGCATTGCCACAGTGTGGGTGTTCTAGCAACCTTTGCTGGACATAGCAAGATTGCCTTCTGTGAGACACGTTAACAACCAAATAAAATCATGCTTCGTTGTGCATAAATGCACAGGCAAAAGTCCCTCTTCCTGGAGCTCCTGCTGGCCTTTTTCTCCCTGCCAGTAAATGAAACACCCATGTACAGCATGTGTAGCTCCCAAACTGCCTGCATAATGGTAGGCTTTGCATAGCTTCCAGGTTGTGGAAGGAGGGCTGTAGAAGGTTAGAACTGCCTGGTCAGTAAAAGGTTAAATGAATTTGATAAATTATGGGATATGTTCTGTCATAAACAAATAATTCTGTCATTTCTCTGCATCTCATTTGAAATTTACTGTAAGTGGAGCTTGCGATGACATCTGTATAATTAATAACTGCAAAGCAGGAATAAGCTTGTGTTGCATCAACGCTACAATGATTAGGAAAAAATAAGGCCCATCTCCAGTGCAGCCCTAATGTTATCTGCCAGGGAGCAGGTGGAGCGGCCCCAGCTTGGGGGCTTGCTGCCTGGGCCATGCCTGGCTTTTATTTTTAACACCCTGCTCCCAGGCGGTGACAAGCCTTCGCTAAGTGAGGTAATAGCCAATTGATTTTGTTCCGTTTTGCAGTGGGCAGTAATAAATCACGCGGCTTGTCAGGGGGTGTTTCATGTTTTCAGCGAGAGTGTGCCAGCAATTAACCATCAGAAAGCTCTCGTGGCTCCGCTCTTGAAGACGTGGCTGCAGCCCGAGACGCAGGAATGCAGGGCCCTTCTCAACCAAAACAGAGCAGTGGTGACAAGAGATTTACAGGGAGCTTTTATTTTCAGGCCCTGAAACGGACAGAGCACCAAGCGAGGGATGAGTTGGCAGACCGGCCACCCGCAGGGGAAGGCGGGGAGAGCGGTCCCCAGCCCCGCGAGGGGCCCTGCTCTCGGTGCAGCTCCTTGCCGAGGGCCTGGCGCGCTTGGCGGGGTGCCGGGACGCGGTCCCTCCGTGCCCGTGTTGGCGGCCCCGTGCTGCGCTCCAGCTCAGAGCTGGGGTCTGCGGGAAGGGTCTCCCCGGCGGCAGCGTGGCCCCTCGCCGGGGGCTCGGCGGGCGCCCGCCCGCCCGCGGCAGGGCCCCAGGGCGCGAAGCGCGCTACGCCAGCGCGGCCGGCCGTCGGGGCTGCGGCCGCCCCGGCAGCAGGTTGCGCCATTTGAGCGGCAGAGACGGACCTGCTGGGCAGCCTCCGGTCCCGGCCTTGGAGATCTGCCCGGTGTTACTGGCCCCGAGTCTGGCTGTGACCTGCAAGTGCTGCGCTACCTGTGGGTGCGCAGGTCCTGGGACCGTTTTGGCTTGCTGGCTGAGAAAAATCCGCATCTGTGGCGGTGAGAAGCGATTGCCCCGTGTCCCAGCTGCGCTTGTAGCGGTGCTAGCGGGGTGCCGAGCACGTCAGCCTCCGGCAGGCCTCTGTGTGTCTCTAAGGGAGGACAAGAAAGGCTCCTGGGGGCCTCCTCCGGTCTCTTTTACAGACCTGGTAATACTGGTGGGAACTCGTGAGGACAAGCTGCTTTGTTATTTTACCACAAGGACGTTTCACTAGCTTGACGCTGAGAAAAGAAAAGTGGATGCTTACGCTCTTTGTTCTGCAGCAGCTGCTGCAGGCAGCGAGCTTCCTCTCCCGCCGGCTCCCCGAAGCGCCAGGCGCTGACGGATAGTCTGGCAGGGCACACGCGCACCCAAGGCAAGGAGCCTGCGCTCCGGCAGGCTGCACACGTGCACGCCTGGACTGGCACCTGCAATGGCAAGGGAAAGGGACAGAGGAAAAAGAGGGTGGGGCAAAGTCTGGGCATCCAAAAGTTAGTCCTTATGTCAGCTTTGCCTCTCGGATTTCTGGCAGTTTTGGCAGAAGTGTCAGCAGAGCCAAGGGAGCAGCTCAGAGGAACGCTTGCAAAATATTCGTGACAGAACGGGAATGCCCGAAGGCTCTTGCACCATCCCTGAGATGCAAGCTGCCGCAGAGGGCAGCTGCTTAGAAAAGTATCCAGCCTGGTAGGTACTGCCACGGTAGGAGATGGATGCCCCTGTCCCTGCCAGAAGGAGCCGCAGGCTCGCGCGGCGCTCCTGTGAGCCGCTCTGAACCAGCAGCCTGCGAAGGGGACAGATATGCTCTCCTCCACCCCTAGACAAGCAAAATGCAGGGTTTAGTGCCTGTGCTTCTCAACTCAACTTCTGAGCATCTCTTGTTCTGTGCGAGTGGGTGACACCGAGACTCAGTTACTGAAGCAATTACCCAGTGTGTTTGGATTCCAGCTCTGGCTGAGGAATGCATTGATGGTGGGCAGTTGGGGTAAGCAAGGTCTTTGCAGCCCGCTCCCTTCCCCTTAACTCCTGCTTGATGATTCCCAGATGGTAATCTCTCTGCTTTTATTTCTCTGTAACCTTTGTTACTCTGGGAAGGCAGAGAGCAGAGTCAGAGATAGTGGATGGGGTGAGGGAAGTGGCGGGGAGGGTCGGGACCCTGGGGAATAATACTGATTTCAAAGCAAGGCCTTTCACAGAGCTCATTTGCATTTGGAAATAAGGAATGACTGCTTTGCATTCAGAGCTGGAGGCAGCGGGTCCCAGGAGGGAACAAATGGGAGCAAGTGGTCAATTGATCCCCAATCAGAATAAGGAAATTATCTTTGGGGTTACTGCTCTTCTGCTTTGTGTTGTGGGGGATTCCAGTTACAAAAGACCCTTATCCTGGAGATTGTCTGGCTTCCCAGATTAGTGGAGTTTATTCTGTAACTTTGTTTCTTGTTGCAGTTCTGTGAAAAAAAATATCCCAAAGCAAAGAAGGAAGAGGGTACAAGCGGAATAACACCCCGAGCCTGTGTGTCACTATCCGTTAAATCAGAGCAGTGCTGCCTTGTAGCAGAGCTGAATCTTATCCCAGGGACACAATATCTGCCAACTTCTGAGGACGTTTCTGAAGATGACATGTTAAAATTTAAGCGTCTGTCTTAGGGAAACTAATAAATAAAGCTAGGTTGCTCCAAAATGGGTCAGATTAGTGTTTCTGGGCTCTCTCGCTTCTGCCTAATGGTAGCATTAGCAGATATCCATTCCAGACCCAGGGTAGGACTGGGGTGCACAGCACTGACTTACCCACCTCAAAAGGTTATACCCTGTTTTTTCCCCCTTGAATTTAAATGGAAAGATGCCTGTTTAAAGAGACTGTGCAGCTGTGCAGGCAACTCAAAGTGGCGCACAGGGCTGTGGTGCTGATGTGGGGCCAGTGGGCTATCGGTGGGGCTCTGCTTCAGCTCTGTGTCGGTTCCGGCTCCAGTCTCACCGGGGCAGGTGACTAATGTCGCAGCAGATGGGGCTGGTGTAGTGGCTGGGATGCCCCAAAAGCAACAGTGTCGGAGGGGCCAGCAATCTTCACCCTATTGCATCCCACGTTGGTGCAGAGCTGTGCCTGACACGTAATTGGATGTAGCTGCTTCTCATAAGTAGTTCTCTAGGACTCTGGTGCTTTCTGAGGCTGAAAACAAGGAGCCAGAGCAGCTTTTGCTGTTTTGAAGCCTTTATGAAGCAAGAACTTTTGAAAGTTGCTTAGCTCACCTTGATCTCTGCTAACCCACTGGGTATTGCTGCTCTCTATGCATTCTCCAGCTGTTAGTTATGTTTAATTACTTTTATTTTAAGGAGCTTGAGATATAATAAACAGGTTAATATTTCCTTTTTTATTACTGCTTTGTTTTTCATGAATCAATTAGAAGAGTGATTTTAAAGGAAGAAAATTATTAGAGACTTTGTTCCCTAATTTACACTGCTGTCTGTATTTGTGTTGCAGCATAGTCTCACACTGTGATTTTGTGCTGAAATTCCTGCTTGTCAATTTAAGAGGATAATCTCCACAGTGGCGTCACCCCAATACAAAGTCTCTGCTCAGCTCTTGCTGGCTTCAGCTTTGCTGCTTCCTTCCTGCCCCTCTCCAGGTGAGCTGTCCCAGGGAGTATGATTATGTGGCGATAGAAAGGGCCTTCATCTGAAGAGGCCTCTGCAACCCCGTGGTGTCCTTGTAGGTTGTGGACCAAGGCCAAGTCAGCCAAAGGTGCCCAGTGCCACCAGGAGCTGTGCAGTCCCAGATGTCTGATTGTGTGCACAGAGCTAGTGGCCAAGTGCAGTCCCAAGGAGGCAGACTGGATGGTCCACCATCTAAATTTGAAACGAGGGAATGGCCTGGTCATACTTCTCCCCTCCTCTTGGCGGGAAAAGAATAAACGCAGGCTTAATTGTTGGAGTAGGTTTGTCATGGAGGCTGTTGGGGCACAGAGTATGTTTCTCACCTCATTGTTCACCTTTGTGCTGGTGGGAATGAGAAATAAATTCTCTTCTGGACAGTATCACTGGTATTTGTGTGTGTGATGGTTGGAGAAAGCCCTTGGAAAGGCTCCTGAGTGACAGGAAAGGCTCTGCTGAGTCCTTTTTCTGGATCCTGACTGCCTGGTAAGACCAGTTTCCATGTTGACACAGTTGCTACGGCTCTGCTGGCGATACTGTCATGCTGATGCTGGCATTGAGGGTGGCACCCTGCAGAGTGAGCCCAGGCACATCTAAGAAAGGGACTGGATGTTTTCATGGAAATGCAGCTGAAATTTCATGGGTTTGTTACGGGTTAAAACCCCAGATTTGACATTTTTGTCATGGAGCTTTGACCAGCTAAAACTGTGGAGAATTCACAATAAGTGTAATGTTGTGCTTACTCCTGCTTGAGCTGGGCTAATCCTGTGTGCACAGTGGAGTAGGTCTGAGTTTCATAGGGTCACCCCAGTTAGGAACAGGCTCATGAAATTTAGCATAGGGTCTCAGGTGCCTGTGGCTAAGCTAGCCACCCAGCAGGTCATGCATGTCACCTGCCACGGCCAGGTGAGCAGAGCAGGTGCTGTGGCTGGGGACCGTTTCTGTGATTTCATGGGGACTTGGAGAAAAAGAGTATGTGTTTCATAGAGCTCTTGGAAGACGAGCACGCTTCACTGTATATGAAGACAGAGGGATTTCATGGACCCCTGGACATGTAGTGAGCCATATATTCTTCCTGGAGAGGTACCTAGCTACATGGGGGAAAATGTGGCTCATTAGAAAGAAAGAGGAGCAGATGTTGTGCATGTTGTCATGAAGAGGAAGAAGTCCTTTTAGAGCCCTAATAGGGTAATGATGTCTGGGAGATCCAAACTTTCAGCTGGCTGACTGCACAAGGTTGCCAACAGCGATGCGAGGAGTGAGCCAGAGGAAACCTTTGAAAGAAGTCCTTACCTAGTTCTCTTTATTCAGAGCAGGAGCATGCTGCCGGACCCCCTTCAGGGCAGCCTGCCAGGCCAGCAGTGCCCCATGTGGCAGCACTGGGACAGGCATGCGCCATGCCATGCATCCCTGGGAGGGGACACAGGCTCTGTCCTGGCACCGTGCTGAGGGTGAGCCAGGCCAGAGGCTGTGTAGGGCATCTGGCAGGAAGAGAAGGGGCAATGTGAGGTACCATGGCCAGGCCGGGCATGGAGAGCTGGGGGTGTTTGTGGCCTTTGGCATGGCTTGGGCAGCTGGCATCGGCATGATTCGCCCCCTGCCCCAGGCTCTGCTGTTCTCTCCCAGTCTTTGGTCCGGGCCACAAAATATCCTGTGCCAGAGTCTATTGGGGAAAGTGCAATGAACCCATGCAGTGGCTGTGGGGCTGACCTTCTGCACATGCTAACAGTGCTCATGCTGAACTCTGCCCTGCTGGTTTTTCAGTATGACCCACATCCTTCCGTACTGTTTAACACTGTATAGCCTTCTTATTTGGGAGTCATGCTGAAGTCTTGGTTTGAGGGCTCAGGTGCTGGTGAGTCCCAATGCCTCTTTATGGCTGTGGTGAGAAAAAAACAGGTGAAAAAGAAAAGATGAAGCTGTTTTCATGGCTAGAATTGCTAGATGTTGAGGCTGTTTTACTGTGATTATAATCTAAGTATATGAATTTCTTACACCTTTTGTGGATTCTATTTAATCTGTACCCCACTTTCCGTTTATTTTTTGTTTTCTTCCTTTTGTTGTCTAACAGCCCAAATGTCATTTTTGTTATGTGATTAATACGCGTTGTGAACGTATAACTTGGAGTTTTATGAGTTGCTGGGAGCTGGATAGAGGCCAGAGGCAGGTAGTGTTTTATCTCCTACTCGTAACAGTCCTTTTTCTTGCAAACTTCAGGGCAGGAAAAAAATTCTGTCTCTGCTTGGACTCTATTTATTGCCACAGTGTGAGACTGATTAGGGGTGACACAGCTCACATGAGTCTAGGTAATGCCTCATACGGTAGCAAGTGACCCAGAAACATCCTGGAAAAGTGCAGCAAAGGAAATAGCCATTTGGAGTAAGTCAGAGTGTTTACATTTGTAAGGCATCTTTTGGTTCAGAGTGCCCACTGTGATCTGGTAGAAGAGGATTTCTTCTCAGGCAGTTTGGTTTTACGCAATGTTAGTGACTGTGAAATTTGTTCGTGGACAGTCACAGGAGAAGACCCACTGAAAAGTCTGAAACTTTTTATTTCTGCAAGAATATCTAAATAATTGTGCTATAAAACAACACTTGCTTTTTCTTTGCCTCAATGGCAGTGTTCCTTCCTGTGGTATTAATTGTCAATAAAAGTTAAATGCTGGTGCCAGAGGAGATGGAAGGCATGCCAGTGTATCTGAGAGGTTTTGTTTGAATCTGCCATACAGTGTGCTGCCTTCCAAGCACACTGAGCTCATTAAGCCCTACCACTGTGATAACACTCACTTTAATACACATCCTCGCAGTGTGCAGTAGATTGTAGACAAGGAGCCAATTCAGGAGCAGGAGGTATCTGCAAACACACGCTGCAGTCTTAAGGATTGCCGAGTCCGGTACCTCTAGCAGAAGAGGAAACTCTGTATAGCTTGGCCCCTGCTTCCTATTTGCATCAGAATTTTTCCCTCCTTTTGGTAAACTTGTCAATTAGTTGTCTGTGGAAAGCATTTCTTATATTTTACATCCCATCAGTAGGTCTAGCAGACAGGTTTATGTTGTATTGACAACTAGGAGTGAGTGAAAGTTTGTCTATGTCAACACATTAATCTACGTCAACACTTAAACAGCAAGAATCTCTTACAGCTTGTAACGTGCATAGAAAAGGCATTTCGTTCTGGTTAGAGAAAGCTCACAGATCTTGGACAGAGTTTAAAAGTAGAGTCATTTATAACAGGCAAAGATTAAAAAAACAGCTTGGGCACCTGGCCATGGCTTAGAAAGTGATCTGTTTTCTCCATTACAATTGGGTATGCGCAATGCTGTGTTCAGCCTTTCGTTGTCAAAGCCATTGGGCCTGCACCAGCTGAGCACTTAGTTCCACAAGCCAGTGGGTTCGTTTAGAGATCATAGTTCTGGGAAGAGGTACAAGCTCAATTCCCAGTGCCACTGGTCAGGTCAAGGAGTGTAACCACAGTAATTAGAAGTACTTGTTTGCTACAGTGCACCAGGCAGGAGAAATCGTTTCTGCCAGTCCTTGGCCTTTGGGCAAAGGAGGAGATTGAGATTAATGTATGCACTGGAGAAAATGCAAACAATTTGCAACAAATGTGCTCTCATGAATTCAGCCTGCTGCAGAATATGCAGCACTTGTCTGTGATTTACACTAGGGATCCAGTTCCTGAGCTGACAGAGACATGTTGCACTCTTGCAAGGGCACACAGTGATCCGTGTTGGACTGCAGATTGCACCTGGTTGGTGGTTAAGAGAGGCCCTGCTAGGTTGCACTGTCTGTGGGGGTGTGTTCTCTGCTCACCTCCTAGTTTCTTGACTCTACCGGCCTGCCCTTGTGCGCCTGTGAGGCCCAAGAGACCAGCATTTTTGCTATTTAAAGTGTTTTGACAGACCCCCCCAAAGGGGCTGGGTTTTTTGTTTGTTGGTTTGTTTGAAAGCATGGTCTCCACTTGACCTGGTCTCTGCAAAAATCTGAGATAAGTGTAAGTGAAATTCCATTCTGCTTTGCAATCGGTAGGTCTGGACCCCCTTCAGCCCTTCTCCACCTCCTCTTACTGGTCAGGCCAGTGACAAGGTCTGATTTCTGCCCCTGACAGAATATATAGACTTGACGCTTTTGCTTTGAGCCCTTTGTGATGAGGATGGGGTATTACTATTACCCTATGTTTTAGGTGCAAAACTCTGAATTTGGCTTTCTGTGAGTATGCATGCTGCAGCCTTGTTGCCAGCAGCCCCTGCACAGAAGCCACCTACTGATAGTGGGCCAGGCAGCGAGGGAGCTGGAAGGACCTGAGGTCCACAGCACAAGTGTGACTTGGTCTTTACATGATACTGTGCTATTGTTGCTCAATCTTGTTTAAAGAGTTCTTCACATCAAAAGTGACCCAAAAGCCATACATATCCAGCTCCATGCTCTTACATGTAGGCATGTGCCTGCACTCTAGTGCACACACACACTGGTCTCATGCTTTTGTGCATACGCAATGGTGTATTTAGATCCCTCATCAGTCACGATCAGGTGGTCAATGTTGAGCAGACCACAGAACTGATCTTGCACCATCAGCGCTACATTGCAGGAAGTAAAGAAATGGAGATTGAGTATTAACTTTTCTGCTTAAAATTCAGCATCATCCAGTTTCTTTTCACCACAGTTAAGCTCTTGCTGTATTACTGCACATAAATTTTTTAAACAAAACCTGTTCATCTGATCTAGAACACAGTGAAAACTTGAAGCTTGTTCCTAATGTGACGGCTGTTGGAGGGGTATTTTTGGTATTCACATTTCACCATGGAGGATGTTCTTACACAAATCTAAAGACATGGGTAGACATCCTAGAGGCAGCATATGCAGACCGAAGGTGGAATTTGGCTCAACAATTGGTGCAGACATAGTGAACAGCACTCTCTTTTTAAGAAATGGAGCAAAACTGCATGGCTATACAGCATTTGTCCAACATACAGTAGCAGTGTGTCTCATGTAAGATGACACTTTTCGAACATCAATGCAAAGTACTGCAATACTATCCATGAATGGCTGGCTTCTGTAGGCCCTCCAAAAGGCGAGGATCCTAGCCTCATCCGGAAGAATGTGAGCTATGATGCAGAACTGCCTCAGCAGGCAGCTCTGAGTGAGGACCGAGTCTGCAAATGATTACTGTTTAGCTCAGAGGAACTGGTAAAAAGCAGCACTTGAAATCTTCTGAGCTACATTTCTGAATCATCATTGCACATGTCTCGTTTCTATAAAAAGAAACCAAAGGCAGATAGGAAAGTGTGCCTTCTTTACCCAGCTTAAGACCAAAGAATTTTCAAATCTTTTCTGAAAGAATGAATGTGTGGGGTTCCTAGAGACTGGACCTGTATTTTCTCTCTCCAAATGGTACAAGGTAAAATTAGAGCATGGTATTCACTGGACACCTTAAACAAGGAGACATTTATAAGCATGAGAGAGAACACGGCTGCAAGACCTGCAGCAGAACTGCTTGTCCAGACTTCTTTGGCCTAGTGTAAAAGCTGAATTAATACATCCATGCATTCTTTAAAGCACACAGTGTACTGTTTTTTTTTTTTTTTTTTTTTTTTTCCTGGTATCCCACCTGCTTGTATCATGTGAACTTAGGCTGCTGCCACATAGGCTACTGTGCAGGACCCTCCTAATTAGAAGTTCAGTAAAACAAAGACTTAAGGCAGGATTTCCAAGTGTGCAACCTAGAGGCCCATGTCCCATCTTTATTTATAAGGCTTGGTCACACTTGAAAATCCTGCATGAACCTGTTTGTCTGTGTACAGCAATAAGATACTATTTGGCATTAGAAAGACCTCTCACTTTGGCTAAGGCTTCCAGCAAAGAGAAAGTAGGATCTGGGCTGTCCTACAAGACACGTTTGGAACCCATCAGGTTTCAAACGTAGATAATAGCAGCAAGGTGACCTGAGAAGAGTAAGAAGAGGAATGGAAGAGAAAGGAAAGGGCAAACAGTGGTTATCAGCTCTGACTCCTTCTGAAGGACCCCAGTCAGGAGGCTGTTGGTGCTGCACAAACCCCAGGACACTTCTGTAAGCCTGCTGAGGGAACATGTCAGCAAACCTGCTTTGCATGGCCTGGCTGAAATGCAGAGGTAAGAGCTCCACGTGCTCTGGATTTACTGCTGGTCCATCACTCAGCTTGACGCAGCAGCGTGACCCTCGGTCCCCGCAGCACGCTGGCAGGAAGGGGCTGAGGCCGTAGCAAGCTGCCCTGGAGCCGTGGCTAGCACTAGCCGCCACACTAGGAACGCCAGACCCCGTGGCACTGTGTGCCACCTTGCAGCATGCCTGCTTCCCCCGGGCTGCCTGCACACTGCAGCGGTTCATGAAAAGTCCCTATATCTCATCTTTTTTCCCCTAATCTCTATCCATCCTTTGGATGCAGAAGGCACGGAGGGGATGCATGCTTGGTAGTTGCCTGGTAGTTACTCTGGATGTTCTCGTCCACAAACCAGGCGACTGCAGTGCTAAGCGCAGTGCCCCTGATGTAGGTGTGTGCCCTGCTCGGACTCCAGCCATGGCGTAAGGAGTGAGCTGGGGGAGGTGATGGGAGCGTGCCTGTGATTGCATGGATAAAATGCTTAAAGTCAAAATCAATAGTGGCACTTTGGTAAAAATACACAAGAGCTCTTCCCAGATTGGTATTACTTTTAAAAGGGGAATAAGATTGAACACTGGTTCGTGGAAGTGTTTATTTCCTGTATTTATTTATTTTTAATAGTGCTTGTGCTGTGGTGTCAGTGGTAGGAGCGGATCCTCAGCAGGTCTGCGCGGAGGCAGTCGTGCTGCACAGAAGCAGATTTCCCTCACAGACCGTTCCTGCACAAGGGCTTCAACATTAGTTCCTATTACAAATTCTGTGGGACAAATCAACATCTTCCCATTAGGAAGTGATGACAAACCAGTCCATTTGGGGTGATTAATTGACATCTTAAATTAATCACGAGAGCACTCGTCTTAATGCTGTGACTCAAGATATTAACTGTTCCACCAGTCGCATGAGAAAGAACAGAGACCATTACAAAGCGCATTTGTCAAGCAGTCACTTACACAGCCATTGTGGTGGCTGAAAAAAGGTCAAGTGACTTTGTTGTTGTTAAGTAGAGAGCAGACCGAAACTCCTAATTCCTTACTATGTGTTTAATGTGCCAGTTAAGTAGTGGTAATTGGCAGCAGCTGTGCCCTGGAACCAATGGTTCCTTACTGGAGTAGGAAGCCCTAATGTGCTAAATGGTGCAGCCGTGCTTTCCGTAGTGAGCTTGCAGAAAGCGTGAGCCAGTGAAGGGAAAGGCACTTCCCAGAGACAAGGGGCTGCTGCGAGTTTCTCTGGTGCAGTGTTTGCAGACAGCAATAAGGAGAATTCAGGTAAGCAGGGAGTCCTTGGTGATTTGAAAATTTAAAAACCAATAGGCAAAAATGCAATTTTCATGGAGGTTAATACAACAGTGATGGTAAACTGCTAGGGATTAGTGCATACGTCACCAGTGCTTCTGCATGGTTAATAAGGAACATCTCAGGTGAAACCCAAGTGTGTTGTGCACCACCTGGGCTGCGCGTGTGTTGCGGGAGGACACTGTCTCGCTGCCGCCGTGCGCTGGTGCAGGGTGTTTGACACCTGAGGGCTGCACCGAGGTGGCCTTGCACTCCAAGCTTTCCGCTCCTGTGTGCTGTGTCGATGGCAGGTTGTCCTCCAGCTCTAGGTGTCGTGGAAGACCTATCCTGTCCCTTTGATCTGAGCAACTTGGGCTAGTGAAATTGGAATGCAGATGCTGGGTCTGTTGATGAATGCCATGTGTGTCATGTGGTAGTGTTTGTGTCGGGTTGGAAGCAAAATGGCAGTGGTGAGGAGTGGGTGGTCACCTCACCTTTCTGACACTTGGCATACAAAACAAATGCGGTGTTTTGCCGTGCTTGGTATTGGGAAATGTTGATGTGGTAGAGACATCAGGTGGTCCAGCAGAGGATGAAATGACATGAATTCTCCCTGATTTTACAGAGTTCAAGTCTGGGATTTCTTCCTTTTTTTCTCTTTGGGTAGAATTTGGGCAGGAATGAATTCTGCATGGGGGGAGCCTCAAGCAGAGGTGCAACAGGAGACCGAGGCACGAGTTATGGATGTAATTTGTTGTGAGATTCCGCTTTTGCGGCCTCAGAGATGACCCTTCCAAGCTGGAGACGCATTGCTGAGAGCACCAGTGTGCCGCCTCAGCTTCATCCAGAAGGCCAGGCTTTTCTAGAGGTGCAAGGATGCTCAGCATATGCTCCTCCTCCTGGCTCTGTTTCAGTTTTACACTGTCCGTGTTCTGAGCTGAACTATGAAAGCGTTAGACTGTGATGAGCAAAGGTGTCAGCTGTTGTCAGGCTGTCTCTGGCTCAGAGGAATAGTTGCATAAGGGTTTCAAACTACAAAGTTTGCACAGCTTTGGATAAACAACTGATTTCTCAGGTGCAGGCCAAGTGTGAACAAGATTTCCCAAACAGCCCCCTGGGACTGTTGCTATTTCCTGCCTCTGGCCCAGCCAAACCCCAGGAGTGCTGAGATGCACAGCAATGATAGGCAAGGGTGGAGGCAGGGCAGGCATGTTTTGCAAACTTCTGAATATCAGAAATGTTGCTGCTTGTTAAGGCACAGATGGGAGCAGTTCTTGCTCCATCTGAGCCGCTTCACCTACGTAACCTGCCCACAGCCCGCATCACCACCAGCCGTGGTGCTGCCCTGGGCTCCCTGAGCCACCCTGCTCCCCTGTCCAGGCTAGCAGGGTATCTGGCATGGCAACACATCAGCGCACTCTGTCTCCAGGTGCTTGAGCCTGGTTAGACTGTGTCATCTCTACAGGCTGTGACTTGCTGGTGGGTCTGGGGACCGTGGAGACCACAGGACAAGCTTGCTATAGGGATGGAGCCTCACCTTTGCTGGACCAGCTCTATGCCTCACTGATAGCCAAGAGGTAGAGGCTCCTTTTCTAAGGAAAATGCGGAGAAGGTGCCACAGCCACAGAAAGCAAGTGATTGTGAAGCAGATTTAGCAAACAGTTGCCTCCTGTAACTGCCTGGAAGCCTCTTCCTTGTAGCCTGGAGTTGTCATTTCCCTGTGTGAGTCTGCAGTCTTAATATTTAAGTGCTTGGAATATTTATTTTTCATGTTGCTTACTGACACCAGGAAGGGGAAATGAGTAAATCTTTATGCACTTTTAATCACCTGTTAGTGGAGGAGCTGCAGGGCACTGCTGCTTTACGTCTGGAGATAAAAAATTACGGATGGATTTGCCAGGGAAGTGGTTTGCACAGGTGTTTTGTGTGTGAGCATCTGAAAGAGGCACAGAGCAGTACCCTGGGCGAGAGGGAGTGATCAGCCAGGAGTGCTTTGATAGGATTATGACAAGGAGAGGAAGATAAAGCAGCTCCCTTCTGGGAGTGGAAGGGGAGCTGATCCATCTCTGGCAGCCAGGGTTGGGGCTGCTTCCTTCTGCCTTCAGCCTCAGCCTGCTCCTGCTGGTGCTGTGGCTTGTGCCCTGGGCCGGGGGAGCCATGCTGTGCCGTGGTGGCTGGGGGGCGTGAGGGCATGACCCTGCACGCAGCCCAGCTGGGCTGCAGCATGGGTGCTGCCAAAGGGCTGGCTTTGGTGGAAGGGAGAAGGGAGGCTGCGGGAGCTGGTGTCCTGGGGCAGTGTCCACATTGGGAGCCCTCTGCACCATGCTCCTCTGCCAGATACCCTCAGGCAGGAGGCCCAAGTTGCAGCTTCTCTTGGCATCCGTGTCGCTCACAGGGTGTCCTCTGGCCGTGGGCAGTGAGGGGCCACACTTGTGGCGGTGAGTGGCTGAGGGACCCACGTGCCACTGAGCCCCAGGCTGTGGGCAGGGCTCTGCACCACATGCCCTGCCCAAGGGCTGGCTCTGCTCTCCAGAAGGAGCGTGGCCCCATCGGGATTGGTCTCATGGGGAGTTTTGCCTCAGCTAGGCCAGCGTAAAGCGTGCAGCTCTGGGCCGCTTCGCAAAGAGGGTGGACGCGCTGGGCAGCTCTACTTGCATCCTGTGCTGCAGGCTCAGGAACACAAGACCAGCTCTACAAAGGCTTGGCTGGCCCCGCATGGCTTTTCTGAAGGGAGCCTTCACCCTGCTTGCAGCTTAGGAGTTATTAACCCAGCATGAGTTACGTAGCTGCTGGTTCTCCCCTCCTAGACCTGCTGCCTGGATTCCGGGGTGGTTGTGCCTCGGCTGGTCCTGGGCAATGCGGCTGCTGGAGCCTGGCTTGGAGCTGCCCGAGGCACAGGGTGAAACCGCAGCTGGGCTGTGGACTGCAGCCCTCCCCGAGGTGCCCGCACATCCCAGGTGATTGCATGGTCTGCATTCCTGGGCCTGCAGGCCGTGGGTCAAGGAGGCCTATTCTCACCTGCCCTGTGCACCCTGCGCCGGCCGTTTAGACGCACCCTTGGGAAGGGCTAGGGAAATGGCGAAAGGCTGAGGGGGCTTGGAGAGGGGAGGATGGAAGAAGGGCTGGTCTGACATGTGCATGTCAGAGCTGGGGAATATACAACCACGGTCTTGCTCTGCCCTGCGTACGTGCATGCGGTGCAAGTGAGCTGTGTTTCCAGACACAGGACATAAGAACAAGTCCTTGGGCAGGAGGTACAGGCTCTTTACTTCTGCTCCTCCCCAAGTGCTCTGGGATGCCAGGGCTGCTGCTTCCTCTAACATCTCTTAAAGCAACTTGCTGAGTCTCATAGACATGCCAGGAAGACTAGAGGGTGGTGAGATTTACCCATGCTCCAGGTGGGAAGCAGGGATCCTCCCTGGGGAGAATAAGCAGCCAGGCTCTGTCTGGCCTCCTCTCTAAGGGCTTGCAGCCAGGACAGGACTGACAATGCAGTCATTGAGCTGCTGGTTGCTGGGCCCCAAGGTTCAAGCAAATAGCTCTAAGCTTGCCCTCAGCCTAGTGGAGGGCAGGTATGAGGCAGCAGATGTGCCAGGCTCAAAGCAGGAGCCTCCTTTCTACTGAGCTCAAGCTGTTGAGCTGCTCAAAGCTATCCCTAGCACCATGCCACAGTAATGTGTGCAGTGAGGGGAAGCCCTGTGTCCCAGCTCTCTGCACCTGAGCCAGATCCTACCTCATCACTGTCTCATCTGACCTGCTGGTGACAGCCACACCTGCATGACAAGCTGTTGGAATGCTCTTGGATTGCATTGAGTAATCTAGGCCACAAGGTGCAGGGCTGACATTTCACAGTGTCCTGGGCAGATAGTTTTCCAGGTGCAATAGCATGATGCTATTTTCAAGTGCTGTATGAGTCCTGCTGTTGTATGGCGCACAGCTCATGATGCAAAGGTGCTCTCTGGGTGTAGCATGTCTAGCGCAGGGGAACAACACACGACTGTTAACTGCAGTGCAGCACCTGCTTACAAGGGCTGGGGACTACTTGCATAAAGCAGTTCTCAGATCCTTTCTTGGCTAGTCCTAGAGAGAAAAGCACTGTTTGAGGACTCCTACTGCATATTCATAATGTCACTTAATCTGGGTTCATATTTGACACAGCAAGAAAGTTACTGTCAGTCTTGCAATTGAAGAATGTATTACTGATTCTTGGGATGGGAATGCATCACTGTGGCTTGAGACATGGTAAGAAATGTTGGAGTATTTATGATGCCTTAGGACCTAGTGGGCCCTATTCTGCCTGGGCTGGAAGGTCCTGTGTCTGTTGAGTGAGCAGTGCTGACTGTGGTATTGGATCTTTCTCCCTCTGTACTCCAAATCTCAGGGGAAGGGCTAGTCATAAGGAAACTCCTTGGCAAGCCAGGTAGCCAGCCAGCAGGTTACAGGTCGTCGTTTTTGAAACCTCTTTTCTATATTATAAACCAGCTCCTGTTGTGTCAGGTCCTTCATGTGCTGACAGGAGACGCTGAAACAGTTTGAGGCTCAAAATCTTCTGTGTGTGCCTGTGCTGAATATGGGTCCTGCATGCCCCAGGTGGGCCTTCAGCTCTGCCTTGAAATCCTTTGGGCATTCTTGCATGCATCAGAGCTAGGTCTGTACCTACAGTGGCTTCTTGCATTCAGCCTCGTGGGTGCAGAGGATCACCTGCCTTTCTGCACCTGTAGAGCTGGTGCAGCTCTACCGTGACTTGGTGGTCAGGAGGAAATCAAAGCACACGGTCACTATCCCTGCACGGTCATGTCTCTGCGACCATGTCATGTAGGGCAGGCGGTATTTTGGGTAGCTTTGCTGTCACTGAGCAGGCAAGTGGAGGCAGCTGACCATTTTCCATGAGAGCTGCAAGTGACACAGTCTCAACAGCTGCTGTGCTGTAACCGACACCAGAAGGCTCATGTCCACATTCCTTGCCCCAGGACACCGACAGCGTGTAGAGCCTGGGAGCCATGGTGCGTGCAGGGAGCTGGGCCATCATCTCCATCAGTTGTCTGTGCTGCTGACTTTGGGGTGACCTGGCAGCAGCCAGTCCTGTCGGCCCGCAGGAGGAGCTGAAGGAGGCGAGAACAGATCCAGTTCTGCCTAAAGGTGGCAGGCGCCTGCCCCCCAGATCTGTCATGCTCTTTTCCAATGCTGGTAGCAGCTCAGAGGGTGACCTTGAACAACAGTTAGCTTGTTTATGCCTCCACTTCCTCATCTTTACAATGGGAAAATTTAAGAAAAAATGAAAGGTTTTCCAGGAGAAGCTGCCTTTAATCAATGTCCTTGAAGGCCTTAGCTGAGGGTCCTAAAGTGTTATGATGTTATCGTTAATAAGGACAGCATTTAAAGCGGAACAGCTGACAGACACAATAGAACAGGAGCCACTTTAATGTTCTCCATTTCGTTCTGTACTTAAAATCACTGTCAGTCTACAGTGAGGAACAAGGAGAATTTATGATGAAAAATCAAAGACGTCCATGAAAATCAAGGATGAGATCAGCAGCCTGATGGATGACTGGCACACAAGCACCCATCGCCACCAAGGCGCTCTTGGCAGGGGACAAAAGCTACAATTTCCTTCTCGGAATTGCAGTGCCCCCCGTTCCCTCTCTGCCTTTGTTTTAAGTGCATGTCTCTGGGGATTTTGCTCTCCCCAGAGATGTCATCTGCATTTCAGAGAAGGCCTGGCAGGCCCACGCGGCATTCTCCGCAGAGCCACTTCTCGCCGGCCGGCCTGCCTGCGGGAGGGCTGGCGTGCTGCCTGGCTTGCAGCCGGCCGTGCCGAGGGCACGGTGGCTCCTGCCGTGGCGCTTCGCGTTTGCGGCGCTTCTGGTTCTTCCCTTGCTGTTGGAGATCAGTGGCCTCCAAAGTGGGGAGGAAGAGGAGATCAGTGGCCTCCAAAGTGGGGAGGAAGAGGAAGGCGGTGTTTGTCGGGGAGTGTCCTTGCCTGGTGGTGCTCCCGGTGCCCTTAGCCCGGCGGGCTCCTCCGGGTGCAGCGGCCCGCAGCACCCGCTCCCCGACGCGCTGAGCACGGAGCGGCACGCGGTGCTGCCCCGCGGTCCCCAGCCTTGGGGGCTTCTTCCATCCCGGTGATTAAGGCAACTTGCGGTAATGCTAATGCTGTTCCACTTAGTGGTATAGGAGATAAATGCCCAAAACACAAAGGGGCTTTCTTGCTTCATGGCCCAATTCCAAAAGAGATTTTTTTCACATAATCAAATAATGGCAGTGATAAATACTGTGTACTAGGCAGCACAGTGCTGCCTGGAGGAGCCGCGGGCACGGCAGCGTGCAGCCCAGGGTGCTGGACTGGCCACCGACCTGCGCAGAGCCCCTCGGCCGGGACCAGCCCCGCATCGGAGGGTGCCTGGCGGCGCAGCACATGCTGACCTGCCCGGCCAGGCTGGCTCCTGCGGCCGGCGCGGTGCTGCCGGCGACGCGCGCTCGTGCCTAATTAGTGGCCGCGGAAAGTTCATCAATAATAGATCTTGTGGCGGCAGCTGATTGCCGGCTCGCGGCGGGTGGGCACGGGGTGGTAAATCACTCTGATTGATTGTTGACCACTCTGGTTTTTCCAGCAGTAATTTAAAGCAATTAAAACGCCTCCCTCCGAAATTAGCAAGGTAAATAATGCCCCAGCACAGCCGCACGCGGCGAGGAGACTCTGCCAGAGCGCTGGGGCTCCCGGTGAGGCCCCGGCCAGACAGGGATGAGTCCGACTGCTTGCCTGGCTGCGGGTCCCCGCGTCCCTGCTGCTTTCTGGGAGCTCTGCGTTGCAGCCTGGGGATTTGGCTCCCGCTCCTCAGTGGGAGGCGTGCAGGAGCGTCGTGCAACCTCTTGTGGCATGTTGAATGTGCTGATTCTTGGGCAAAAGCGGACCCTGCTTAGTGTGGGAATGTGTGTGGGAAAGAGGCAGAAAGCAGGTGAGTGGTGCAGGGAGTGGGAATGGGTAGTGTCTCTTGGCTTCCTTGCCTCTGCTAACAAGGAGTACCCTGTGCTGCTCATGGAGAACCCTGTGGCAGCTGTAGCAAGGGTAGGGATGGGATTTCCTGAAGATGCAGAGCAGGACTGGCCAGAGGGGTGATAACATGCCTGGTGGTGGTCTATCTTGGCAGCTGTGAGAGATAGGATCCTTGCTGCTTCTTGTCCTTTCTTGATACCTTGGCGAGGTCTTGGGCCACATCTTTCTGGTGGGGCTGGGCACTGCCTCCTGACTGCTGTCAGTGCAGGAACTGGGATGACAGTTTTGGCCTGTGGGTCTGAAACATCTATGAGCTTCCCCTGCACTTGGAGGCTGGCAGCAAATTCAGCTGCAGCCTCAGCGGGATCTTAGAGGGAAACTGTTTGGGAGCTTCCTTCTTCGTGGGCAGTGATCCACCTGTGGTGGGACTGGCCTCAGCCCCAGGCCTGACTTGCACTGGGAATCCCTGATGAAAAGCTGGGACAAAACTTGCCAGCATGCTGGCCAGCGCAGCCCCAGGGAAACCAGAGTGCTAGAAGCAAGAAGAATGGTGTGAGGTTGCCTCTGTCTTTTCGACTTGCTGAGCATGGCTGTGAGTGATGCTGAGTCCAAGTGCAGAGCAGAGGGTCTTTGAGAGCGTGTCTCTTCCTTGCCCCCCTTGGGGACTCTGAACTCTAGGAATCGCATGTTAAAGTACATAGAGACCTGAGACTGAAGCCAGTGGCACTCTGCAATCGAGGCAGGATGCCCTGGGAACAGCAGGGCTGCAGAGCGGCGTCTGGAAGACAGTGCTCCTGTCCCATCCCAGGGCAGATAGTGCAGGGCAAGGATGTGCACGATGCTGGAAACCCCTGAACTATGTTAGCTAATGACGTTGTCTGGGCATAGCTCTCTGCTGAGCGATGAGAAAGTTGTTTCCAGTGAATAAGCAGTGCTGGACATTGCTGCAGTGAGAAAGGTGGGACTGGACAAACATCCCACAGTGTTAGTGCTTCTGCTTCTCCTGAGTTTGGGATGTGGCATGGCTGAACTTTGGGATAGAATTGTTGACTCTAAGGCTTATCCAGAGGGTAATAATACTTAGGTAGTGGATTTTTTTTCCTTTAATACACGTTGTGCTCAGACCTTTTTCTGCAGCTCCTGTTTTAATTGCACAGTCTATCAATCCTTGCTGCTGTGGTATAAATACAGGGTACTTCACCCATGAAGGGTGATTATCTTTTATGAATATGGAAGATCTATAACTCATGAGGTGCAATGGGAAGAAAGTGAGGAGAGAAAGGGAGTCACTCTTCATGGATCAGAAAGTCTGTTTATTATATGGGAAAGGCTAACTTTCAATTAAAAACAGACATTTTAGTCTAAATCACGGAAATGAAAATGAGAAAAATGCATTTCACACCAATTGTCAAAGCTCTTATCAGTCTTTTCAAGACTGATGCAGCCCACGGATGTTCCTGGGCTGATCCTCTTGGCTGGTGGCATGGGGTAACAGGAGTCGAAACCACAGGTCAAGATGGTCAGGAGTGACTGGCGGGTCTGAATGCTCACATGCAAGGCCTGAGTTCCTCTAGGAACTGTGCAGCTGTCTGCTAGCATTAGCAGACTGATGCAAATCCCTGCAGCTCAGTATCACATGCGGTTGCCCGGGTTCAGGTGCTCTTTGTTCCTGGAGCGTGCTGATAAAGGCACCTCTTGCCCATTTCTCGGAGATTACCCTGGCTGTTTGTTTTGCCATGCACACAGCCCTCCAAGTACCACGTCTTCCTGCATCCCAGAGCAGGGTATGTAAAGGCATTGCAGCCTTGTTTGTGTCAGTTTTGCATCCCTGGCACAGGTAATCAATTCAATTACCTTGTGCTGTAACAGGGCAGCAACGTACAGGGAATATTCTGGGCAGGGGGGCATCTGCGAAGAGGGGCAGGAACCTGTGCAGGAGAGGGTGGGTAGATGAGTTTAGGGGCAGGCATTTGCTCCCTGACTTGGAACTGATGAACTGTGGCAGAGCTGTTCCTTGTGTCCACAGCATACTCTGCAGCCCTAATCCGGGGAGATTGTGCTAACAGTCAGGAGCTTTCCCCCTAGTAAAATTTTATAGCTTCTAAGAGCTGAACAGGACTGCTGCCAGCAGATCTTTTTTGCAAATTTATGATAGCCTTTCTCTTCCCCAAACACCTCACTAACTTTCTCCCTGAAGTTCTTGCATGTCTCAGACTTTGTGGTACGTTCAGACTGTGTAGGGATGGGGCTGGTTTGGTTTGTCTGGTGGTTCCCACTGCTATTTGCTGTGTGTCAAACATTTAGCACCTTGACCGGGATAAAAAGCGTCTGATATATTTTATGCCAAAAACTGTGTTTATTTCTAGCTTTTTAGCAATGTGTAATGTGAAGTTAGAATGTATATGATGAATTTGCATGCTAGCAAGCACCTCCTTAGCCAAAGAGATGTATATATCAGTTTTGATGACTTCTAGGAGCTGTGCACTTTAGCATGTCCCTGTCCTGTTCTGGGGGTATTAATTGGAAGGATTTGTAAATATGTAAATTCCTTGATAGATGCACAGATCTTCTCTTCCTTTTGTTCTGAACTTTGGAGAATGCCATTGATCCTTGGTACTGTGCTGGATGCAAGCTTTACAAATTCTTTGCAGAGCTGCTGCTGCTGCTGTTGTTGATGAAAGCTGCTAAAATTATGTGAGGTTTGATATCTCCAAGATCTGTAATATCTCAGATTATGTCTCATAAGATGTCTCACTCTATCAAAAGGAGTGAGATAACAGCAGGCAATGGTCACCCACCAACACTAGAAGTTCTGGTAACCTGCCCTGAGAGACACACCTTTAGCAGAACTCTGGAGCTACTTGGCCCTTTAGAAGATGTCATTAAAATCTAATCTTTATTGAGAGCAGCCTACACCATAGGCTGTCTGTGCTGTACTGGTACCAGACTTCAGAGATGGGTCAGCTGTATTGGAAACTGGTAGAGGGAGGTTTCACATATTTGAAACACAGATATTACTTATAACTCTGCAGCTGCACTTAAAACACAGGAAGCAATTACAAATAATTAGCATTATCTTATCTTACACGTTCCTGAGTTAAGAGTTTGTCAAGGATTTGCAGCTGTGTGGCAGTGGATAAATACAACTTGGCCCTTGTGTGCAGAGGGCTGCTTGAATGGTGCTACTTTGGGTCTTCTGCCTGGGGCTGCCTTGAGGAGATGCCGCACGAAGCGACAGGCAGCAGCGCCCTTGCCAAGGGTGGCCCAGGTGAGGCAAAGGAGTAGAGACCATGTGCACATTTCTTCTCCACCTGGGTTTGGGTGAGCTGTGATATCTCTGTGTCCAGTCCTATCTGAGCTATAACCTTAATGTAACCCAAGGGGAATGTGCTCACAACGTGAGCCTACTGCTTTACGCCTAATAAAAGTTAGTACAGAGCAAGTTCAGGTTGATTTAAAAACTGGAACATGATGTTTTCCTAAGGACAGTCAGGAGCAGCAGGCATTGCGCTCGGACCTGCGTGGCTGTGGTGTCTCAGAACCAGCTTTCTGGCCTGAGCCAGAGGTGACACGTGAGTGGCTGCCATACCTCGCTGCCGAGTGCTCGCTCCCCTCTGGGTGCTGCAGCCTCGATCCTGTAGTACTTGCAGATGAAATGGTCAGAGGTTGTCTCGTGACCCTCCAGGTACATGGTTCTGGTTTTGTTGAAGATTGGTAATGGTCTGAACTCTTAGGCCCACTGAAAATGTTGACCTGGTCCCTGGCCTATGTCTCTTGCTGGATGACAACTACCTGTGTAGGGCTCTGCTGTTCCTGACCGCCCTCGTGCATTCCTCGGGGCAGCTGGAGGGACAGATGGACACTTGCGGCAGCGACCAGCTGGCAGACAGGGGTCAGCGTAAGGGACTTAAGGTGAGAGTGGACGTCCTGGCTGGTCTGCTGAATGCAATCATGTTCTAGACAAACGCTTCCTGATTAAAAGGGTAGTTTGTTATTGGGAACGTTTTCTCTTCCTGGCTGGATGTTGGTTTTCCGTATTTTAAGTGCTTTGTTTTCGTGCATTGCCTAAACTTCGGCCTCTGAGTTCTCTGCAGTCACGTCACCCTCCCTCGTGCAGTGCCTCCCTTCTGCTCTTTACTCCCTCATATCTACTCTTGTATTCACATTCCTAAACCACATTCAAATTTAAGCATGGACCAAACCTGGCTGATTTCTCAATGAAAATTGCACTCAGGGGAGCGTCCAGGCTGGCAGGCCGCGCTGAGGCAGGGAGCACACCGTCTGCCACGAGTCCTGCACGTGGCTGCCAGCAGCGCTGCCAGGAGCTGCCAGCCCTGTGTCCACGTTCTGGTGTAGGATGAGGGGTCCCCCCAGGAGGAGAATTCGTGCGCTGGGTTTCTTTGATGGATGCTGCTTTGTCTTCTGGCCCCTTTGTGTTCCTAGCACAGCTCATTTATACTCACGTGCTGGTCAGGCGTGGGCAGGCTTGAAGTTCAGGCTCTTAGGTTAATGTCCTCTGCTGCACTGCAGTTTGTTAGGAAACTCAAATGCAGGCCCAACCTTGGGCTGAGAGTGTAAATAAAACTGTAGAGGAAAAGATACTGACGGGCTTGTTTTTGTGTGTTGTGTAGGAGGCTGTATGCTGGCCTTCCTGCTCAGATGAGGCTGGTTTAAGAGCACCCACCTCCCAACCTCCTCTGCGGGAGGCTTTCCCGACCTCAAGGAGATCTAAAGGAGAGTGAGGATTTGAGAATGTTCAGAATAATTCCACTCTGGCTGAAAGTGATGTTTTGTGATAATGCGTATTTTTCTTTTTCCATGAAAAATGAGTAACAGGAGGGAGGAAAGGCACTGTTGAATTGGGTGATCAGTAGGTACTCGGCAACACTTTAAAACTTGAATCTGACGCTCAAATGTTTTTAAGGAACTAGCTGTTTCTCACTGTGTCCTAGCACTATATCTGGACAATGTCATTATCATTCCAATATGGTGACACAAGGTCTGGAAGTATCTTGAACTCCTTGCATGCAAATATGCTTAAGATGGAAGTATTTTGTGAAGCTGTAATTTTTTTATGGCCTTCCTTTTGATTTAGCTTGTCTTAAGTGTGCTCTTTTTTGGCCCCTCTGAAGGCCTATGCATTTAAAAAATTTTGTAAAAGGAAATGCAAGATGTATTAAGAAGAACAAATGTGCACTTTCCTGTCCTTGTGCTAGCCTAGAGTGTGTCTCCGATGTCTTGATTCCGTTTTATGCCTCTGTCCTGAGTGAAACCACCAGAGAACAGCCAAGTGTTTCCAAAGAGCTTGGTTTATTTGCGGTCTTTCAGTCTAACCAGGACTCTGAACAGACTTTAAGAATGGTCCCCCGAAGCACTCAAGAGCCTGTTAGTATGTTTATGCTTACTTTGCTTCCATTTTTTTTAATTCAGTGTACATTTCTAGGTAGAGAGAATCATGAATGTCCAGGAATCCCCTGTCCAATGGAAGGGGGGGGGGGTTCCTATGATACTGTTTATTTTGAATAATATATAGAAAGTCAAAGCAAGTTGTACTTTAAGGATAATTCCATGAATTGAAGATGCACTCTTCCAGCTGCTTTAGGACTGATGCTGAACAAAAGGGAATGAAACATAATTTGTCAGGCTCTTGTATAAATGCTGTGTTGCCATTAAAAGAATATGATCTTACAAAAGAGGTAGGATGCTAAATCCAGCAGAGTAATTAAGCTACTCATCTAATTGAAAGTTCTATGATTTATTGAGCCATAAACCCCAATTCTTTCCACTTACTGACCAGGACCTGCTATATATGTTATTGCCTGATGGATTCTCCTTTCCAGCTGGGCAATATGCTCCTTAAACTGTTAAAAAAGTCACTAAGGAAGACATCCTTCATACTATGGAAGTTATTTAGCCCCATCTGAAGTCTGCAGCACATCGGAGAAATTCCTGTAAAGGAGGCATGTGCTGGCAACAGCAGGAGCAGAGCTCCTCTGTGTAAGAGGTGGAATGCTTTTGTTTCTAGACCAGTGACAGAAATGTAGATGTTCAGCAGATAGTTGATATAGATCATAAGGAAGGTTAAGGTGCAACCATGCACTCAAGTAGCAGTTAGTAAAGTACTGATACTTATGCTGGTCGCAAAAATCTGGTATTGCACTGCTAGGGAAGGGGCAGTTTGTTCCAGAAGGGGTGGGTGGGAAGAGTTTGCAGCCCTGGGGCATTGGGTGATATGGGGTTGCTTGGGTTGGCTCAAGGAGAGTGTTGCCACCCTCTCCTGTAGGAGCGAGGGCTGAATGTCACTGGGAGCTCATCTAACACCACTGTGTGATTTATCTGAGATGTTACCTTCCTCTTTGACACCCTGCTGGACTGCAGAACGAGTTTGTTTTCCTCTCCCAGGCCATGATGACTGTCTGCAGCTTCAGAAAGAGGCAGCTGAAGTAGCTTTGATCCTGGCAACCGTGGTGCCTTGGACTCTTCATTGCTGCAAGCATCCGCAGGCCTTTGGATGCTTTCACAGAGCTCTGCTGGGAGTGGTTGGGATGTCTCTCCTCCACTTCTTTGTCTCTACCTTTTGGATTCTTTGACCATCATCCCTTTGTTCTCTGTAATTGTGTGGTGCCTCTACAATTTCTTGTTCTTTAGCATCCTTCTTTGGATGGGCTCTCAGTCTGGTCAGCAATGGGCTGACACTCATTCCCAAGGGAAAACCAATGAGAGCAGTGGCTGGACATGTGTGCCAGGCAAACAAGACCTGGGTGGGCAGGTTTGATAGCTGTCTGAAGACACTTCCAGCCTCCAGATATTTTTATCTCAGGCATTTCCTGAGCTGGATATAAACATGCATCTGGAATTGTAATGACAGATCTTGTTTGTTTGGGTGTATAGATGTTAAAGGTTGTGTTCCATTATACTTTGCTTGTGCATGAAAACATACCTTTGACTATTAAAATCCAGTTAGAACTGACAGAGTGAATAGAAGAAAATGAAAATACAGGAAAATTGAAGCAGCTGAAAATCAAGTGATCATTCTTCTAGTGATCTGGACTGCAGTCCTCAAGAATTTGGTATTCCTCTTGCTTGTGAACCAATTGAACTCATAAAACCTCAAAGTGTCTTCAGTCTTTGGCTAACGCAATGCTCCTGGATAGCTGTTCTATTTTTTTTCCCTGTCAATTAGGAATTTCTTAGGCCATCTTTTCTTTTACCTGTATGAATTGTCTTAATTGACTTCTCCCTTAATTGGCTTAAAAAAAAAGGGAAGGGGGAGGGGAGTTCTGTAGAAATGATTTATTAAGTCAATCACTTCTTCAGCCTTCCTGTGGGGATCATGGTCAGCTGCTGAGCTCTAGCTGCAGAAGCTGGCTGGACAAAGGGTGCCAGTGCCTGCCATGGTCTTTTCCTTCCCCAGGTGTTTCCTCCTGGCTCCCAGAATGTTTGCAGCAGCTGGAGAAGGAGAAAGGTGGGGATGACTATAGCACACAGCTTTACTCACAGTCAACATGCTATGAGTGAGCTTAAAAATACATTGTGATGGGTATGCAATTCTGCCTCATCCTTTCACTGTCTGTTATTTTGCAGTTTGGCTTATACAAGCTCTGCTCTGCAGGTGCAGCCTGATTCACTGGGGCTGCAGTCCATGGGGTGTGCATGGCAGACCATCCTCTGCCAAGGTGTGAGTGCTGCTGAGCTGTTGCCACTGCTCCTGAAATACCGTGGAGAACAGTGCAGGTGATGGAGATAAAAGAACAGGACTGTGGTGCCTGTGAACAGTCTGTCTTCGTGTTTCTAGCACACACATGCCAGGATTTGCAGCACAGCACCTTTTCTGTTTGCATGGCTTCAGGAAACTTACCTGATGCACTGTGGTTGCTTTTTCCAACCTCAGTCTTATAACACCTGATCTTGGCCAATAAGTTTACATTCGTGTTGCCCACATTTAGTTGGAGGTTTATGTTGTTGATGAAACCACAGAGGAAGATGTGGTTCCTGGTGCCTCAGGCAGGTTCTGCCTCTGATTTGGAGGCCGGCATTAATGCATGATTTGCTGGGCTGATTTGTGCTCCTCTGATGCAAGTGGGCTCTTCCTGTGAGCGTTGAACCTGGCCTGTTATGTCTTGTGAGCACCGGAAACCCCGCTCGCTGGGACAATCAAGACATCTTTTAGTCCAAATAATGTACTCGGTAAAGGAATCTCCGGGTGGGGGTGGAAATGCTTCTGGATTAGGACTGGGGGACATACCATGGAAAAAATCCATTTCAGTGAGACATAGAAAGCTCAGACTATTTAGCTTATCACAAAGCAGACTGAGAGCTGATTTAATGGGAGGGTGTAAGTACTTTCACAGTGGTGGGGATTAACTGCTGGAACAAAATTCCAAAGAAGGTGGCGGATTCTCCAAACTGACATCTTCAAACCAAGATTAATGCTTCTTTGAAAGGTATCTTGGCCAAATAAGCCATTTGGCTTAATACAGGGCAAACTGGTTAAAACAGAAAAGCCTGTGGTATATTGGAAATGAGACAGTATGATCTACTGATGGCTTCTGGCATAAATTTCTATGAGCCTATGAAAACATCTCACATCAGTGTTCAAAACCATTAACTGGATGGCCTCCGGTTGGTGCCACGTAGGTGGCTGAGTTTAGCATTGTCACTGTTTTCTTTCTTTTTTTTTTTTTTTTTTCTCCCAGTCATTAAAGTTGCAAATACTTTTAAGTAATGGCAAGAAGAAGATAATGCTACATGGTGACAGAGCCAGGCGTGAAATCCCAATGCACACTGTAAGTCAAAGAAAAAGGATCTTAGAACAACACCACTCCCTTTGATGTACTTGTGGGGTGGGTAATTAGCTGTAACCAAAATATTATTTGATCTTCTGTGCTGAAAGTGTGAAAATCACAATTTGTTTTGCTGTGCATACATATGAATATACTTACAGCATTTCTTTGTGCTAGTCACTCTTCCGAAAAGGACAACTGACCTCCCAGAACACCCAAACAAAAAACCTGAGGCTTCCCGTGTGCAAATGAAGAGCTTCTTTGTTCCTGAGAAGGGGTCTGCTTTGCTGCAGTGAATAGGAGAGTTTGGGTTTTTCAGGTAAGGGAGGCGTCCGCCCAGGCTAGTTCCGTGGCAGATCTGCTTCCATTCGGCAGGAGGGCTCAATGCTCTGCCCTTTGGGTGTTGCTTCTCCCTCTGCGCAGGGCGCCCTCGTTTTACAAAGAGAGCATTTTCCGCTTCTGCGGTGTCTGTAACAGCCGCAGCCTTTGGTGCTGGCGCTGCCTCCTGCCCGGGTCCTCGCCGCACTGATGCTTGGCCGCAGGTGGGCCCCGTGTGCGGAGCAAGAACCTCCTGCGAGGGCCTCCCTGCTCTGCCAGCCCAGGCCGTGCCACCACGGCCAGCACACAACTCCTACACCCCCATCCATGAGAAGTCGGTGTTGCGGACCGGGGCAGAGCCCTGAGGCAAAGCATGCGTGGCTTCACCTTGCTTGCAGCTGTGCAAAGCCTCGCTGGGCTGTGAGTGCATGGGCGAGAGAAAGTTGCATTTGGGTGTTGCCTTTCCCAGTGGGGAATGAAATCATTGGAGGTCTCTGGGAGAGCCCCCTCCATGGTCACAAAAAGACAGGATCGTGCGGTTCAGCTGAGGACAGCGCCAAGTCCCAGGCGCATCCCAGTTGTGTGTCTGTACAACAAGCTGCAGGGCAAATAATTATGGGTAATAAAGTTGGCTGAATTCAGCTTGTTCTGTGAGGCTGGGGTTTACTCATTTCTAGTGTCATTGGCTTCTTTGCTGCTTCCTTATTTATCCCATTTCTGGAGCAATTACACCAAATTAGCGTGTTCGCACTGGCTGGGTGCTGGCAGCGCCTTCCCGAGTGTTGGGGTGTCCGTTGTACTGGATCACGTTACAAGCTGCTGTACACGGTTAGTCATGTTCCTACAAAGCTGCTAGACGTGTTTTGGCTGGATGCTTTTCCTCTGAGCGCCTTAACTCTTTCCCGCATGTGGGAGCGGGAAGGAGCGAGCAGGGGGGGTGCTCCAGGTGCTGGGCAGGTCCCAAATGGCCGGCCCTCCTCACCGTCGAGGGCACTGTGGGGCCCGTGCCCCTGGCACTTGTTGCCTGGGGTCGATGCAGAGGGACGTGGTGCGAGCCTGGAGCCAGGCGCAGCTGCGGGACGTGGTGGGAATGCCAGGTGCATTGGAGCAGGATGCTCCCACGCGCTCCCCTGGGAGAGAAGCGGGGCAGCGTGACCCAGACGAGGGGTTCGTCCAGACCCTCCGGCAGGCTGTGTGCGTTCCTGGCCCCAGGCTCGTCCGGGCGTGTCGCGCAGGGCTCCGGGAGTGTAGGGCTCATGCTGCTGCAGCTACCGCTTGGGTTTCTGCGTGTGCTAAGGCTGTGGCGCTCCTCTCCCTCCCAGCACGCTGGGAGCTGCAGCAAAGCAAGGCTTAAGACTTGCAAAACTGGCATAATGCAGAACTTTTTTCTTTCCACACTTCAAAGTACTTAAGCCTGTTGTCGCCCTGGACTCCCTGCTCTGACCCCGTCCTCTGCTGTGTGTGCTGGCTGGGAACACCTGGGCACCAGCCTCGCTCCCTGGGGAAGAGCGAGGGCATGCAGGACCCACTGCCTGCTCCTTCCCGGCCCCGCTCTGGGAGTGCCCGTGCTCCTGGTGCTGGTGGGAGGACAGGCACTCAGGGAGGTGAACACTCAACTGGTAAGCAGTATTACAGCAGTGAAAACTTTAACAGCACCAGTAATTTCAGTATCCACGTTGCTGGTCAGCTGCTGAGCCAAGTGTTAGGAGCTCAAAGGAGCCAAGATTAGGAGGCTCCTCAAATATTTAACGTAAGAGACAAGGCGATTCCAAATTGTCATTTGGACACACCAAATTCTCAGCCACTCCTTGTGTGATGGACATTAGCAGCTTTCTTTGACTTTGCTGCATCAAGAGTTTTAAATCTGCTGAAGCCAGAAGACCCCAGGATTGCAGTGAGGGGTGACCAGACTGCACAGATGTGTTTTGTTTGTGTGGATAGTCAGCATGACAAACTGCTTTTAGGGCTGTGATGTGTGCACCCTTCAAGCCTAGCACATTAGAGGGCGGGCAGCATCTCCACCACATCACTCAGGCGGTTGGCACAGCGCAAGAGGTCTTTCTGCCTGGAGACTGCCCTGGATTTATAAAACAGGGCTGAAGTTGAGCTGAAAGCTCCTTAAGGACCAAAATGTCCATGGATTTTTTTTGCTCACCTCTGAGATCCACCTGGGCCCAAATCTAGGTGCTTGCAGAAGTCTTGAGGAAGTGCTCTGAAAGCTGGGGCCAGTGTTGGTGGGCAGGAGGCCTGGGGTGCTTCTGCAGAGCGAAGCTCCATGTCACCTTCCCAGCACTGGCTGGACCTGGGACTTGTTCACAGCAGAGTCTGCTG
Source organism: Rhea pennata (assembly GCF_028389875.1). Taxonomy (NCBI): domain Eukaryota; kingdom Metazoa; phylum Chordata; class Aves; order Rheiformes; family Rheidae; genus Rhea; species Rhea pennata. The sequence continues at coordinate 826,473 of NC_084679.1, forward strand.
AAGAGCTCTCCACGCTGCTGGACATTTGAACACACAACTTCACCTGGAATAGCTATGGAAGACTGCATCTGAAAACTTCCCAAACTCTTTTGGGCTTGGTTTGTACCTTCTACGCAAAACTGAATCAATTTAGGAGAATTCACTGTAAGGACAAGAAATGTCCGACACCTTCCATCTTGTGGCGCTTTCTGCTTCCTAAGCTAGAATAATTTCTCATGCAAATTGTCTAGATTGCTGCCAGTGCAGCCAGCTTCCTTGGAAAATGCTTTGAAAAGGAGTCAGGAAGGACCTCCCTGATTAGAGGAGCAGCCCGCGACCTGCTTTCCATGAGGTCTATTTTGGCATCCAGCGACCTCCTGACAAAGAATGGATATCCTTTGAAGGGGAAGGGAGGCTGCCTGCCTGTCCCTCCCAGTCACTGAGATGACTTGCCGTATCAAAATAACTGGCAATAAAAAGGTTTGAAAAAACAATTCCTCATAAGTATTTTATCCACTGCAGCTGGAGCAGTCGCCGGTAGGGAGCCTCTACTCTCCCAGGAGTCAAAGGCAGGGGCCAGGGGCCAGACTGGAAGCTGCTTTCCCAGCCAGTAATAATACAGATGGAAATGCCAAGAGCAGCTTTGCAGTCCTGCTGCCATGAGGTGCGATGGAGAGTCCAGGAATGTGTGATGGAGAGTCCAGGAATATGAGTAATCACCTCTTAAATGACTGCAGGAGCAAAATGTGGGAGATGCAACCCCTGATAACTGACATACAGCACCTCTGAGGTGTCCGGCGGTGCCCAGAGCATTGTGTGGGCTCTGGGGGTTGTGAGCAGGTACTTCTGGAGATTCTGGAGACACTCTCAAGTAGTGGAGGTGTCTGATGAGTTTTCCTCTGCTGAGAAGCACCGCCGTGTGGCTGTCAGTAACAGTCATCTATTGCATTCCGCTGTGTCCTTTCCAAAGCTGAGGAGGAAAGCCCAGCACCTCCCAATTTGCAAGACAATTACTGTATGTGCTCTTAAAAAGCTTTTGTGCTTCGGCAGCACTTTAAATCCAAGAGACAATCCAAGTTTGACTTGGCTGAGTTACCAGGGCCATTTCCTTTCTGATTAGCCCTGTTGTCCTCACCTTCCTTGCATTCCCAGCTGTATCTGTGGTCATGGAAGTCTCCATCTGAGGCAGCTCTTTGTGCAGCTTGTAGAAATGTGGCAAATGGAGCACAGAACTTTAGGAATAATTGGTGTTTGTTATTGTCATCCTTCTGCTGAATGTTTGGATGGTTTCAAAGACCTGCCACATTTGTCTTAATGTGATGGAAAGTGTTCTCCAAGAGTGTTTCCCAAGAATCAGGGTCTTTGGATGTAGTTTCTGAGTGCCAGGGTGTTTGCTGGGAACACACCACCAGTGTGGATTCAGAACCAGCCCTCAGATGAAGCCTTGGTGCAGTCAGCTCTAACTGCCAGTGCTACTTTGCTATAGTTTGTTTACATTTGCTAGATCCTAGGACCATTTCCGGTATAAAATCAAGCAGAAAATTTGCAAGATAAATCCAGTACTTAGAACTGCTATGCCATACACCAGTCTGGGCTACCAGATCCCACTCTGTCCTTGTAAACCTAGCAGACATGACTTCTACATGGTGCTTATCAACTTTTGGCTGGTTAACTTCTGTATGAAAGCCATCACTGGGAAAACCTATCTGATCAGAAGGTCATTTGCTTAAGCTGTTGCTGTATTGCAGTGATGAAGCAGACTCTAACCTAGACAGGACCTGGATTTTTCAGGGTAGTGACACCCACATCAGGCTGTCCCTGGACAACAATAAGCAGTATTGAACAAGCTTCATGCTGCAGCAGTTCTCTGATTTGCTTGTCCTTCTGGCATCATTTCAAAAGTTTTAATTTCCTTTACCTTGAGAACAGATAGTGACCGTCTCTCAACATGTTGGTGACCACTACTTTGGAGCTTTGTGAGTTTGAAATCAATCTCTGGAATTGATTGTAGGTGGAAAGCGCTGCGCACAAGTGCCTTGAAAGCACAGAGCCTGCAATGTGCTGCATTGTGAGAGCAGCTGCAAGGTGTGAATTGCTGTACTGGAGAGGCATTGCAAGGTAGTCAGGTAGCCTGTGCCTGCTGGTACCACCCTGCTCTCTGCTTTCAAAGAGGTCAGCAGATGGGCCGAGGGGAGAAACAATGCTGAGAGGAGAAGGAAAGGCTCATGCTGAGGACTGGGTTGTTTGGACCAATGTGTTCAGAGGCCTCTTCATGAGAACAGGAACGTTGTATGGGTTTCTGCCCTGACTAGAAGTCATCAGTCAGGGCAGTGGTGTTGGCAGCCCTCTTCCTTCCCGTGTCTGTGACTTGCAGTTCAGCATGCCAGTGCCAGCAACGGGAGGGAGGCTCCCTGCCATGGACGTGCGGGGGGCTTTGGGGCGCTCTGCTCTTGCTGGCTAATTGTAGTAAGGCAATGCCTGGAAGACAGAGAGCAGACCCCACTGGAATGGCAGTTTGCACCCTGCATTGGATTAAACCTGACCTGTAGCCATCCGCTTTGCTCCTCAGAGTGAACCAAGAAGCACAGGGCATATTCATGCTGCCTAATATGTGGCATGTAATGCAGATGTCTACAGGACGTGTCTCATCTTTTCAGGCTCAGGCTATAGCCAGTGAGGATAGATGGACTTCTCCAGAGCAGGGTCCAAACTGAATCACCCTTTGGACAAGTTGGCTCTTCCTAGCTTGCAGTCATCACCTGTGCAATGGGATTGCTTGATTTCCCTGCCATGCCGGCCGTGGTGGAGATAGCTGGATGGTAAGTGTGTTGCACAGTGTGAATCAGGGTTGTAGAGGAGCCTAAGAGTGAGGAAGAGGCAGGAAACCAGTACAGGCAGTGGGGTTTAGCTCAGGTTCATGTTTGCTCTTTTGTTCTTCTATAAACCCTGATTTTATGAACAAATATGCATGAGTGGCTGAGACAGCAGCGGAAGTGGGCAGTTCAACTAGCAGGACTTTGCCTGAGGCTGCCTTTGTGTGCCCACGCCTGTAAAGCCTGGCTTGCTGTTCGAAGTGTTTGATAAACAGGCCTGAAAGGCGGGAGGAGTAATTAATGTGAAATGCTGGAGGGATACATGAGCTAAACTAGCCCTTTGCTTCACTCCTTCCCTTTCCGCCTTTGCTCAGCAATGTTGCTGCTGATGGATGTAAGGGCAGGCCTAGAACCTCCCCCAGCCCCAGGGAAGTGAATTGCTGCTTGCTGTAAAGTCTCTAAGTACAAATTTTTAGCACTTAGCACTGCTTCTCTTCTGTTGGCTCTTAAAGAAGGTAAGTGGTGATTTAGGACTTGTGATAGGGGATCGTAGAGTGTCAGGAAGCTAGTCCTTTGTGAAATGTCTAGTTCTTCCCCGTTCTGATGCTCACAGGTGAACTCTCTCCAGGCCAGGTTCAGGAGAACAGCAGAATCAGACCATGTGCAAGTACAGCTCTCTTTCTTTTTTTTCCCCCCTCCGCAAAAAAGAAAAATCAGCTGGCCTGCATCACAGTCCCTGTACCACCTCTGCTCGGCTTGGTGTACAGGCTGGTGCCGACTTCGCCAGCCCGGTGCGCGCAGCTGCTTTGTGCTGCCGCTCCGCGGGCCTCCCACTTGTCTCGGAAAGCGGGGTCTGGCTCTAATCAGTGCAGGGAGACGCTCGCTGTGTGGAATTTGGCATGCCACGGACACGGGAACCGAGCTCTGCCTCCAGAAGGTAAGCTTGATTAGAGCCGTTATCTGAGCCAGGGCCTTGTCTAGCTGCAGGATGTTACGACTCAAGCTGATGCTAGAGATGGCGTGCAGATCGCTTTCTCCAAATTCCTGCCTTTGACAATCGGCCAAGCAGATTCGTGGCTTTGATTCAAGTGGTTGGGAGGGGAAGAGCTTGTATTCTAATCCTGTCATGGAAACCGGGTAAAAATCCCCCAGACTTCAGTGTAAAATACAAACTGGGTGAGAAATGGAGCTGTGGCAGCACATGGCACGAAAGCGAGGGACAAGTCTTGTGTCTGGCAGTGGAGACGGAGCTGGCGGGAGCCTTGCTGCAGCGGCCCGAGCGCGAGGCTCTGCCTGGGATGCCGCAGCCTCAGAAGCTGCTGATGATATCAGGGCCTGGAAGAAACGGTTTGTGATAAGACAGAGTCCTGACCTGAACTTGTGCCCAGCGCTTTACAAGAGAAGGGAGCAAACCTCCTCTTGGTGTGAGAAACCTTGGCTAACTTCCTCGTTTAGCTTTCCCACAGCCCTGTGCTTCCTGCTCTCCCCAGCTCTGGAAGTACCAAGATAGCATCAGGGAGGCCACGCTGGTGGCACTGCTGTCCCAGGGAGAAGCCGGACATGCTAGGCATCCCGCTGGGCGCCCGTGTCGTTGCCAGGAGCGCTGGGAAGGCCTTGTGAGCATGGGAAGGGCTTGGGGATGCCGCTTGGAGCCGTGGCGGCTGACTACCCCTGGGGGTATGCAAGGAGTGGGCCATGGCTGGGTTGAAAACCCTTGGTTTTGTGAAAGACCAAGCTGGAAATGAGCAGGAGCGTGAGCGAGAGGGGCACAGGACACCTGGAGGGAGGGAGAACTGCTCCTCTGGATATATGAGTTAATTTTCGAGATGATGCGCCCTGCTCGGAGGGAGGGAGGCAGCGCGAGCGCCTCAGACTGATTGCGATTACTGAAGGGGAAAGGGTGGAATACGAGTCGGCCTCTTCCTCCCCCTCCCTAGGTCACTGGCTGTAAATTGGCGCAGCCTTTCTGGGCATAAGGAAAAATACCAGTAGGCTGCCAAGGAAAACAATAGGTCTTTCCACTGTTGAGCCCCGTCCAGACAGTCTGGGCCCGGGTCCAGCTCGGGGCTGGCTCTCCGCGAAGCCTCCCCTTGCTAGCGCTTTAAGAGGAGGGGAAAGAGAAGCAGCAGAGAGTAATGAAACAGAGGAATGTCTGTGACATTTTTCTAAAAAGGAAAAATGTGGAGTTTCCAGTCAAACCGAAAGACTTATTGGGTTCGCTGGGAGGCTAAGTCCGGCTCCTTAGGACAAACTGCTAGATAAGGAAAACAATTTAGTCCCAAGTAATATTCACTTCAGGATGGCGCAGGCTCCGCCAGAAACTGTTTTGACTGCACCACTTTCATTGATTTTTTTTCTGCCCAGTTTTTCAGCAAATACAGCCCTGTCCATCTTCTCCAGGAGAGCCGGGGATGCAGCGGGGCGTCCCTGCCAGCCGGGTGAGGGTGGCAGTGCCGGGGCTGGACACGGGCCTCTTCCCTGGGCCCCGGCCCCGGCTTGGGGCTGATAGACAAACTTGAATCAAAGCACCTGTGTGAAGAAAGCAAAAGCCTGCCCAGAGAGCACAAATCTGGCGAAAATCAGCCTGATAACAGTGTGCCTAGCATGCAGTACAAAAGGAGAGCCCTCAGCATCGCTCCGGGTTGCAAGAAGAGGAGAGGCAGGGAAATAGCCCAAGTCCCATGTTGCCAGCGCAAGCTGGGCGGTAGTTTGGTCCTGGGGACTGTGAGCACCAGAGCCTTTGCGGAGAATGAGGACATGGTGTTGGAGCTGGGTGGTGCAAGCCTGGAGACAGGCAGAGAAAAGGGGAGCAGTCACGCTGGAGACCGCTCTCCCTCCCCACCAGCTCCCTCGCTCCTGCTCCAAGCGAGTCCTGGCAAGACCTGGACTTAGACTCTGGTAAAGGACAGCAAATGTACATAAGAAGTTCTGGAAGAAAAGGCAGTTCCTTAACGTAACATGAGAGTAAGGTTGTATGATACAAAATTTCACTTCTTCCCCCTAAAATGGAGAATGTAGGAATAAATTGATTCCCAGGAGCTGCAGCAATCCCCGTTTGACAAAGTCAGTGCTTTATTTAATGGTAACTAATTAAAGTGTGGTGCCTGCTGGATCCCTGCGTATCAGTGTGGAATAGTGATCTGATGCCCTTAGAGGGGGAGTGTGGAGATGTGTGGTGGCCTTCAGGGCCGTGTTTGGTGGCTTGCTGGCTCTGCGGCACACCAGGCCACCCACTGCGGGCAAGAAAATTGGCAGCACCCGGACGCTTACCCACACCGTACTGTGGGGGAAAGGGGAGAAAGGTCTAGATGTTTGTAAGGACAGCAAAAACTGTAGCAGCGGTATTGGTGGAAAAATGAACAAGAGTTTTGGAGGAGTGAATAACTGCATCTGTAGGACAGAGACCTTCAGGCATTTTGGGATAAAAGAGTTTATTTTCCTTCTGCTAGGCTACCCTGTTGCTCGCCTCCGCAATGGTTTTGCCTCTGCCCCTAGGATCGCTGCTGGTGACCATTTAACCTGCTTTGGGCTAGGTGAAGTTGTAGACTGTGGCTCCAGGAAGGGGGAAAGGCTTTTATTTGGGGGTTTCTGAGTGCAAAGTGCTGTCTGTGTCTTGGAGCCTGTCACCTCAGCACTCACCGTGTCCCCAGGCTTCGTGTCTCAGGGGGTTGCTTGCTGCAGGTGCGGGCAGCGGGGTGCGTAGCCTTTGCTCGTGCTCCTCTGTGTCGGACGTGGTGCTGCTGGGAATGTTCCGTGTGTGCTTGGACCTGCTGCTGCATACGCTGGTGGCAGCTGCTGGCACCCTCTGCCTCAGCTCACAGATCAATCCGTCCCTTCCTCCTGAGCTGGCCAAAAGCCACGGAAGTGTGGGAAGAATTATTGATCTCCTATGATCGACCAATAAGTACTATTTCATAACGCTCACCAGTTCAGTGCAAGGCTCGGTGTAGATCTATATATTTTATTTAGGATCTGGCTGCAAGCAAGTTTTTCATGCCATTAACCATTCTGTGGGTATTTTGCACAATCGTGTTGCATCTCTGGATAGCGCGTTGTGCGATGCATGAGGAGGGGGAGAGAGCACAGAGCGAGTGAGTCCCGGGCTCAGGGGGAGATCCAGCTCCTCTCAAAGAAAAGAAAAGGGCATCTTATGAGCAGAACCTCCCAGGGACAAAGAACTAATTAATAACAATGACCAAATATGCTTTTCAGTTTCTGATCTTAAACTGCTTTACAAAGGAGGGATTGTTTCATGAAAGGTAGTTCTTGCTAAAAAAAGATATTCATTGTCTCGTATGACCAGTTTACAGGCCGGGTTAGGAAAAGCAACTGAGCTGGTGCTGTGTATTTCAATTTTCTGAAGATGTTTGACATTTTGACCAGAAAACTTGTAGCTAATAGCATATATTATGTAGATTAGAAATTGGCTTAATGACAGATTTGAAAGTGTGCTCATTAATGGAGAGGCATTTGATGGCCGTGCTGCTGCCCATGGTGTGCCCAAGGAGCCTTCTGACGTGATTTAATATGTGCTTCAACAACACTGATGATAAAACCTTTGCTGGTAGAGCCTGTGGATGACGTGGAGGTTGGCACTGCAGTAAACTGAGGGCAGAGATGTGAATCACCTGGTTAAACGGTCGCCGGGCAGCGCGAGGCGTTGTGGAGGAGCTGGTGCAAGGCAGCACCTCCAGAACCGTGACGGGCATCTGCAGCGCGCGCCGCGCACCCCGGCGGGACGCCGGCCCTCCGGCTCGGATGTGGCTCGTGGCCGAGGGAGGAAAGGTTTCCTTTTTCTCTCCCTCTCCTGAATAAATGTAAATGCCCCGTTCCTGGCGGCATCCGTGCCCGCGTTGGGCCCCAGGCCTCTCAGGGGTGGTGAGGACAGAGGAGGGCAGGTGCTATGGCCTTGGCTCAGTCCACAATGTTTAGGGGTCTCCGTCGTGCTCTGGACCTGCATTTCTGCCTGCTCCGAGCCCAGCCCGATTTTTCTGCCTTCCCCTAAGTGTTCAGTCAGGGTGTCACCGAATCGGAGCCGGGAATTGCTGCAGGACGGCAGCGTGGGTGCCAGCCAAGAGCCGTTCACGCGCGTCTTCAAAACAGTCAGGCTATTGCAAAGCTGGTGAAAGCTCACGGCGAGAGATGGAGGGAGAATGTGTCGTGTACTTGAACGCCTGCGCGTTTGCATGCCTCTTCGTAGCTGTGGGTGGTGGTGGTTGTGCCGGAGCACCCACATCTGTGCAGCCCTGGCCCTGCTCGTGCAGAGCACGCAGCAGCTCCCGGCTCGCTCTGCGAGCAGGCGTGCAGCACGGGAGGTTGCTCTGCGGTAACTCCTGGTGCGTCGTGCCAGAATCCGCCTGCCTTCCCCCAAACATCCGTGGAGACGGGGGACAAACGTGCGGTCTCTGGGTGCGGGTGGAGGGCATTTGTCCCTGAAGGGGGACAGCAGCCCTGACCTACCCCGGAGACCTCAGGAGTGCCCAGATAAATGCAGCCTCTGCCTCGGAAGCGAGGCATGGAGGTGCCAGCAGTTGTGCGTCAGATCAGCTGTCCCCAGTAAGGGATGTCTGGAGCAGTGTCTCCTCAGTAAAACTACTTTCTGGGCAGCAAAGTCCAGTTCAGCAAAAGGATGAAGATCTCCTGGCTGTCAAAGAATTTGTGAAGCCGAGCTTCCCCTTGGTGAGAGCCAGAGTACTGTTATCTAAGGTACCTCAAGATTTCAGTGAGTTTGGAGCCTGTTTTCTCCTGAGAAGCCCATGACTTTGTTTTCCCAATCATTTGGGTGCCTCTTTTCCAGCAGAATTCCTGGGCTACATAAGTCTTGCTAGAGTTCCCCTAGCCAGAGCTCTGCTCTAATTTGTGTGGGTCCCCTGAGCCAGGAGCAAAGCCCGACTCGTTTTCAGGCTGAGATCGTTCTGTGGAGATGCCATGTCTTTGGTTGTTATTGCTTTAGTTCCATAGTTCCTTCTTGCTGTGACTTGTATTTGCAAATCATTTTCTTGCTGACAAATGGATTCACATCACAAACACCCAGCAAACAAGACACAGATGTAGATAAGAGACAGTACCCTGTGCAGGGACATTGATCCACTGATAGCAGCCTCTCCATGCATCAGACCCGGTCCTTTTCACAAGGCAATCACTCACGCCACAGATTACTCCATCCACATCACTTCTTCCCACATCAGCAGTTGTTTCAGGAGAAAACCTAGCCTGAGAAATGGCACTTGTACCACAAGATTAAGAATAAAGCTAGGAGTAATGCAGACATAGTTGGCCTTAGTATCTTTAAAGATTAACTGTGTTGGTCCTGTGCCCTGACCAAATTTGAATTTGGATGCTTTTGTATATGCTGTCCCACCTCTTGCAATTGCAGCTACTCACTGCAATCATCCCTCCCTGCCTTGAGCTGCTGCATAGGTTTGTGCAGTATTTACCTGATGTTTTCCAACATGCAGCTGAATTTTGGATATTATTCCTCTATTAACCTGGCCACTCACGTTTCTCATTTGCAAGTCAGGGAAGGTGAAGATCTCAGTGCTCCCAAAGCCTGAACCATCCATGTTAGTAAAACATTTGGAAGCCTTTTGCAGTGAAAGCTAGTCCAGAGGCAAGTGCTCTCTGCACCACTATCCTCGTTGCCTCCCATGGAGAAGAGAGTTTGAAGCTGGATCTCTGCCTCCTGCCGAGGTGTCCCTTGTTTCTTGTGGCAGTGAATGGAGCAAGGCTGGTTTCAAAACCTCCATCAGCTGGAGGGCCAGAGATGAAGATGCAAGCATGAAAATACTCCTTCTGAGGGCAATTACGCTCACAGGCAACTGTTACAGCACAAACTGTTACAGTGCCTTGGACCCTGCACAGTGCAACTCCTCTTCCTCCCTGGGCTACTTGGAGAGATTGGCTGAAGCAGAAACTGAACTCCCTTGCTGGAAGCTCGTGTAGCTGCAGTGATAGCTACAGGGATCTCATCAAGTAAGAATTTCTTGGCAGGGGATAGGACCTGTCTGCCATATGGTTTCCATGTTCAGAGCAGAAGGTGAACTGTGGAAGTGGAAGAAAAAAAAATCTGAACTTCTGTGGTTGATTTTCACTTGAGACTAATTGTTCAGTGCAGCTCTAGGGGAGGACTGGGGATCCTTAGCCCTGCTGCAAACTCCCAGGGCATTTCACACAGGAATGCCACAGGAGCTCTTTTGCAAAGTGTTTTTACCATCAGGGTGTTCTGTATTTTGACAACTCAGATATCTCCTTGAAAGACTTGATAAGCAAAAGTAAAACTGTCCAGAGATTTGAATGTACAGATACAGTCATACCCTGTCTGGCTGAAGGCTTCTGCTGCCCTGCTGGCCCACCAGCTGATGGAATGAGAAGCCGATCCAGTGACAGTGCATTGTTTAAAGGGAGAATATTGGCTTTTCTGTGGTAGGATGGTGTCTTTGAGGGTACATCTGTCTTTGAAAAGCCTTTTTTGCCCCCCAGTGTATCAAAGCTGGGTAAAGCTAGATGTGATGAGCTGCCTTACTAAGTTGGTCTGATCTGCCACCTCCATCTTTATAGCATACTATTCTCCAGCCTGAGGATGTGTTACACATTTGCAATGACCATGTTAGAGGATGCTTTGCACTCTCCCACCTTTCTTCTAAATCTAGTGATAATCCAGTAGTGCATGCTCCTGAAAGCATAATATTTCCACAGATTATGACTATCTAAATAGGGGTAAATCTGATCTGCCTCCTTTAACTGTTTGTCATAGTGAAATGCCTGTTCACTAAAAATTTGTGCCAGGAATGAGGCTTATATTACACACTTAAAATGCTGGAAGCATGGAAATTGCCCAGGTTCGATGCCGTGAGTGCTCCATCGCACTTGTCACTGCAGGTGAGCAGTTTTGTTCCTTAGGAGGGGGAACAGAGTTCATTCTTGGATCCTCTGAAGGGTGCATTGCTCCAGGGGGCTGTGGGAAGCACATGGCCCAAAGCTGAGTGTGCAGTGGGGGACGATCTTGCCATCAAGGTATGTTAGGGGAAGAGTATGGTAAGCATATATTGTAAATCTAAACCCAAGGGCTGAGGTTCAGTAATGCACTCCTCTGAATTGAAATTCATTCTGCCCTGGGAGGGCCTGGTCTGCAAACTGCAGCTTCCAACTGGCAGCAGCAAAGTATAAATGGCTAAGCAGACGCAGAAGAAAAGTCTCTCTGTGCCTGAGAGACAAAGGCACTCACTACTGGAGAAAATATTTAGGCCGTTTCTGATGCCAAAATCATCACAACTGTCCAGGACACATGTTTGCAACAGAGCCATGACCCTTGTTGTCCTCCCATCTAATGACCTCGGAGAGCGGCTCAAAGCCTCGCCGCATCCCGAGGGAGCGGAAGGAGCTGCATGTGCCCCGTGGGGCAGCAACACAAGCCCCTGAATGGGAGGGGAGACATGGAAATGGCGCGAAGTGGGAAAGGTGCTCAGTGTGAGCTCAGGAAAGACTGCGGAGGGGCTGTGCGGCACGTGTGGGACCTGTCCCTGGAAGAGGGTGGGTTGCTGCTGCTGTGGACACTGGAGGGAAACTCATGATGCTTGAGTTGCTGAACACGAGCGCCTTGCAGTAGCAATGAGCTACTGCGCAGCCAGCCTGTCTGAGCAGGAGAAAAAACTGCCCTTGATTTTAGTTTTCCAAAGTTAGCTGCAGAACCCAGTGGTAGCGCTGCATGTGGCAGCAGGATGCCTGCTGCTCGGGGCAGCTGCCGGCCGCTCCTCGGTGTCTTAAAAAGCACGCTTTTACCTTTGAAGCTCCTTGGGTGAGGAAGTAGAGGATGTGCTGTGTCTTTCTTACCAGTGTCCTGCAAGCCCGCGGTAGGTGACCTACATCGTGGTTGCTCTGAAGACAGTGAGTTGCCATTCAGTTAGGAAGTTCGTGCTGGTTCACATACGCAGAACGGTATGCGCAGCGCGTTGCCGCAGTGCTCTGGGGTCCCGGCGCAGGGTTGGGTTGCAATGCGCTGCCGCTTTGTCAAGCAGCGGCTGAAAACTGGCATGCCTTATGAGACAGGAGGAGAAGTCCCCTCTGCCTTCATGTGGGTCATTTAGCAAGCCCGGTGGCATTGTGCATCTTCCTTTAAATGTCTCATTTCCATTCTGATGAAAATGTTGCTCATCAGAAATAACTAAGGAAAGCCAAATAAATAGCAGTTGGTGCATTTGAATTCTTTGAACGTTTTTGCAGCGTGTCTGTATAGGCACAGAGTGTTTTAAAACACGAAATGTAACATCAAAACAGTAAAAGTAGATCAGAATGTTCTGTCTTGAGTTTAAAACAATACCCTAGAAATTTCCAAGTCTTTCCTGTTTGTCCTACTGTTCACTGGACTCCTCTGTGCTCTTCTGCTGTTTACGATGGCAAAGCTATTTGATTTTTCCTACTTGCAGGCATTGATCTGGAGGCACTCTAGCATATTTTGCTAAAATATTCGCTCTCCAAAAGTTTCCTAGTACACTCAGGCAGGATGGAAACATTCTGGTTGTTTCAATCAGATCCCTCTGTCCTGGAATAGCTACGGTGCCTTTCCTCCCTCCCCCGGGACTGCTGGAGAAGGGAGGGACCAGCTGGGTTATTCTCATTAGGCAGTTTTGGACTCAGGCCAGAGCTTAGCTGTAGTAGTTGAAGAAGAAGACCCAGAACCTCTCATGACTTGAGGTCAGACTAAAGTAAAGCTCCCTCCTCCTGCTCTAGTTCTGGCAGGCAAATTCCATCACTGCACAAATATTTTGGCAATCAGCGATAATGGGAAAGGAAATGCAGAAAAGTCCAGTCCACAAGGAATTCTCTAAACTAGGACAGTCCAAGAAAAGCAAGCTGGCAAGTGGTAGGGCTCTGCTCGGCCCTCTGTTCCCCCTAACTCTGGCTTTTCCTCTTCTCATCTAGTAGAAAGACTTGCCGTAGCCTTGCCTCTTGCTGCCTGACGTTTATTACCTGGGAAATGCAGCAGTGTGTGATTTGTAACAACGGGCTGCTCTTTATGGAAGTGTTTTATGCTCTAAGTGGTTACAGCAGTGTGGGATGGTGTGTATATTTTGGTATCTATAAACAAAGCAGCTCAAGAATGCCTTGATACCAAAGGTTGTTTTTGGCTTTTGATCAAATGCTTAATTGCTTAATGTCTAGGTTTTTTGCCTTTTTTTTTCCTAAAAGATCTCAGTTGCTGAAAATCATTTTTTTTTTTAAAAAAAAAAAAACCTTCTCACTCATGTGATTCTTTGGAAAAGTGGAAATATTCAGGAAACTGGAACAATTTCCAGGTCTCCTCAAGCATCCTGGCTGTTCTGGGGCTGCACACTCACAGAGGTGCAGGGACCACGCAGCATCGGCTGGAGGGAAAGGCCCGGCCTGCCCCAGGGTAGCTCCCCCTCTCCCAAAACCTGAGAGAGGGAGCACGAGTTCCCTGGGAGCGCCGAGCTGTTCCCGGCCGGGGCGGGAGGGGGACTGCCCGTGGCTGCGGTGAAGCAGGGCCAGGCAGTTGCCAAGCGGCCAGAGCTGAGGACTGGCGCACTTGTTGCTGTAGTGTTTCCTCTTTTCTGCGGGGAGCTGACTGCAGAGCACCTCTGGCGCTCGCGCTGCCAGCGCGCCGGGGAGAGCAGGGCTCCTCCGGTCCCGCCTGTGACGGAGCCGGGTGCCGGCGGGACGGAGCCGGGTGCCGGCGCCCCTGCCCTGCCCTGCTCTGGAGGGGCCCGCGGCTCCCTGCCCTCGGAGGCAGCGCAGCGCCTGGCTCCGTCCGAGGGCACCGGGCTGCATCCCGCGCCGTGGTGGGTTTGTCTTTCGAAGTGTGTATTGTGACATTGCACAATAATATCAATTTTCCCCTGGTTTGAGGAGCTGGATTCTTGTGTTTTGTACTATTTTGGTATTCATTTCAGTTTTTATCATTTTAAGGTTCATGCGTTTCTAATTGTTATGAATACCATGCTAAAATTAATAGTTCTATGGTTGGTTTATTACATTTAGTAAAATTATGTGCATGTAATGTTTGCCAAGAAAAGACGCAGCAGAGACTTTAATCATGTAAAGATGATAATTTAGTTGTTACACTTGTTGAAATGATGGGATTAATTTTTAAAAAGTTTGCAAACTAGTGGGGAAATGTAAAACATTAATTTAGTAAGACAAGCAAGCCAGCAGCTGACAGATCCTCCCAGGCCGGTGGAAGAACACACACATTACAGTCACAGCGGGGAGGAAAGTGGCACCGGACAGTTTTATAATTGCAGCAGTTTTTATTATTCAGGCCAGATACTCCAAGACTTTCGCTGATGATCCCAGAATTACAGAGCACTCCGTGTCTTCTGTCGCTCTGGTTTCTGCTGAAGGGCCCGTGGGTCTACCCTGTGCGTGGAGAAGAGACATGATTCACAGATCGAAACTCTGCATTTTGGTAGATGCTTTCAGTTCGGAAAGGCACGAAGAGACACGCTAGTCCAGGCTCCGTCTGCAGCGGAGGCCGCCACGGCGGGTGCTGAGCCCGGAGAGCGGGCGCGGAGCGGGACGCGCCGGACGCGGGCCCTTCGGCAGCGGGGCCGACCCGGCGCGCGGAGGACGGGATGCCTGGCTGGTGCCCGCGCGATGCTCCCGGGCGAGGGGCCTCGACCCAGCGCCCTGCGCTGCGCAGGTCTGCACGTCCTGCACTGAAGACAGGTATTATTTTGCACTTGTGGGAGAAAACCTGGTTGTAACTTTGGCATTAATTCTGCAGAGCATTTTGTAGCAGATTGTCAAGAAAGGAAAGAGAAATGTAAAATAAGTCTTGTTTACTATAGGTGATGATGTGGCAAAATAACTCAACAGCCAGTCCTCAGGAGTTTATGACAATAATCATGAATATGTTTTATAAATGTGTAGCAATGTGAGTGGACTCAATTCTGGCTGAATTTAAATAATACAGCTTTATGCAGCAAAGCCTAAATCAAACGGCTATAATTTATGCTGAAATGCACTACAGGATGCATTTATTCACAAGTATGTGCTGATTGTAGCATTGTGCCTGATTTATGGCATTTTTTTTTATATGAAAATTCCTACCAAAAATAATATTTAGAGTCTGCCTTCATTTACTGAGGCCCAGCAGTTTCCTACAGGCACCATGGTAGGGATCGCTTCTCCCTCTGCTCTGCGTCCTCCGCACTCCGGTTGGTGCCCGGCGACGGCGACGGCTCCGGCAGGCGGATCTTCCCAGCGGCCGTCGTCCCCGGGACCCCCGGCGCTTCCGCCTCGCAGCGGCAGGCAGAGCTCGCGCACGTGGTCCAGCGCGCTGCACAGGCGGCAGCCGCCGTCCGCGGAATTTAAAGCGTTTTATTTTCAGCACCGTCGGGCCGCGCCGGGTGAAGGAGCGGCTTCCCCGTGGGGCGCGGCGAGCCCAGCGGCGAGGGCCGGGCGGGAGCCGCCTGCAAGCGCGCGAGGGGGCCGGGAGCGCGCCGGGGCCGCAGCGGGAAAGCCGAGGCCGGCTGGGAAGCGAGGCTCCTGCGGGCGCCCGGGTGACCCTCCGCGGGGAGGGACGCGCGGCCGCGGGGCGCTCGGCCCCTCCGCCGGCTCCCGCGGAGCCCTCGCGCCGGGGCGCCGGGGCGTCGTGCCGGAGCGGGTCAGCAGCGATGCCGCGGTGAGCGAGGCGGGGGGCCCTCCAGCGAGGGGCCGGGGGAGGCGGCGCCCTGCAGACCGCGGGCGCGAGTCCTCGTCTCCGCGGACCCTGCAGGTCTCCTGCAGCAAGGCGCTGGCCGGGGCCTCAGCCCGTCGCGGGGTCGCCGCGCGTGACGGCGCTCCGCGGCGCGGCTGCCCGAAAAGCTGCGTTGGTCCTCCCCGCCGGCGGCGAGCAGCCGGCCCCGAGCGCCTCTGCGGCGCGCAATGCTTTGGAAGTCCCTGGGAAGGTTTCTGCTGTCAAGTGAGTGGAAAGATTTGGGTAGTCTGTAGAACTGCCTGCACAAAGTGTCACATCCCTGGCTCTGCTAGAAAATACATAATAACTCAAAGAGTAAAAGAAAGATTTGAGGCATTTGAAATCCCGAAATAAATCATTTCATCTCGTAATAGGTCCCAAACTGTCCTGGGGGAGCGTATAGACATTAGAAGAGAGTTAAGATCCAGCAGTACTTCTTTCTAGGTTAAAATTAGTTGTGCTGAAAGTTTATCAGTGATTTATTCTGCAGAATGACTCCATTTGTAATTCTCCTTCCTGAACGTTTCAGCACCATTGTTTTGAACGATAAGAACTTGTTGTAGCAACCTCTGTCCCTAAACACTTGGAAATTCTTGTTTAAATAAACATGCAACTTGCAAGCAACATGCAGTTTAAATGTGTATCTTATTAAAAGCTGGCAGGACCGAAGCTTCCCTGCTTTCTTGCCAATGTTTGGAATACAGTAGCATTTTTACTCTGTAGTAATAAATTTCTGTGGAATGAAGGGCCATAATATTTGCATTTTTTTGCAAAAACTGTGCTTACTTAAGCGGTGAGATGGAAAAAATTTCTAATAAGTAGGAAGCAGAATGAAGCAGGTAAATATTTAGGCTGTTAACATTGTATCTGCTGTACGTACAGCTAAATCTCTCACCCTTACTTTGAACTAGGGAAGGAGACATTTTATAGCATTTCCAAAGAGAGACCTCATGGCAGCTTCTCCAAAGAGCAATTGATTTTAAACGTGCTCCAAACTGGACGAAGAATTTCCTCTCGCCCTTTGACCAAGTGGGATAGTCCAGGAAGGCTCCAGCAGTAACAGCTGAAGGTTTCAATTAGATAATGCAATATGGAGCTTTTAGACAAGTATTTTATTGCAAAAGCCTTTAGCTGCTTCTAGTTGTGTTTGCAAGGAAGGATACTCGCTGGAAAAGCCAAGCCTGGAGGAGGTGAGGGAGGCAGAGCAAACCATGGCTGCAGGAGCGAAAGGTGGAGAATGAACAGAGCTTGCAACTCTACAACACAGACAGACGGACGGACCTTGGGCTGTTGCGATCTTCAGGCAGGGAGACAAGGGACAGACCTAAGGGAGAGGAAAGGATCTGCTGGGCCCTCTCCCCCTTCCTCTAATGCACCTTTCCAAGAGGCCACAGCTGCGCTGAGCGGCGTTTCTGACGACGGGCGCCCAGAGCAGCTCTTGCCACCCAGAAGCAGGTGGTCACTGAGACTGTTGCTGGAGGTTTTGGTGCTTTACTGATTCTAGAAAGTCATTTTATGGGATGGGGAGGCCCGAGTTTGTGACGCCCCCTCTGACCGTATGCACTGGTCACGGAAATGATCCTCGGCTTTGGAGCTTCTGTTCTGCAGCCTCCTCCTCTCTTTCCGCGCCATCTGCACAGAGAAGGCTCGTGACCGCGTTGCTTTGACCAGTCTCTCATTATGAAATGAACTTCTACTGCTGTCTTTAAGTTAGTATTTTCTAATTAGTTCACTATTAATTAAAGAGTTTTGATGTTATGATGTGAAAATTAGCTGGCGAACCAGATTGCCATTATCTGGAATTTGTGGAATTAAACTTTGAATTCCAAAATAACTTCTTCATTAATAATTTTGATTTTCCAGACATTACACAGAAACACTGGTGATTAGTAGAAGTGTGATGTGTTCTCATTCACAGTATCCCTAATTAGCAGTAATTCAGTTATTAACTCTTGGGAGCCAACGAGCACTGATAGGAGTGATGGATATCGACTCCTTTTCTGCGCTGGAAGTGTTTCGCCCTTGGCTGTGTGGCTTCCCCGGAGGTGGGAGTTGGCCTTTCCTGGGGCCAGCGACAGCGACCGGCTCGGTCCGGGGCACCGAGCCACCGTCCGGGGCCGGTTTTCCAGGAAAGCCTCGGGACTGCAGGTGGGAGCGGGGCCAGGGGCTGCTCGGCGCCGGGGGTATCCCGTCCCTGCAGCGTGTGGCCGGGACGCCGGCGGGGCAGAGCCACGGTGCCCGCTTCATTCCTAGCTCAGCAGGCATTCACGTGGGCAGGGAGCTGGCCCAGTGCCTGGGAGAATTTGTCACAGGATTAAAGAATTAATGAGAAAATACAATATATTAAAGAATGAGAGATTTTGCTAACCTCTTACCTTGTCTTAGCTTTAATTGCCTTTAAAAATCATCGGATGCAATGAATTATCATTGATTTTTCTCAATGCCGTTTGCTTCTGCAGAACCAGAAGAATTGCAGCCGGGGTGAGGGCTCGGCGGTGCGGTGGGAGCACAGGCGCTGCCCCGGCCCCGGGGCGCCCGCGCCGCGCTGCAGAGCGTGCCTCTGCGCCCACTGGGCTCGGCCGGGACCGGGCGCCGCAGGGCAGCTCGTCCCCGCGCTGCTGCCTGCTGCAGGTCCCAGCTGCCGGCGTTTGGGCCAGCGCAGCGGCGAGCGGGGATGGCTCCCCGGGGAGAAAGCAGCCCGCGCGGAGGAGAGACGGGGTTGCTTCGAGTCGCCCGTCCACGCGAACAAATCTTTACTTGACGCTCACCTCGACATGAGCAGTGGTGGGGAGTGCACTGGGGCAGGTCCAGATTGATAGCTGGCATGAAAGATTTATAAAGCCTTTTTGGTGGCAATCAATACTGCTTCTTATTACAGCCATGTTCTTCCAAACTCTCACTGTTCATTTTTCTACCCCTTCTAATTTGACCAAAATTTAATTGATGGAGTACCAGGGAGAGATCTGGACTTTTTAAAGATGCCGTGTCCCATGTCAAGGACTAAGCCTGGTAATTAATCTTTCCACCCGCATTGATTTGTATTGCTCACGCTCTTGCACCTGCAAGCGCGGCCGTGGGTCGTAGCCTGGCCGCACTCGCACGCGGCACTGCCTGCGCCTTGTGCGGAGAGGTTGCGCTGCAGGGACAGGGGACGTGCAGTGGAAATGACAGCGTGAGAACGGAGAGCGCAAGGAGGCACGGGAATATGGGTCACGGTGTCAGGCTGCACGCTCGGCAGAGCCTGCCTGGCTTTTGTGTGTGTGAACTGCACAGAAAAACTGGGGCAATCGGAGAATATTTCCCTGGCTTTTCCGGCGGTGACAAGGAGGCTCTGCCTGCAGGACAACCAGCATGGGAAGTGCAGGAAGGTGTTTTCAAATGCATCGAGCCGGTGAGGAGAGCCGGCAGCACGTGTTCAGCAAATGCTTCCCTTTTACACTGCAGCTTTGAGAAATGTTCCTCCAGCACCTTGCAGTGCAAAATACTGCCTCAGCGAAGAGGGTGTTCCCTTACACAGCTTAGAAAGGCTCCGAGACCGGGCCTTTAAAAACCAAAAACATAGGTACGCAAGCATTTTAAAAGAGCAGGATGAGATTCTCCTGCACTGTTAGTGGGAGTTTTGCATGTGTTTTGGCACACAGAGGACGTCCCAGAGGAGCAACGTTTGTGCCAGGATTTGGAAGGGAGGATGAGGGTGAGCAGAACTGCTGCAGGTCCATCAGCTGGCTGTCCTGGACGAAATTACTGCCGGGCTGAACTGAAGGCGTAAGAGAGCTCTTGTGAAAGTAACGTGAACCCCATATTTTGTAGGGGTTTACTCCTGGTTGGGGCAGCGGGGCCTGGCGGTGGTGGAGACCTGGGCAGAGAGGTGCCGGACGGGCTTCTGCACTTCCGTGCGCTTTGGGCAGCACCATTTACGGTTCCAGCAATGCTTTACTCAGAGACAGGTTACGATAACTTCCATCTCTCTGTTTTGCAGATGCAATGCAATGCAGTTTGAACATGTCTATGGAAGTTTGAGTGAAGGAGTTGTCTTGTGTGCGCGATTAATAATCTAACTGAGAATAATACTCAATAAAGGCCAAGACAGGTGCTTTCTCCTTCTTGGGATTCCTAATTGCTGATGTGCAACCAGAATTGGTATGCTGTTTAAAATATCTTTCCAGTGGTTTCCCAGATTTATTACTGTTCCTTACTACTGAACATTTGCATAAAAAGAATTTAAATTAGCTTTTGCACTGGTATTTGATATAAGGCAGATCTTGCTGCCTCAAATTTCACATGCAGAAGAGGCACTGCTCAGAGGGCAACTTACCTTTAACTCTGGCTTTGGAAATACTTTTCCTTGTCTCCCTGCATCTGAATGGTTCAGAGTCATCCTGAGGTAGTGGTTGCTCTTGACACCTTTCTGGTTGCTTGGATAGTAAGGTAGTTACAGAAATCCTTTCATCAGATTGGGAAAGGAGCGCAGACATCTGTAAGGAGGGTCAGAGACCCGGCTGATGATGCTGCCTGCTTCTGCAGTGGGAGAAGGGCCAGAGCCTGCCGTGACTTCCCTCGTTCTCAAGGGCTGACCCCAAACCCTGTGTTCTGGAAACGCCTGTCACTGCACTGGCAAGAGCCACAAAACTGCTACTGATTTCAGCAGTCTGCATTTCACCCGTGGGCCAGTTTCTCTCAGCTTTTCCTCGTTTGCTCCTCTGTTTGGGAAGTGTCTCCATGAACAGGCAGACGGGAGGGAGATGCAAGCACCCGTCCCTGTCTCTCCCCTCTGACACCCCAGCGCCACCGGGCAGCCCAGCCGCCCTCCTGCTGCTGCTTGATGAAGCTCTATAAAAACGATCTTGGCATGGACTGAAGCCTCTTGTTCTGGTTTTCCACCCTCTTGGTTTTCCTAATTCTTCTGGCTGTTTTCTTCATCTACAACCCCCTGTTTTGTAGCTTTTCCCAGCTCTCTTCCAATATGCCTTGGAATTGTGCTGACTCTACAGGAGGAGTTTAGGTCTCCCAGCAGACCACCTGGGAAACAGGAAACGGTTTGAAGCTCTGGATTAACTGAAAGACCATACTTAGTTCCCCCTTGACTTCTCCATTTCCACCTCCTGATCTGATTTTGGGCCTTTAGTCCAAGCAGTAACAATTCTGCGCACACAGGAACGTGGCTAGAGCTCAGCCTGAGCGTCCAGCATGCCAAAGAGTAAGCGTGCCCTTCTCGGGGAAAGCCTGGGCAGAACGTTCAGGCTCTTCTACAAATCTTCCCGCTTTTGCTGATGTTTGACCTGACAGAAGCTCTGCTTTAGGTCCTGCAGAGCCAGGGTGGTGCTCGTGAGATGGCTCCCTGGGGGCCTCGAAGGTGCTCTGGGGCTAGCCCAGTCTAGCTGCCTTGTTCGTTGTGGCACGAGCTACATTTGTCTCTCTTTTACTTGCAATATTTTGCTCAGCTGGCGCAGGACTAAAAGCGTGCACAGACACCAGCAGTGTGCCTGTAGATCCGGGTGAGTTCCCCGTGCCTCAAGCAAGGAGTGAAGGTTGCACCCGCAACCTCTCTGCAAGAGATGTGGCACCAAAATGCTTTGTCAGATTCTCGGTATATGCAAAACTCTAGGTTGACATTTTTTCCCAAAGGCAGGAGCCTCTCACCTGCAGCTGAGCCGTGGTTGGGAGAGCGAGGCCACGGATGCCGCATCAGCCACCAACCTGCTGCCCTGCCGCAGCGCCTCGCTCCTGATGTGCCCTGGGGCACTGCACTTGCCCATGAGTGCGTCCGCCTCTGCCCACCACTGCTGAGCTGCAAGCAGCGAAAGCCCTTCCTCTGCCTGGCCAAGAGGTTGGGCTGCTCCTGCGATGCTCCCATCCCTGGAGGAGCTTGGCTCCAGCCTGCAGCAAGCTTATGGAGCGAACTGCAGCTTAACTGCAACGGGGGCACGGGGGGAGGCTCGGCCCTGCACCGGTGCCACACCGCGGAAGCGCCACCTGCTCCCATCTGCTCCTAGAGATAAGGATCTGCCTCTGGAGATGAGGATCTGCTCCTGGTGCTGGGTCCCGTGCCACAAGCGCCGCGCTGCAGAGCCCCGGCAGAGCCTGGCCTGGGAAGCGCTGCAGCCGGCAAGGGCGCACCGGTGCCCGGACCGGCAGCCCCAGAAATACCTTAATGAGCAGTAATTACAGCTTGCGGAGGAGCGGGGTTTCTTGATCGTGTGGGAATTACAGGGGCGCGGAGCAGAGCGCGCATCAGCTCACGCGGCCGTCCTGCGAGAGGCGGCGGGGCCGGCGCAGCTGACTCCGGCTGGAGGAGATGGCCCTCTTCCCCATTCCTGTATTTTGTATTATAAAATGACTGTGGTTGTCATAGCAACATAAAGGGAGCAGATCTCATTACTGAGGCCTGGCCACATTATTTTCTCCAAGGAATTTCTTCTTTTCATTATTTTTCTCCAAAGGTCAGTTATCCTCTGAGGCAGGGCGGGAGATTCTGCGAAAGGTGAAGCATATTCATGGCAGAATTCCCCTGCTGGAATTTACAATCATTTTGCTTTTTTATACTTGTAGAAAGATTTCTTTTAGTATAACATTTTCTTTTAACCCTTTCTGTGTGAAGCCCGGCTGTTCTGCACATCAGACCAGACCAAGGAGCTTGGCACAGGGATTTTCTACAGAAAGTGGAGCATTGCTGTCACATCACGCTTTTATTACAGGAGCAGCCAAAGTGTGCCACAGCGCATACGCGCAATTCTCTGACTTCTTGTTTGCCGTTAGCAATTGCATAAAGTGCATAAACTGTTTCAAACTTTGCTTTGAGTCCATTTCTTTTCTTTTTAAGGCTCCGATCCAGCCGGCACCCCTGGGAGCAGACTGTGGCCGTGGCACAGGCCTGGGCACCTCCGTGTAAATTGTGTGTCCTTGCCTCAGCCAGCGGAAGGGGGATTCCTCCCTGGCAGTATCCAGGTGCACAGGTCACCCGGAGCGCAGGAGGCTTTTGGCGTCACGGGGGCGTCACGCTGCGGCCGGGGCCGGGACTCGGGCGCTCGGCTCCGCGGCATCGCTGCCCTTCTGCCTTCGCCTGTAGCGGGGCCGATTTTCCTGCTGCATTTCATCAGTTCTGGAGTTCCGCGCAAACGCCCCAGTTCTTTTCCAAAGAGATATTTCCCTGGTACCTTGTTACTGGAGCGTTTAAGCAAGCATTCCAAGTCTGGCTGCCAACACATATTTTCTCAACGTAATCTGAAAGAGGAATGATAACGCCCGGCCAAAGGAAGAGGAATGTAAATTGCACCTCCGTGGTCTTGAAGCCACGGGGCGAAGTAAAAGACTGCTCGGCTCTCCAGTACATTGTTTATGAGCATGCAAAGGATAAGGAATTCTTCCCAATTTTGAATAGATTTTCAGGATCATGTGTCCTAGACAGTCAGGCGAGAGAGTAGTTCTGTATTTTCTTATAGGTGCAACAGCTCAGAAAGTTTTGTAAGACGATGTATTTGTTTTTGTGTGTATGGCTGTTTAAAAATAACATTTTGTTTGCATGTTTACATATATTGGTGAATAATTATGCGATCCTACACACATAAAAAGTGTTTTATTCCACTGCCTGCTGGGTGAGCCGCGGCTCGCGGCTGCCGCGCGCTCGGAGGAGGCAGAGGCGGTGGCGCCGGCAGCGGCCTGGAGGCTGGCCATCCGGCTAGCGCGCGCCGCCTCCCTCGGAGAAGTAATTAAGTTTATATCCTGCTGTTATTTTTAATTTCTTTGATTTAACATGGCTAAGCTTAAATAATATAATACTGACACCGCGCAGAAATTCGTCATGTCCCTTCCCCGGGCGGAAGGAGGGAGTGGAAGGAGGCAGCGGCAAGCAGGCGCGAGCCCGGGGAGCGCAGGCGGCGGCGGAGCCCTTCCTCCTCGGCGGGGCCCTGCCCGAGAGCGGGGAGCGCCTCTCGCCCGGGAGCCCCCGCGACCTCCGCGCCGGCTGCGCCGCCGGGGCCGGGGCCGGGGCCGGGGCCGGGGCCGGGCTGGCGGCTCGGCCCTCGCAGCGCTGCGAGGGCGCTGGGGCCTCCGCGGCGCGGGGACCGCGGCTGCAAGGCGAGGGGCAGGGGCGGTCGGCTCCCTGCGGCATCCTGCTCCCCCGCTGATGCCCCTGCTACGGAGGGGAGGCTGGGGCAGAGGAGTTAATAACGCTGACCCGCTCCGAAGGTGTCTTTTAAAAATTAATGAATGTTAATGAATCCCCTTAGCAGTAAAAATAATAATGCCTGGCCGTTTCACAGCACTTTTCATCAGCAGTACTGATAGTAATTTAGCATATATGTCAATATTGTCTGCAGCGGTGGCAAAACCACTACCGACGATAGTGCTAGTAGATGCGTTGCTACTTCAGTTTAGATGTCCATTTTCTGCAAATCATATTTTACATGCAAAATGAGTATTTGCGTATGCAAATGAATAGGCATCTAAGTGGCCATGTGTGCCAGCTAATATCTGCTTTGCATGTTCGCTTATGGTAATTATGCTGGGTGAACAAAAGCATGTGAATTCGTGTGTAAGGACCGTGGCACACTCTTCACGATGGCAGACGAAAACCAGATAAATCAAAAATGTGTCTTGATTTTAAAATGATTTAGGAAGCCGTAGGTGTTATTTAAAAAGCAGATAAGCTGCGAGCCCTACACTGCGCCAGTGTGCTTCAGTGAGAGCGCGTGAGACCCCCGCAGCCAGTCAGAAATCCCAGCAAAGCCCGGATTTGCAATGAACACATACATTGCACCTGAACTTCGGCACTGCAGATGCCGTGACAATTGGGCTGATCTGCCAGGTGATATTGCTGCGCAGCGTTTCACTTCGTATTCATCACAGGCTGAACTGCTTCTTAATTTTAATTGCATGCTGCAGCAGGTAGATGGTGTCATATCACATGCACTTCAGAGCAAGGCAGGACGCTTGGAATATATTATGAACACAGGTTATTATAGGGCTTTTAACTGTGCATTTAGCAGTGGTAGATGTAAAGCTTTCAGCTCGCACTCCTGTTTATTAATTAATAAAGGGCTCTGTTCTGACATTACTTATGTTCTCCTGCGTCTCCCATTTTAGATGCTGCTCTCATTTAAAATGATAAGTAGCCCAATGCACTTCTCATGAAATTCGCTGAAAGCTGGTATCTTCCTTTGAGAAGCGTGCCAGAGACGCGCGCTGCTGTCTCCGCCTTGGCCGACGCTCTTTCAGGACCCCGTGTCAGCGAAACTTCTCCTCTTGGCACGAATGGGAGGAATGTCGCACCGACAGCAGCGCCGAAGAAGAGTCGTAATCCCGCTTCGCACAAGCGAGCAATCCCCCCGAGGACCGGCCGGCGGACAGCAAGACCGAGGCTGTGCGGAGCAGTTGTTACTCATTTCCTTCATGATGGCTCCACCTTCCTGGAGCAACGGGAGATTTAAAATTGGCGCACGGAGCCCTGCAGCCATATGGAGCGTGGTGCGCGTGCCAGGACGGGCACACGAGTCCAGGGCTGGCAACGAGGACGCAGCAGGTACCGGGGATCAAAAGCAGCAGGCTCAAGAGCAGCACCAAGGCAGTGCGTGGAGGTGCCCGTTGCACCAGCCCTCCGGGCAGCACGATGCTCCCGTTCCCTGCGGCACGGGAGCCTCGCCGGAGCCGATGTGCGAAAACGATAAGAAAGGAAGAGACCCCATGAAGTCTGCCAAAGCGCTGCTGTATCCCAGCGGCTTTAACAGCATCTTTTCTACAAGCGACGTGGGGGCGAGTCCGTTCGCGCTCCGCCGGCGTGCCCGCTGCCGGCGGCCCCGCGTGCGGCCGCTCCCGCGGCGGGACGCAGCAGGGCCGCGGCGGGCGGCTAACGCCGGCGGCACCGCGCGGCGCTGGGGGTCCCTCTGCCAGGCCGGTGCCGGGAGCGGAGGCGGCGCTGCCGGGGGGCTCGGGTCCCTCTCGCGGAGGTGCCTGGGCGCCTTTCCGCCTCTGCCGGGCCCGGACTCGCTCAGCATCGGCTTCCTCTGGAGCCTGCCTCCGGCTCCTCTTGGGCACCAGCTGCTGTGCGCGAATGTGTCTCATTTACGGCCTTTTTTTTTTCCCCCCGCTAGCTCGTGGTGGGCCGTAACTCACAGCAGACACAGCTTCAGCTGGTCAAGGTCTGTTCAGGTATTTCTGTACCTTTAGCTCTAATTTGGACGACAAACCCCAGATTCCTGCGGTAGGGAGAAGGGAAACGTGCGTCGGTCGTTACAGCGTCATGGCAGCGCGCGCGGTGGCTGCTCCGCGGGCGAGCGGGCTGCTGCGCCCCGGCAGTGTCCGGAACAGCTGGAAAAACCTTTCTGCGTGCAAACTTGCAGGGAAAATGCAAAGTGCTCGTTGCCACCTCTGCAGGGCCCCGGTAGCTGTTCGAGGGTGTCCGGGCTGGCACGCCGGGGCCGGGGCCGGCGCGCGCCTCCCGCGAGCCCCGCGGGCTGCACGCGCTGCTCGCCGGCCCAGCAAACGTTAAGCAGATGTACCAAGAAAAGGATTTTTGTTTTTTTTTTTCCATAGATGTTGAAGGTTTGTTTCATTAAGTATTCTGGAAACGTTGCTCTTTGTGCCTGAGTATTTGGGTTATGGAGCATACTGTAAGCCCTGAAATTTGCTTTTTTTACTTAAGTTTTTTCTGACTTGAAAGGCTGGTTTTTATAACAGGTCAATTTGAGACCATTTGATATTGATATATGAAGATCCTCTGGGATTATTGTAATGCATTTTTCATCCTGCTGTGATAGTATCATATAAGGAAAATGGGACTGACTGTTAAGTACAAATTGAAAAAGACATGGTCATTTAAGATAACTCCTTATCTGTATACAAGGAAATGGTATCAGGGAAATAGACCACCGGTTGACAGAAATAAATTTTGCCTCGGGCTCCTCCTCCTCCCCGGCCGCTCGGGCGGCCCTCGCCGGCGCGCCGTGGCCCGCGCTCGCCGGCGTGCCCTGCGAGCGCCGAGCAGCGCCGCGCCGCCCCGACGGCCACGGGCTGGCGGTGCCGGAGCCCGCGGAGCGGCTTCGCGGGGGATTTCTTTAGTCAAGGGAGAGCTGTTTGTTTTTATGGCCCGTATAAAAAGATAGGAAACAAGCTCAATAAGCCAAGCCACGCTCGATCTAGCCATATTATTTTATTCCTGGCATTTTATCTCAACTCATCCTGTGTTAATAAGCTATAAATCAGTGCTGATTACGACGGTGTGACCAGCATCAGCGGGTCCGCGTCGCGCTCGGAGGCATCGCGTGGCACCGCCAGTCCCCTGCTGCAGATGGGTCTGATGCTGCGCTGACTGGAGGACTGCGCTGGAGAGTCTTCCTCATGGAAAGCTGCAAAATGCATTTGGATCTATGATTGTGTTTTGGAGTCTGAACAGGAAAAGTGCGTTTTTCCAGATCCTGTGAGGTAATCACAGTATGATGACATATGTTGCAGTTCCCTATATATTGTAACGCGCCACGGTGCGCACACTCTCTAAAGTGCGCTTTCTCCTCCTTAGTGATTATTATATCACGTTTGGACTCCAAGCTTTTTGACCATTAGTGGAATGAGGGTGATTACAACTTGGCACAAGCTACTGCAGTCGGAAGCCAATGTTTAGCGGCAGCGGTATAAGAGAAGCCTCATAATTGGAGCTGTACGGGTGAGTTTGCCAGAGTGTCTAGTGCTGGCACCAGATCCTTCCTGGCGCCGCACCTATTGTAGCTGCACTTTGGCCCACACCTTGTTTCATACTGAGCTTGCAATTAAAACACAATCAATTGTCCCGTCCAGCTCCCGGACGGCCGCCGTGCAGCCCAGATCCGTGTATGTGCCCGAACAACGTTCGTGGCACCAGCGCTTTAGCACCGCGTGCTTTCCGCTGGCGCCTTTGCCAAGGCTCGCACACAGATTCGGATCAGACCGCCTCGAACTCTGATTTAGTGCCGAGACGGACCCAAATCCCTAGGGCGCAGCATCGCTTTCCTTTCTAATCTCTTAGGACTTTGGGACTTTGTGTTTCCGGCTCACTGTCATGGGCAGTCGCCATCCACTGCGTTCGACAGGGAACTTTTTTACGCTATTATCTCCCTGCCGAGCCCGTTTTCCCGCCGTCTGTCTCCCGGCAGGGACGCGGCAGCGTCCCGGAGCTGCGAAGCCCGTCTCGCCGGGGCACGGCAGCTCCCCCGGCAGAGCGGCCACCGCGGCCGGCGAAAGGGCTTCGGGGAGGCGGCCCGGGGGGACGAGGCGGCGGGGAAGGGGCTCGGCGGCGGCAGTCGGTGCAGGCGTGCGGAGGGAAGCAGGACCGGCCCGCCGTGCCCCGCTGCCGTGGCCAGCCTGGCTCCCTGGCAGAAATGGTGGCAGCCTTCTCCGGGGCCGGCGCGACGGTGCGGAAAGCAGCGCTGGGCAGCCTCCGCGCTTGGCCAGCAGCAGGGGACAGGCCGCTTTTTGGGGAAACATTGCCCAGCATCTGATTTAGAGCTCACACCTGGCGGCACTGGGCCTTTCACAGAGCCGGTTGCTTCATGTAACTGGCTCGACAGCATGCTTTATAATTAAAATATTATAGCTGGAAATGTTGACTATCTTCCAAATATGCCAGGAGGTTTCTGTTTGCATGGCTTGAAGCTTAAGCTGGCAGCGAAGGCTGGTGCAGAGCAAAGACAAACGCGTTCGCGTTGGGCTGCACATTGTCTCCCGCTCTAACGTCGCTCTGATTCGCACAGCGGTGCTTTTGCTTGCCGTAGCCTGTAATTCCTTTCACACCTAATTGCACTTTGTTTTGAAGTCTTCTGTTTAACTAATACCCAGAGAGTGCTCCGACAGGGGCTCTTTGGCCTTTTGCTGTGGTCCTCCGTAAATATTTGCAACACGGAGTGGCGGGGAAGCCACCGCCGGCTGCAGCGCGGTGACGGGAGCGCGGCGCGGAGCCGGGCCGGGGTGCGGGATTCCCCCGCGCCCTCACCCGGCCTTCCTGCCCTACCCGCGCGTCGGCCAAAACCAAAAGCGCTTGTATGGGGACAGTCTGGCTCTTCCTTCAGGGGCTGCTTAAGACTGTACGAGGAGATAAGCAAATTATATGGCTTTAAATATCTGTGGGATCGGCGATTCTCAAGACAGCCATCAAGGCAGGGCTAACAAGGGCACTTTAAACACCGAGTCAGGCATTTCTGCTGCAGAGATCCTTGTCTCAGACGCTCCCCTGGGAGAAGAGCAGACAGCAGGTTTGTTAAAGAACGTTTTTTTTTTTTTTTCCCCCTTAAGTTTTTCAAAGTGAAATTATTGTTTTTCTGCTATTGCTATGGAAATGGAACATGGTGTCCTCGCTGGCCCCAGCGCTGCGGCTCCCGCGGCGTGCGGCGGAGCGTCCCGAAGCCCCGGCGGGTGCCCGGCGCCCTGCGGCACGAGGCAGCTCCTGCGTCCTTCCTTCCCGGGAGGGCGGCTGCTCCGTGCGCCGGGGTGCCCGCCCGGGGCCGAGCCGGCTGCGGCGGCGGCCGGGCTCTCCCGGAGCGCAGCGGGTCCCTGGGTTCATCCGCTGCTCCGTGGGGCAGGCGGGAAGGATAATCCCGGTTAGCACACCCATCGCTGCTGCGGCTCCTAGGGAAAGGGCCCTGATTTGATGATGGCTGTTGAAAAGAGACGTGCTTTTGAATTAGTGATGTTTATCTAACATCATAGAAAACTTCAGGTCGCTTGGGATAGTTCAAAAGTGGTGTTTTGTGTTTTGAGGGAAAGGGAAAGGGAAAAAAAAAGGGTTTTCAGAGCAGCCCCCTCCCCAGAGGCTGCACAGGCTGCAGGGCTGCGACCTTCGCAGTGGCATCCTAAAACCGCGAGCACAGATTTTTCTGAACACGGAAAATGTGTTCTCCTGCCGTGGTGGGCGATGCCCCACGCAGCGCGAAACCCGCCGTCCCCACGCCGGACCCTGCAGCCAGAAGGTTATGGACGCGCCGGGCCCGGCCAGCCCCCTTCGCGCCCGCCCCACCAAGCCTCTTTTCACCGTGTTCAGGCTCAGATAAATGCTCCTTGCAGACGTCCCTTGCTATTATGTGTAGCCCAAATTTCCTGAATCTGGGCAAGTAACCATGGGCTGAGGATCGGTACATCGTCCGTGCGGCACAGCCCGCTGGAAAGAGATCTGCAGAGAAAGAAGTAATGGGTCACTTCGGGGGCTGCAGACAGCCCCTTGTGCGACAGGAGCGACAGGCGGCTGCGAGGACCCAAGGAGGCTGATCTTCACATTTTAGCCACAAAGGCGGAGGATTTTGCAGTAAGAACCAGACTCTGCCGGCTCCTGGCAAGGGGTGAGGGACCATCACCATCGCACCGAGCACTGTGTGCAAAACAGCATTGTGGCTTGCTTAGATGAAAAAAAAGGGTGAAGGATGAATACAGCTCCCTGACAGCTGCAAAATTAAGGGAAAAACAGGCTCAAAAAACTCAGTTAAACCTATAATTAGAGATCATGACTTGCTCTGAAATCTGTATTTCATCAGGAGTCTCCAGGTCAGAGAGACAATATTTCCTCTTATAGATAGACCAAAGCTCTTCTCCAGCAGGCACGTTCTACTGACATTTACATATTTACACTTGATTTTACTAATTCCTGCATACTGTGCAGAGACACTGACCAGACACGGATAGTCAGGCAGCTTTTTGTGGGCCCAGACTGTGGGTGCTGCTTTCCTTTTTTGGACCCCCCCCCCTTCCCAAAACAGGTTTGGAAATGTCCATCTCTAATCAAATGCAGCTCTATGTTTACAGAGCAAAGCATTAGCAGCTGGTAACAGAGCAAGAGGAATTATGGTGTGTGCATGTCAGAGAGACTTGGAAAAACCTATCCAGATCACCATAAGCAGCCTGGCTGAGGCAGTCAGCAAGGGGAAAAGGTGATATAAATACAAAGACTTCTATCACCAAGCATAGGCAGCAAACCTTTGCAAGGGGAACAGAGGGGCTGGTGGGGAGTGTGCCTCAAGAAAGGAAGCAAGTCATACTTGGCTGTGTCCCCACTGTGCTCAACACACAGGATCTTTTTGCTTATCTTGGCTTGGTTTTGGGTGAAAGGCATGGTTTATGGTGGAAGGTACGGTTTACGGTGAAAGGGATGACTCGAGGTGTGAATTGCCTTTCAGAACAGCTGCGGTGGAAGGGGAAAAGCAGCATGTTACGTGGAGGAGGCCACTCACTTCCCCTGCTTGTGGAGATGTGATGGGATGACACATCTGAGAAATGGTGCAAGATCCACTCAGGAGGTGAGACCTGTTCTGGAGGTGGGACCTGCTCCAGAGGTGGGATTTGCCCTGGAGCCGGGATCTGTTCTGGAGGTGGGACTGGCTTTGGAGGTGGGATCCCTCTGGAGGTGGGACCTGCTCCGGAGGTGGCCAGCACAGCTGCTGCCCTCGCAGTGAGCGGTGGTGTGTGGCGATGCGTGGCTCCATCCAGTGCCAGGTGATGCGCGGGGCACGGGCCAGCACTGGGAAATCAGCCTGTGCCTCTGTGTATAACCAGCAAGACGCTGGAAAAGCCGCCCCCACCCCGCTGTTAACAGCTATTCCTCTGCCTCTCTCACCGCAGCGAGGATCCTGGTTTCGCTCTGGGTGATTTTCAGAGGGCTGAAGGATATTATTCTCTTTGGCAGACTCATCAATACTTTTAATTAGCTTTTTTCCCCTGCTTCCATTCCCTTCATAGATATCAGCCTCTTAACAGATTTGAGTATGTTTTGAACTGCCATACTCAATGCCATTTAAATCACTTCTCAAGGGCACTGGGCCAGGGATGTGCAGTGGCAGTTTAAAAGGATTAGAGCCCTTTGTTTTTTCACAAGTGGTTCAATTTACAAAAGATCAGGGTTCAAGACCTGCACACTATAAAGTGACTTAAAGCCATGAAATCTATTTCTCACTAATTCTAGATTACTCTCTATTTAGGAGCCCAGGGTGCCAAAAATGGTGTTTTTTTGTTAAAATGATATGAAATCCTAATGCAAGTCCTTTTAACCACTATTGCATGGTATACAGTGTCATGCAAATTCTGGACCTATGTGAGCAATTATGTAGCAATGAACATGATCATTTTGATTAAACCAACACATGTTTTCAAAGATTTTATTTAAGCTAGATAACCGTAAAACTTTGTCACTTAGTTTCTCCTCTTGGGCATACGCACAATGCATTAAACACTCTACGTATCTCTTTTGTAAAGTCTGAGCATTAATTGCCGACTGCTTATTCAAGCAAAGCCCCCATTGAGGTAAATGGGATTTTGTCTGAATAAAGACTGCAAAATTGGACCTCTTCTCTGTAGGAAAGAGATAGGAGACCTATTTGTATTTTAGGCTTTCCTGCTGCAAAATTGGTGCCTCAAGGAAGAGGGACTTTCTGTTTAAAAAAAAAAAAAGAAAAAAAAAGTTTTATCTTACTCAGCATCATAGTTGGGATTTGAAATTGAGAGAACCCCTGGCCCATGTGATCATGAATAAAGAACAGTGGGAGAAACTGGGTCAGTCTGGCAAGAAGGTAGGAGCTGCCCCAATTGTTTTTCCCTCAGCCATTAGCTTCACAAGAGAATCCTTTTTCTCACTGGACGACTGTACTTTATTTTTCTAAAGCAGTATCCCTCTGACAACCAAAAAGGAATACTGCATCTGCAAATGAATGGTGCCTGCAAAGAGACAACATGAAATTTTTAAAAAGCATGGTAATAAACGCTATTCAAAAAAACACAATCTCTGAAAAACACGGCCTATTGAAATGACAAGCCGAAAATCATTTGCTAAGCACTGAAATGGCCCCTTTTGTCACCCCAATCCTTCTGTTGACAGTTACCTTTCAATCCTACAATTGTGCAGTAAGTACTGATTTTTATTCAATGTTCTATTCACCCTGCGTATTAATGAAAAGAAAAAAACTTGTAAGAATAGCCTTTAATAGGCTGATAGACAAGGCTCCCCTATTCTCCTGCTAGAGCTCCTCTTATCAGCTTCTCACAGTATTGCTTGCTTGCTCCGTTCTTTCCCTTTCTAAACTTTGCTCACCCATCTGGGCTTTTTCTCAACCGAGATGGAAACATTTTTATTTCAAAAGTCTCACTGACCTTTTCTTCTCCTCAAGACAGCACGCTAGGTAACGCAGTAACCTCAGACAAGGCTTCTTTTTTAGGCTCAGAGAATACATCTGGCCTCAGCTCATCTGAAGACAAGCACTCATCTAACTGTATAGGCTGGAGGGGGTTATTTCCTTAACACTTTAAAGCTT
This sequence comes from Rhea pennata, assembly GCF_028389875.1. NCBI lineage: Eukaryota > Metazoa > Chordata > Aves > Rheiformes > Rheidae > Rhea > Rhea pennata. The sequence continues at coordinate 859,208 of NC_084679.1, forward strand.
TTGAGGGCCAGGATGATGACAAGATGGCATTTAGGATTAAATGCAGGAGATGGTAGATAGCAGCCCTTAAAGAGCAGGGAGTTAAGCTGCCCTCGGTGTTGGGGTGGCAGAGGGGGGGCAGGAAGGCGCTGGCGGGGGGGGGGGACAGGGGCTGCTGGCCGTGTGGTGCTGCAGGACGAGCTCGCACTGCTGTGGGACGTGGGCTCGTGCACCCAAGGGGCTGTTCCCTCACCGGCACGTCACCGCAAGCCAGGTCACACTGCCCTCGCAGAGCTCCTCCGCGGCATGTAGCATGGTGTCCACCAGAGCATGCTCATGAGTTCTAGGGGATCGCCCTTCCTTGGACATGGCCCTTCCTTGGAAATCACCCTTCCTTGGAGATGACCCCTCCTCAGGGATGCAAGTGCTTCTCATAGTTACTAAATCTCATGGTGCCATCATCAACCTGACTGCTTCATTCCTTAGCCAAAGCCATGACTTTCATGTAATTGTTGAGAGAAAGTGTGTGATGAAAACTGAGAAGTGCTATGCTTGGCTGAGAGTAGCTAATGATAACTCTTTGGAAGTTCCTGGAGTAAAAATGAGGAGCTTTGCCTAGACCTACCAATTACATTTATTACAGTTAAAACTTGACTTTATGGCACGTGTCCCCAAGCCTGTGATGACTGAGGCCTCCCCTGCTGCTGGTGGTGGTGGTGGCAGTGGGCTCTGCTCAGGGCTTTGCAGGGGCAGCCCCCTCGGTTTGGTCCGCACTCCTGGCAGGAGAGTAGGGCTATTGCTTGCACCAGGCCAGGCTGCAAGGTGCTGCCATTGGGGAGGATTGCTAATTACTACAAGATGGGAAAACTTGCACAGTCAGGCCTGGGGCGAGGGGCTTCCCATGGTGCAGGGCTCCCAGCCACTCCAAGGTGTTGAGTAATCCCACCGCTCTGGCTGCTGGATGGGACCGCTGTGGGCTGCAGACTGCCTCGGCCAAGCAGGGAGGCGAGGGGCCCCTCTGCCCGAGCCGATGAGGGTGCGTGTCCACTCCCCTGCCTGCTCCCAGATGCGATACATCCCCTGCTCCGGAGGGGAGAAGCCTCCTCCTTCGCCGCATTCCCCACTCATGCAGTTTTTCTTTCCAGTAGGGAAATTCAGCACATAACTATCCAAGATTGCAAAAATGTAAACAGTCTGTGTTACATGTCTTCAAATTACAGCCCCGCTGCTCTGCACATGTGCAGCTAATAGAAGTCCTCTGCTAGCACGGGCCCCGGCCCGGCGAGCGCCAGGGCCCCGGCTGCTCCCAGGGCGCCGTGGCCCCGTGCGGCCACCTGGAGCTCCTGCCCCCGTGCCCTGCCAGCCCGCCCCGCGCCGCCGAGCCGCCCGGCAAGTGTTAAATGGGAGAAGTCTACTTAGGGGTTGTTTGAATAGAGGAAATTGTTTTACATTGTGATGCAGTATTTCCACACCGGGGTCTCATTTATGCAGCATATTAAAGTCAACACACTGCACATCTATCTCCATAAGAAGCCAGCCCCATTATCCCCAGTTACTTTTAAGCAGTCTTTTGCTTAGTTCTGACGTGCCTGCCAGTGCCATACATCACAGGGAATGCAGTTCTTTAAACTGCAATTCGTGATTGATAGTTTAACCTTTTTCTCTGAGGTTAATTCGATATATGCTGGTGTAAACTATAAACCAAAGCTCCAGCCTGTCGGGAGGAGGTAATCTACATGGCACTCTTTATGAGATTTCAGGTGCTGCAGTAATTATACTGTCTTCTCCTCCTCCTCCCTTCTCTGCTACTTCTCCTCTTCTGGTGAGGAAAGGAGGTTACTGGCTTCCCACTGGAATATCCACGCAATGTGCAGCAAGTTCAGCACTAATCCTGCTGCGGTGAGCATGCAAGGAGAGGTTCACACCCTGCTCGGGGACCACTGGAGGTTTCTGCACTCATGGGCTCCTGCATAACTGCAAAGATTGCTTCAGCTCGCGTGGGATTTTGGTGTTCCCGAGCCCCCGTACTGCTCTGCGGTGCATTTCTTCCTAGCACCCCAATGAGGCTCCTGGAAATCAAGGTTGAAGTAGTAGGATAGCAAGCTCCTTTCCTAGCACTATGTGACCCTTTCAAGGAGCTGGGAGGTATGCAAGGCCAAGTCAGTCAGACGGACTCTCCTTCTCCCACCACGTTTTTGCTATTTTTAAGCGCTTTGCTTCTCCAGGCTCCTCGCTCCTCTCATGTATCATAACCAGGCTGGGGGGGGGTTGATCCTGCCTGACACGAGGGCTGCAATGATTCCCACAGTGAGGAAGAGCCTGGCTGTGCTCTCCCAACCCCTACGTCCTCCGCTGCCTTTCTCAGCCCCTGGTCCAGCGCTGAGCCGGGTGCGTGGGTCCCCGTCCTGTGAGCTGGGCTGCCCCCAGGGCTGGGAGACCCGGGACTACCAGGTGACCGCTGCTACCAGCCCTTCCCTTGCTCTCTCTGGGCTGCTCCCCACTGTCCACCCGAGGCCTCACTGCAATGCCCCTTGAATGGTCATTCCCACCTCCTCGCCGGAGGGAGTTAACTAGCTTGCTGGGGCTTGAACTTCGTTAAGTTTCTTTTATTTCTCCTCTCTCTCTCTCTCTTTTTTTTTTTTGCATTAGTTTCTCAGATAAAAAGCAGAAGCTGGGAGAGATGAGCTGCCTCCCAATTGCTCTTCATGGCATGTTGTCAATAGAGCCCATGGCAAAGAAAGCCTGCATGATGGAGGCTGGGAACGTGGCCTCTGATGGTGCTGTGCCTCTGCAAACAGACTGGGAACTGCTGAAGCCATGTGAAAGGGTCAGAGCTGCACTGTCCACATGCCAAGGGTGAGGCATGTCCACCTGATTTCCGGGCGAGGACTACGGATGTAGGAGTGATGGGTATTTACCTGTGTATGCCCAACAGTTGGGTGCTGTCTTGGGGAGAAACATTTAGAAAATTGCAAACTTTTCTTGAAATTTGGAATCTTGCTGGGTTTATAAATTGGGGTAAAGAGATGGTGTGACCAAGAGGTGGGTCAAGGGACAGCTGCAACTTGTGGGAATATGGGAGGGCCCTTGTTCCAGGCGGAGTGCCAGAATTTATATTTATAATTTCTCATCCAGCTGGCCTGCCTGCCTCATCTTTATAAATGAAAGTAAAGGACAACTCCAGCCCCAGAGCAGCCTGCACCATGGAGCCTCATGCTGTGGTCTATTAATACCAGACATTTATGGATGCCAGTTCTTCCCAGGCACTCTCTTCTCTGATCTGGAATCTCCTTATGGCTGTAGCACAGGGGGTGGCCACCCAGGTCAGCTGCTCTTGCAGGGACACTGGGGAAAGCATCTCCACTGTCCTTGGCCCCGAGGGAGGCTGGCCTCCCTCCCTTTGCTCAGGGGAGTCAGAAAACCCTGCTTTGCTCCCAAACTGGAGCAACGTTGCCAGCAGTAGGGTCGCTGGTACTGGTCACTCACTGCGACTGCTTTCCAGTTGATCGCCAGCCCTCCCTGGTGTCTCTCATGGTCTGGGTCCTTGCCGGTCACTGCTCTCAAGCTGCCTCCTTGCTGGGCTCTGGCCGAGCTTGCAGCCTGGGCTTGGTCCGGGCAGCCAGGACATCCACCCAGCACAGCAGCGCAGGGCTGCAGCGTTGCCCTCTTCCGTTGGTGCTCCCGTCTGGGAATGGCTGCTGTTTTCTGTCTCCTGGGTCCCGAAACCACGTGGGACGGGCATGGAGCAAAACCGCAGGGGCCCATCCGTGCGCCTGGCATCTCCTCTGTCCCCTGAGGGCCACGGACTGCACCAGGTCTGTGCACAGCCATGTGCTCGGCGCAGCCACGCTGCCCCCTGTCCCATGGCAAGCCGTGCATGGCACGTCTGCAGCTGGCCAACACGCCTTAGGGCCAGCTGTGGCTCCAGCATCTTTTTGGACTCTGTCTCCAAAGGGTCATTATTTCCATAGGAAATAACTATTTCTGCTCAAGATCAATAAGATTTTGTGGAAAAAAGGAAGAATTTTAAAGGGTTGGTTTAATTTAATCTATTTCTTTGCAGGACGCTCCCTTTGGTAACAATAGGAATTCGATTCCTGCCAGAGCAGACTCCTTAATTAGACCCCACAAAATGAACAGTAACATGTCTCTGGGCTGAAATTCTCCCTTTCTGGAGCTCACAGAAAGGAGGGAGTTTCTAACTCATAATTGCATCTGAATGCAAATGGCTGTGCCAATGTGAATATATTAAAAGCAGCAGCGTCAGCAATCACTGTGAAAAAAATACATACAAATGAGGCGCTAGCTTATTGCTCCATTTGGATGCTGCGAAATGGCACCTTATTGTGTTATTATAAGATTTCTTGCTTAGTTAACAGAAAATGCTTACAATTAAGTCTGAACTCATTTAGTGCTCAGACTAATTCACATTAGAAAAAGGATGTGACCTCGGCTCCAGATCACTTTTCTGCGGCTCTTGCTTTTCTTCAAGGTGTTGTGTTTCATTTTGGTGGGGTTAGGAAGGCAGCACGGGAGTCCGTATTATATGACCTGTGTTGGCAGTGAGCAGAGCAGGGAAGTGCAGCGCACGGTTTTGGTGGCACTGCCTTTGCAGCTCCGCGCGGGGCGGTGTCCGCGTTTCCCGCACCGTGCTCCCCAGGTGGCCGGGTCTGCTCCAGGCAGCCGCGGCGGCGGTGCGGAGGCCAGCAGAAAGCAGAGGCAGCACTCCCACAACAGACTGGTTTGAGATGTCTGTCTGGGCTCAGGCGGGTGAGCTTAGCCCCAGAAGCATGGTGGTGCACCTGCGGATGCGCGTGCGAAGCGTGTCAGGGCAGGCAGGCCAGACGGAGGGAGGAGAAAGAACTGGGAGGGGGCAGAAGGGAAGGAGTGGGTAGAAGAGGGCAAGCGTGGGTGGAAAAGGCAGAAAATTAGGCCAGAATAACACGGTGTCTCCCAGAGTCTTGGACTGGGAAGTAAGCAGCAACTTCGACTCTTACCCCTTCTGCTGCCCATAGGCATCTGGAAAGCAGCTGAGAAGAGTCCCGTCCCTCCCTGCCACCAGTGTCACAGGTCGTGCAAGCAACAGCGGCTGCACACAGGCAAGGCATTGCAGTGATGCCCAGCCCGCCGGCGATCCAAGGCGCTGGTGAGGTGATGCCACGTGATGGGGTTTCTCTTTTTTTTTTCAATTTCTTTTAATTCCTGATGCAAATTTAGTTTGGCCCTGGTGCATGTTTTGTGCACGTTTTAATCACTTGATGATCAGTTAGTTTTTGTCCAGGCCTCTTGTGCCCAGTGAACGGGCTGGTCCTGCTCTTGGGATGAGTGAAGCTGGCCAAGGAAGGAGGCTGCTGCCTGCAAGAACCTGGCTGTGACTGATATTCAAAATTAGTTGTTGCAATTGTTACATCCTACAGTTTAGAACTGTCTTAATGCTTCTGAGTAAAACAATCAGAGTTAAAATTACAGTAACCACCTTATTTTTAATATTCCCTAACTTTTTGAGTTCTCAGCTTTGAAACGATAACATTATTTTGTGGTAAACTTTTGTGTGATTTTAATTATGCTGTATTTTACACCTTTCAAAATGATAGCTTGTTCTATGGGGCTGGGCAGACTTTCACCCAGGTGGGCCAAGCAAAGACATGCACAAAATGATTTTGGCCTCGGCACTGCTCACTCCAGGACACTGACCAGAACACTGGAAGTATTGGAAGAGAGCCAGGCACAAGCCGGTGCAAAGGGGTGTCTATGGCAGACGAGCAATTGCTCAACACAGCCCTCTTCTGTAATCAAAGTTGGCTCCCTGCCCTCTTCCAGAAAAGCTTTGATTGATCCCTACATTTCAGGACCAGGGAGACATGAATCACACCAAATCAGGGTGGTGGGCTCTGCTCCAGACAGGTATTGCACATGCCACGGTGAGAGAGAGAAGCTGCCACATCTGTCTCTTGCAGCAGCTCTTCTCATGAAGAACACAGAAGTGCGTGCATGCACCCCCCCAGGGTCTGCAAAACATCTTGAGACTCAGATCCCTTGTTGCTGAATAGCTAATTAAGGCAAATTGCAAATCTGCATGAGTGTAAAGCGGGGGCCTGCGGAGACCAACTCACGGCTTCCCTGCAGGATTGCTCCGAGCTTGTTCAATGCGCTGTGCTTTATGTACTGCCTTGCAATTGAGAAGCAAGTCTGAAAGCAAACTGTTTGCACAGCACTCACTTGTGTTCTCCCAGAGTGTGAAAAAGAGCCAAGAGAAGAAAAAATATCCCTGTAGTCTCAGAACCAGCAGAACCCCGAGCGGTTTCCCGGGTTCCCAGAGCCCTCGGCCCTGACTGCCATCAGCCGTGCTCGGCGCGGGAAGCCGGAGCGCTTGCCCCTGCGCAGGGACAGGACGGCCTCATGCAGGAGGGGGCTAAACGCGGGGCCGCTGCGTACCACTCAGCCCGGAGCGGGCGCTCGGAGGAGGAGAGCGCAGCGGCACTGTGCCGTGCCGGTGGCTCTCTGCAGCCCGGTCCCAGGCGTCCACTCAGCTCCCGCCCGGCAGCAGCGGCGGGGCGAACGCTGCCGGGGCTCGGGCACCTCCGCGGCACACCGAGCTCGGTGCCGCTCGCTGCGAGCGCTCGGGGGGGGGGGACTGGGTGACAGGGGCTTGGTACCGTCTCTGTTACTTGCAAAGCGGTGTGGAGGGGGCCTGGTGTCCGTGACATCAGATCAGGGCTGGAGAACGCCGGAGCTCGGGTTACAGGGAGGTTCAAGGTCTCCTGTCTGCTTAACCCTCTCTGTGACATTATCTCCCATCTAGTTTCTTGATTGCAACTTCTTATTATGGTATTGAGGATGCTCACTTGTGCCAGGTATTAATTAATTAATTAATTAGGAAGGGATGCTCTGCAGGCCAGGAGAGGCTGAGACATGGCACGCTGTGGTCCAGGGCACCAGTCCTCCCAGTGTGCACCAGCCCGGGCCGAGGTGGGAGGGCCGGTGCCTGGCGGAGCCCTAACGAGCTCTTCCCCATGTGCAGGCGATCTGCAGAGACTGTCCATCAGCTCACACGCCGGTTTGCCCCACTCCGGCAGCTCTGCCAAAGCCTCCGACACAGCAAACGGAGCCTGTCAACGCGTAAAGAGCCATCAGCTGTGCGAGTCCTGCGGCGCGCACTGCCCTTTCCCAGCAATGTCCGTGCATTTGGATTATTCGGAAGAAGCAAACGTAGCTGCGACGCCGACACGACCGGCGTTCCTTCCCTCTGCCATCCGACACCGCAGCAGGAATCTCTCCAGCCACGGAAGTATAAACACTTTCCTTGTACAAATAATAATTGTAGAAAGAGGCCTGTGGATAAATTATTATCGTGACCCTCATTCTAGTGTGAAAAACTTTCTCTAGCTGCTGAGTGAAAAGTCAAAATTTGCATTTAAATAGAAAACGTTTGGCAGCACATACCACGCAGGGACCCGCGTGCGGCGAGGGTCCCCGGAACACGGTGAGACACCGGCCGCGGTCGCAGTGCCGTCCCACGGGACCGCCGCGGAGCGGGCTCCGCGAGACACGGCTCCGCCAGGCCTGCAGCCCTGCGGCGTCTCTGACCGCACGCTGGCTCTGCCCGCCGCTCCGGTCCGCGGCCGAGAGCGGCACTCTCAGCACGTTGGGCTGCGCCGAGTCTGGAGCAAGGGAAACGTGTAGCTGGAGCTGAACGCCTCGCCAGGCGATTGCTCATGAGCTGCGTTGACGTCTGAGTGCTGTCGAAACCGCAGCTCATGACAGCGATGGTGAAGCCCCGTCCTCCAACTACACTGCCCGGTCGCTGCATCCGAACTCGGCGCAAGCAGGAGATGCCTTACTCAGATGAGGGTCCTGGCAATTCAGGCTTGATATGGGGTGAAGTGTCAAGATGCCAGTCCCTAGTGCTGGACCCACCACTCCTGAGGAGATGCTCTTCAAACATTAAAATCAAATTGGAAGTGATCTGCAAACTTTTATAGCTAAACACAAGGCTGGCTAAGGCACTTCTGGAGTTTAAAGAGCGGATTAAAGCTGCTGGTGTTGACACAGTTTCTGTTTTACGTGATTTTTATAGCTGGAAGTTTGTACTGGACAAGTTTGAACTGGGCTCCCAGTGCAGCCAAACTTGCTATCCAGGGGCAGTCAGGCAGGCAGGAGCAGAGGTGGCTCTGCTGGTCCTTCATCTTCCTAAACTATAAAATAAAACAATTGCTCTCCAAAAATTTGTGCGGGGAGTCTCAGACTGTCTTCATAAAAGCACAGTACTGGGTGCTCAGCCAAAGCAGCATTTGCGCCCCTTGCATGCGCCTTGCTGGGTCTCATGTCTGCTACGTTTTGCATTTAATAATCTCTGTCAAGAGATGCTCTTCTGACACATTCCCTGGGCAGTGTTCCCAGGCAGCTGTACAGGAGACCGGCCAGGACAGCAAGGGCCATGCACCAGAGGGAGAAGTGCAAAGCATTTTAGGAGGTATATAAATGAATTAAGACCCTTTTAAAGGTTAACAAGGTCCCCTCTGTCTGTCATTAAAGTAACTTTGTGCATTTAAATTTTAACAGTCAAACCAATTAGCAATAAAAATGTTGTATGAACTGCATTTTACTGGATTCTGGTCAAGTCAGAATCAGTTAAATGTACGATGGCTAGCAGGGTTCCTTTTTCCCCTTCTTTTAAGCACAGCCTGTATTCCCGAAGTCAGAGCAGTGCTCGTGGCGAGGATCCGGCGTGAGGCATGTCTCTGGTCACTGGCTGCACTCAGGGCCCTTGGGAAGCCTTCTCATAAGATAACAGAGAGAGTCCTCTGTTTGGCAAGAGAAATTAATGTATTAGTGAAAAAATAACCTTGCCTCTGGGTCATGGCTGCTAAGAGGTGGAGCAGTCACTTTCTTTAAAAAAGTTGTAATTATCTGCTCATTTTGTTTGATGAGGACAACGTCAACCCTGCCAGGTCCGTGTTTCTGAAGGGGTTGGTGTGTATGTAGCTCGGAGCTGCTGCATGGCACGGCTGCGGCAGGCACACGCAGGAAACATGAGCCTGGCACATCCCCCAGCCAAATTTCAGCATCCACATCACTTGTTGCAAATTACAGCTTGACTGGCGAGCCGTGGGAGCACACATGAGCTGTTGTTGCCCACTCCAGGAGGTAGAAGGTGGCCCAGAAAGCGGCCAGCTGCCTCTAGAGCAAATGTCTCCAGCCCAAACTGCAGGATGCTGGTCTGGCAGCAACCTTCCGCCTCCCAATTCCTCCCTGTTTGCTCACAACTGATCGAGCGACCACCCTCTATCCTGGGGCAAGCAGCGTGGCTGGAGCAAGCCGCAGTTATGGCCACAGCAAGGACAAGATCACGGGAGAGGAAGAGCAGCCACCTCATGGCTGAAAGGGCAGTAAAGGAATATCATCTGTGCAAGGGGCCCCAAAAGCTGATGCAGCAAGTTCCAGGCCTCAGTAAAAATTACAGGATTACGGCACATCTTGTGCCAGTAATAAGTACCATGTGAATCGGGATGTTTGCATAATTGCAGGCTGTCAGATAGCCAAAAAGCCATTAGAATGTATTGCAAAAGAATCAGTTCAGAAGAGATTTAGATGGTACCTGATTAGTTAAATTGCCAGCACCTGTTCATTTTTTATTGCAAACATAAACATGAACAGTTTCAAACAACTCAAGAAGTGTTTAATGCAGCCAGCATTTTCCAGTTTGGAGTTTGATAACCTCTGGTAGTGAGGAAGAAAAATTCTGTAGAGGGTAAACTTGAATAAACCTCTGACCTGGTCTTATTTTACTCCTGGAGACATCCAAGGAGTAGAAGTTATGCCTAACTGCCTGCAGACTTCACAGGACTCTTTAGGGAAAGGTGGAAGTGACAAGTGGAACAGGGAATGAACAAGAAGCTCTGATCAGAAACCTACTTCTAGTTCAGTGTGAAAGTAGGTAAGTTCAAACTGAAAGACTCAGTATAAAGTCACTGGATGAATTCTGTGCATATACTCATGACAATATTTCTTCCAGAGCACTGAAGTTAGCAGACTCTAACACTCTAAAGACATAATTTCAAATTAGCTTGCGCTTAACTGTAAACCGCTCTTACGACAGCATGTAACAGCAAAGATTTTACAGGAGGAAAGCTCACTGGAGAAGTCTCCCATGGAGCTCATGCCAAGCGACGCAGAAGAGGGTGTTACTCAAGAGTGAGGGCTTTCACCTGAGGATGCTCTACTCCCACTGCTCCTCTGTGATGACAGTGTCGCAACTGCATCTGTGCAAATGGCTTTTTGCACCGTGCCTGTCAGCAGGGTGGTGGTGGTTTGCTTGACCTGAGGAGGGGCTGGCACCACAGCTCCGGAGGATGCTGCTGGTACTGCTGGCAGAGCAACTGCGGTCTGCTGGGAGCACCCTGATGCTGGCACTGGTCACCACCCAAGCCTTATTCTTCAGACCTTTTCGTCCAAGGGGCTGGTCAGATGCAGATGCAGAGCTGAGGACCCAAACTGGCGCCAGCGTCTCTGGCTAGGATCTCTATACAACACAGCCATTTTCTGTCCTCCCACAAATGCTGTGCTATGCAGACCTGTCCTTCTCTTCTGTCACCCAGAGCCTGCGCAGGTGGGTCAGCCCTACCCCTAGCTGGGTGACATCCTCTGGTTGTACCTCTGGGCACCTATTTTGGAAACCTGAGCCCTCTTGATCTCTTGGTCTCCTGTTCCAGACCATCAGTGTTTCAGTTCATGAGCAGATCACATCCCACGAACTGTGATTTCAGGTGAAGTAACGGAGCAGAGTACCAGTCATTTCAGATGTGAATTTTGCATGACATGCTGTCCAGGAGTGATGGACATTTTGGGCACTGTCATTATTCAGCAATGCACCGTTTCTGAGACAGTTGTGCTCTAAAATGGGATCCCTGCTGCAGCTGAGGAAGGCGCTTTCAGCGCTTGCTGCGGGCTCTGCTCCCCGCAGAGCCCCTGCTCTCTGCTCGCACGGGTGGGTACCCGGCAGCACCTGTTCCTTCGCTGGGGTCTGGGAGCCGATGGGTCACCGGCAGTGCTGCCAGCACCATCTGAGAACGCAGCTCTTGGAGCTGTGCCCTGGAGGCCTGGCCGCCGTCCTGAGCTGAGTGAAATTGTCCCGGCTCCTCGCAGCAGTCCGAGCGCAGAGGTCCTTGCTGGAGCTGCCGAGACGGCTGTCAGCGGTGAGCGAGCTGTGTCTCATTGCAAATTGCAGAAATGAAATTCTGTCTCCCTTTAGCTCTGCCTTGATATTTTTAGAAGCCAGCAGGTTTTAGCTCACAGTCCTGCCTACTTAGCCTGTTTCCCAGCTCCCTCCGCCGTATCTTTAGGCTTCCAAGGGCAGCAAGCGCAAACAGAGCATCAGCCTCTCCTGCTGAGTGGAGAAAGGCCCCGAGGTGGCGGGGACCTGACCCAGCTCAGGACACGCTTCCGCCGGGTGGCAGCGGGCTGCTGCCGGCTCTCCTGCAAGGCGCCGGCCTCGCACCGAGCCCTCTCGCTTTGGGGCTGGCTGCGCTGCTAATACCAAAGACGTTCCCCGATGGTTACGGAGAAGCGGCACGTGGTGAACGAGCTCCTTCCAGCTCCCTGAAGGCGCGGTAGGAGACATTTGCTGACACTGAATCACCTTCCTCAGTCCAGCGAGTCCTATGAAATGTCTATTCCTCCCCTTCCCTTCCTCGGGATAAGGGCAACCGACAGCGGGCGAGTGGGTGTCACTGCCTGGCGGTGCTCTGGGAACAGCCAGGGAATGGCTGAACCGCACCAAGACTGGTGGGGCTTGCTGCTGCATGGGGCAGACTTTGGCTCTTTGAAGGGCTGATGCATTTTCCCTTAGTGCTGCCAGAATACCCTGAATAAGCCTGTTAAGAATCATGGGCTGGGGAATTAAAAACTGTTCAATTCTGATCACCAATCAAAATGAAAAATTAAAGAGGGAGGAAGGGAAGGAGGAAAGGCAGAGGTTAATTCTAAGCAGAGCTCTTCTGAAGGTCTGTGCTCCAAGGCTGCGGCTGCTCTCTGCAGGTCTGAGCACCCCTGAGAGATGTTGTGCAAACCAGATGTTGAGGAGAAGTAAAGAGGGGGAGGGAAAGCAAGGGGGCTGATATCTGTTCATAATTACTCTTGATTTTGTGCGATGACACTGAGATTGTAGGCAAACATGAAAGAACACTTGTGGGGACAGCAACATTCATGCCGGCCAATGGATTAATAAAGCATGACTGACATGTACGGAGCAGGAAAGCGCACATGGAAGTGTTTTATATGGGGTTTGATGTTCCCCAGGCCCAAGGAATCCCTCGCTGATGCTGCTGATTGCCCTCCCCCAGCCAGGGCCCAGCACAGTGATTCAAGCACCACACTTTGAAAGCTCCCAAACCTTTTCTGTGCCATGCTCTAACACCTACGCACGACTAGCAAATATGTATTTTGCCACGTCAGGAGGAGTCCTTGAGCACACTATGAGCATGTTTCATCCTGGGACAAGCATTCAGCTTAGGGATACGGATGCACCTGGCTCTGCCAAATCCATGACAGCTCCACAGTTCTGCAGAGGTATGAATGCAATGATGCTCAGCAGGTCTGGTATGGTGCTGCTGCCTGATGGCAAACATTGGGACAGTGCCCGTTAAGGTAACATACTGCACTTAGCTATGGGATGCAATGACATGAACAGAAATCACTGATGACATCTCCAGCATGAGAGGGAACACAAAGCTGTGCCTGGGTTTCATGTCCGGACTGGCTGGCCGGCTGGGACAGCTGCTGCATCGGGGCACTGAGACGAGCTGCTGGATTAAGCCAGTCTCTGCAGGGCTGGGACCAGACCATGCAGAGCACTGGGATGAATTCCACAGGACACAGTCAAGGAAGTCTGATCATCAGCCTCTCTCCCTTTGGACATGAGGAAAACTTCAGCTTTTTTGTATAAGCAATTAGCCAAATCTATGAGAAGTGGGGAAGACTCCCATGACTCTAGTGGCACTGTTAAAAATGAGTTTAATGAAGTTTCTTCACTCTCTGAGGAAGCAATAAAGATAAGGGACTATCATACAAGCACTACATTTTCCAGTTTTAGTAGTAGTATAATGTGTCAACAGCTGGAATGCATTCTTCATGGAAACTTATTTTTTTCAAGAAGAGGCTTGCATAAACAGTCCAATGTAAAACTATCCTTGAGGTCCACATCCTCAGAGTTAGTCCATGGATAACATGTGTTAAATAATCATTCAGAGCTTGATCTCCAAGACCAGTGAATTCCACCAGCCCCAGCACCCAGCTCTGTTGTGGGAGAAGATATTTTTCTCTAGCATTCAGCTCTGCAGTATGGGGTAGCTTTTGGAAAAGCTGAGTGAGTGAACCTCACAGTAAAGAAATTCACTGACTAAATAACAGCATATCAAAGATTGAAATTTAAAGGTTACCCATATGTTTCAGTTTAATTGGTGCAATTAACAAATAATCAGATTAACAAAGTACTGTATTCTGGATAAAAGGATTTTTCCTTTAGTAATCACTCTGCAGCATGCACAAAGTAAAAAGCCGGTAATTGAGGAAATGGGATAACAGCTCCACGTTAGGGAGTGGTGTGCTCATACTGATGACCAAACGTGCAGGGTGGGATGTAGGTAGTACCTGTCTTGGGCTCCATCACCTCAGAATCATGTGTGCAGCCCCTAAAGTTTAAAGCAACTGATCCTTCCTTTCCTTGGAGAGGTACGTGACTATTTATTCAGCCTTGGGACTTCTTGACGCTAATATGACCCATTGTGAAGAAAAACAATCTAGACCAGCTGTGGAAACCTGTGCTTAGTGAGGTTTTGCCTGGCGGATAGGTTCATTCATGCCGCTGGAGTAAGACAATCCTCTTACAGCAATGAATTAGGCTGGGTGAGAGATGCAGGAAGCAAAAACCATGCTTGCTCAGAGCAGAGGGGAAGTGTATTTCAGTCAGCCAGCTCACTGAGCAGCTGTCTCATCGCGTTCACTTCAGACCTGAAGAACAACTCTTATATTTTTCATTATTTTTTTTTAATTAAAAATTTTAAGTGTGCGAATCAAGAATCCCAGGGGAGCCGATGACCAGTATGTGCTGCCCAGCTTCAACAGCAGATTCCAGCCATTTCTGGGATTCTTTGCACCAATGGGGTTTGGTTTTTTAGTGGTTTGGAATCCTTTTTCTTTCTTAACCTTGTTTTGTAGAAGCAGCCTGTGCTGGGTGCATGACTGGGAAAGCACAGAGCAAAACTTTGCATCTAACTGGCTAGTGCCAGCATCTGGCAGATTCTTTAGCACGCTCAGGAATTATATTGCTCCTTCTACTGCATTTCAAACCACTATCACCATCCCTGTTCTTAATCATTTCAGGTCAAACCGAGCTGAAGCCTGTGGTTTGGCTGCATGTTTGTTTAGCTCTGTGTGGCTGGGAAGGGGTCACCACTCTTCACAGGCAAGGGCAGAGCTTCCCTGCCCTGCAAAGTCTGGGCTGACAGCTAGCCAGTGTGAGGGTGCTCCCTGCTTTGTCCCCCACTGCCTGAGAAAATCCAGCCTCTGCCTCACTGCCCATTGGAGTAGGAAAGTTAGATATAGCAGTTTGCATATCATTGAGCTTAGTCCTGCACACCCAGCTCAGCACATTTCCCATCTGGGCACAGATGTTTTTTGTTGGCTTGATAATGCAAAGATGTCACAGGTGCACATGATGCCACCCAACGCAAGGGAAGACTCAGTGTAATCCATTAGCAAATTCAGGATCTGTTTTCATTTCTGGAGAAAAACTGCACTGCAAGTCAAGTGGGTGGAGGTCTCAGAATGCCCTGCTCTGTGGGTTCTCTCTCTCTGGAGGAGAACCACTATTTAACTCTTGCCAGAGGAGCTTTTGCTTCATGCCCATTGCATTTAGTAGAAAACATACCATGAAAATCAGAGCTCTTGCAAGTCCTTAGGAATATGCAATGGACAAGGGAATAGCCAGGTGAAAAACCCTCTTGTCCTGGCATCTACAAGGCACAACCACCATGATTGCCCAGACACAGGTCTCATAGCCTTGCAGTGCTGCAGTTTGGAGCTACTCTTGTTCCCCTGTACTGCTGAAGGCAAGCCCAGATGAGGAGGTACTAATCCCTCCTGCATGCTCCTCTTGCCAGCAAGAAGGGAAATAATGGAGATGCTTTTTCATCAGATCACCTGGAGAGCCATTTATTACCTGCAGAGCATTGTGCTCGTCTTCATAGCTGCCCACAAATACTCCTGAGCAGATGGTCTTCTAACACACAGGTGTAGCAAAGAGATACCTTAAAAGGCATTCACTCTTTGCCCATGCCTTCAGAGCTGGATGCTTGTTGTTTCAGTCACACTCCAGGTGATCTGCTGTCTTTTTCCCCACCAAAGGCTCTGCTTGGAAAGACAGCAGGCTATTGAGGATGCTCAGAAGTCCCTTGGAAGCAAAAGAAAACCCCTCAAAAGATCCTTCCAACCTAAAACTTTATCTGGGAAAATACTTACTTCCACCAATGTCTGATAAGATATTACTGCAATGTTTGATTTTGATTATGTCCAGGAGCTTTGACTGTCTTTTCAGCTTTTACATTCTACTGCAATTTGTAAAGTCAAAACAAAGTGGTTTGTGATGTATTCACAAATATCTCATTTCCATTTTGAAAAAAAACAGTTTAAGCTTTGTCCTGGTTCAGAATCAAATGAAATTATGAAGTTCTTGGCATCCCTATCCCTATGAGTTCCATTTTTCCTGCTAGTTTAGTATTGCAGTTGAGGATCACTCAACAGGATGTAATTCAGTCTGTGGTCAAATGAGACAATAACAATAGCTCCAAGCACACAAAGCAGCTTAGAGAAGCATCTGATTCACACTGCTTTCTAGGCCCCTCTGCATTGAGTCTGGCTGCATTTTTGGCCATCAGCCCAACTGCACAAGTGAGAGAAGAGACTGCTGCAGGTTGAGTCGCTGCTACAAAGGATGCCTTGCTATGAGCTCTGATATCGAAGTGCAACTGTCGTGGGCTCTCCCAAGGGCTTTTCCACAAAAGAGACTAAAAAAGCTTCCTGAAGAGAGACTTAAAAGTACTGCATCTCTGATCCCAGATTAATCATTGCTTGTCCTGAGCCTCAGGAATTAGTAATTTTGCAAGAGGGAAAAAAAAAAAAAAAAAACACCTCTCAGTAGTTCCTGAGGATTCTGACTTTATAACCTGCTCTTTGTGGCTGAGAATTGTATTTGAGCCCTGAAGAAAGTATTTCACACTTGAAAAATCCTCCTCCTTGAGACAATTGAGACTTCAGCTACGAGGGACACATCAAAGTCCCTCAGTTTAGAGCCCTAAACTCCAGAGGTTCCTTTTCAGAGCTCCCCTGAGAATCAAGGCCCATTTAGCCCTACTCTCAAACACTACTTGTCTAGAGAAGAAAAAGAAAGGAAACAGAGAAGGAAAAACTAGCCTGCTCTGCTTCCAACCCTTTTATCTCTTGCAGCTGTGTCCAAGTTCATCTGGTCCCTAATTGCTGTCTCAGTTAACTCCTCCCTTGCCAGTAAACTTCCTCCCTCACCCCACTGCAAGGGCTCTAGGGGTTCAGCACAAGCACAATGGCATAGCTACAGTTCTCGATGCGGTGAGCCCTGGGGTACGCGTGACATGCATGTCCATGTGCCTTTGGTAGAAGGCAGCAGCGATTTTAGGCAAGTATATGTCAGCCTGTAACATCCCATGTTAACCAGGAGCAACAGGGCAGAACTGCATCTGAGGTTTCAGAGTGGAGTCAGAGCTCCACAGGGAGGATCCAGATCTCTGTTTTTCTGAATACTTGTGGTGTTCGTGGGCACTTAGAGGATTAAGTACTAACCCCAGTGTGTGTGTGTGTGTGTGTGCGCGCGCGCACGTGCATGTGTATGTACACGCGCACACAGTAGACAGCAATGGGCCAGCCAGGGATGGACTCTCTCCAGAGCACTAATGCTTAACATAGAATTGTTTTCTCTAGGCCAGGATTATCGTAATGATCTGGGTAGCTAGCCACAGTTCCAATCCTATTACTCTATTAGCATGGGCGTTATAAGGTGACACTCTGCATCTGCTTGACAAAACACAGCTTCAGACTTTGCATTGAGCTTTTTAACTGAAAGGAATTTAGCTTTCACTTAAGGAAGATTCTCTGTTATTATTGGCTTTCAGCTGCTTAGAAATAAACAGCAATAAATACTCTACCAATTTACTTTAAGAATGTTCTCATTTAAAACATGCCATGCAGAAAAATATTAACAAAATAAACTCCTAGCTTATAAAAGGCTAAAGAGTTCCTTTTTTTGAGTGTCAGTGTTTGTAGAAGTATTTTCTAACAAAGCTGCAATTTGCATTAAGCAGCCTTTGGTAACATGTTCTCTTAGGGCAAGCCACTGAAGAATGCTGTATATATTTGCTGTGTGCTAGCAGTCATGAAATCTAATAGAAAACTTGGCAGTACAGATGAGTGGCAGATTCTTGCTGCATTTTGAGGTTAAGGAAAACCAGAGAGCAGCTGAGTTTAGGAAATATATCCATCCCATTGCTAAGGGCACAGAAAGACCCTCCCAGTACCTTCCAAGTGATCCTCCAGGAGTCATCTCTTACATCGCTTCATCGTTTACTGAAAATTTGCAAGCAGTGTCTTCCAGCTCATAGGTATCAGTGTGCAAGCTAAGAAGCATACTGACAACTTGACACTGAACGTAACCGAGTTGCATTGTTCTTGTAATGAGCCCCAGTCCTTGGATGGGAGACACAATGCTTACACAATCACATTACAACGGAATAGGATTGCATTAGTTAATGGAGATGACCTCCAAAGAGGAATGTTCTCCTCTTATTAATTTAATTGTGTTAAGTTTCTTTCTCAAACTCAGTCTTAAAGGGTGTTTTTTCACTATCTACAGTATGTCAATTCCCATGTAACTTTTTCCAGCCTCTTGGTCCATGACTATTTTTAATGTAAGCATGTATGTTATATCTGGAGGGAGATGTGGGATTTCCAGCAGGGCTGATCCTATAAGCAGGTCTAGAAGCAAACAAAAGATCTGCTTGGTGCAGTTATCATGAATACACAGAGCCCAGAATATCCAGCTTTTTATGAACGGGCAAGGCCTTAGACCAGAAATTAAGGCTTGGTTATACCTGTAACATCAGACGCTATTCAAGATAGAGCTCTTACTAATGAACTGCATTTTGGGTGCAACTGGTTAAGGTCCATTTACTGACAGTGTCTATTTCATATTAACTTTGTGTTGTCTGTCCTGCACTGAAATGAGGAGTTACTCCTGCACTTGAATAGGGTTATTGCCTCTTCCACAGCCTGCTCCAATCCTGTTATCTCCTCCTGTGATCAGGCCAGCCCTGAGTCGCACAGGCAGCAAAAGCAGCTGATTTTGAATAGTCTGGTCACTATTCTTGCCCTAGTTACTCAGGAACATCCCCCAGCATGAAGAGCCATTCAGCCAATGGACCTGCTCACTGACCTCAGAGGCTGACCAGATACAACAGGAACCATTGCTGCAGCTCTGCCAACACCCAGCTTGGCTTGAATCTGTTCTTTTTAGCAGCTATCTGCCCAGCAGATCTCTGGGGGTCTGCATGTCTACAAGACTCTGTGAGATTCTCAGGCCAAAAACTCTACAGTTCCCTCTAACAGCTGAGATTTCTGCTCATTTCTGCTGTTCCATTACTGAAGAAGACATAGCATGTGGCCAATTCTGTTTCCAGTCTCCACAAGTAAATACCTGATATAGCATTATCAATAATGAAAAACTATTAATTTATTTTACTAACAATCAAAAGGATTATTTTACATGGCCAAAATTCTACATCAAAAGGTATTCATTTGGGAGGTGAACACAAAGTACACTCTGCAAGTTGGGTGTCTATGAAAGTACAGCTTTTCCTGATGTGAAGACTCTTAGATTTAGAGACAAATCTCACTATTATACCCTGTTCTAAACTTGGCATGTATTAGTCCAGTGCCAGCCCAGGAGGTGTTAACATGATAAAGTATGAAAGTCTGAAATAAAGCTTAACACAAGAGTTTGGAATGGAGTTGTTCAGCATTATTGGCTTGTAAATTGTTCCTGTGATGAGATTTAGTAAAAGACTGAAGAGGTCTTTTGGCAGTAGGAGAGTATTTATGATGCTTTTGTACTAGTACATGAACACTTTCTTGCTTTGCCTGTGTTTGTGGCTGCCCTGGAGGCTATGTCCTTGTTTATTAGAACTTTATGTAGACAGGGGCCAGATAGATTTGAGCTTTTCTGGTCCTCCTGTCTTTAGGCACTTTACTACAAGGGTGACAGTTAGGAAAACTGCACATGAGGAAAGATGGGTCTGGCAAAAAGTCCATCCTCATGGGTAGGAGATGCCCTGTATAAGGTCTGGGGAAGAACTTTTCATGAAAAAAAAATCCCCCTAGTGGCACATTGCCTACTTCAGAATGATTGTCAGTGGATTTCTCAGATGGCACCTCCTGCTTCTCCTTCCCTGCCTGCCCAGCCATGTGTCCCTGGCCTCCTCCTGACTTGCAGGCTCGCCTGGTATCCAAAGCTAAACTTTCTAGCACTTGCTTTCTGGCAGGAGTGCAATTGAATTCCCGGTTTTCAAGGCAGAATCCAATGTAATGCCTTAGTCCTGCTACCTTGTTGCCAGACGAAACTATGAGAGCAACAGGATGCCATGTTCTGACCTCAGAGACAGTGGTTGCTCAGAGTGGTCATTAAGTCTGGTTGAATAGCGCTGTCTCCCATCCACCCTAGTTCTTGTTGCATTTGATTGTACTAAGTTGCATTCATCTTTACTTTTTGACTGGCTGAGAATAGCAGAGTTTATGACTCTGCTGGCAGGTCATTTGCTGTGGCACTTGTAAGAGCAAACTTTAGCTCCAGTGAGTGTTCATGAGGACTAAAGGCAGAGAAGGGAACATGGCAAATGGAAACTCACTTTTGGATTTGTCCAAATATTTTCTCTTGTGTCAGGACAGAGGTCATCAGGAAAGGACCACACTCAGGCCAGTGTTTCATAGGAAAAACAAAGATCTTCCTTTAATACTCATGTCCCATACCCAGCCAACACATTGTTGCTGGCAATCAAGTACCTTTGTATCCCCCTCCCTGCCTGTGCTACTGAGCATCAGCACACTCATCACTAGCACCACAGTTCCCATCACATGCTCTTTCAAGGGGATTCTCTTCTCTCTGGTGCAGGTATTTGAAAAGCACAGTTATGTACACCTAAGTAAGAGTCTGTGTATGTGCAAGTCCACAGCGGCTGCCATCTTCCTCCAAAGAATAATGCTGTGTATAGCTACATAGTCTAGCAAAGGCATAACAGACCTGCCATCTTTTCTGTTTAAGCTTTCTAAGGCAGGAAGCAAAACCTATGTCTAAGCAAACTGACACTTTTCAGCTAAGATTGCACCCCTGGGATTTCTGGAATAAAAACTGTAGCAGGTTGCAGTATTTATGCACTGGTCATGTCAGGCCAAATGGGACATGCTGCCCCTGCTGACTGCTGGGCTTGTTGCCATTGGGAATCTCACATTCGGGTTTCAGAAACACTTGGGACTCCCCTATTTGTACTAACAACAAAACGAAAGCTGAGCTGAAGCCTGGTGATGCACAGAAAACACTCTTCGCAGGGCTGGAAGTAGAAAGGCCAGAGGCTCCCAGCAGTTCTTCCCATTGCTCTGGCTGGCAAGCGTGTGCAGTCCTGTGGGGACAACCAGCCTGTGTAGCCTGGTACAAACAGTGCCTTAGGCCAGCTCTGCTTCAGCCTTCCCTTACTGCACCTGCTATAGACTTTCCCTTGCTCACCCTTCAGCCTATGCTGGAATTCCAAAGCCTAAAATCAGTGAGCCACAAAATCACAGCAACTTTGTGGGAAAGGGAAGCCAGGAACCAGCATTCTGCAAGGTCTGGAAGAGTCAGGACATCTCTCACAAGCAGACCACACGTCTTTTCTCAGAAGCATGGAACATTACAGTACTCATGGACAGGAGCCCTGCTCTAGCTGCAATGCTAAGTCAGTAGTGCTGGAGGCTCTTCCCTTTTCCCATGCTAGTCCTTGCGTCCTGCTAGGAGGCTAGGACAGTGTTGGAAGAGGAGTCAACCAAAGACATGTCCATGTAGTTATGTGGTTGGGTTCTCAGTCCTAAACTATTGAAGGGCAGGGACAGTGGACTACTTCAAGGTCTAAGCTCCAGCAAGTTTCTGTGACCTAGTTACTGGTTTATCTGACCCATGCTGTGTAATGTGTGAACCCCTAGGGTGAAGGCTCAGTTCTGCTCTCACATCCTGTAGAAAAACACTGCCCAGCCACAGGGGTGCAGCTGCCCATCAACTCTTGCTGTGTGGACAACATAGTGCAGGAAAACTAGGGAGATCCTACCTTATCCACACAGACTGCAGGCATTTGAGCCCTGTGGGAACAGGTAGAATTCACCCTTTCACTTTGGGAGCTGGGCACCAGGCTGCTGTGCATGCTGCTTCTCTTCTTCCCTTGCAGGTATGTGGTGGCTGGAGCCAACACATTGCACTTGCCCAGGGCTAGTGGATGCTGGAGCCACAGCAGATGGGAAGGCATCCTGAAGACAATGTACCTACAATGTGAAGGATGTAGGCACTGCCATGCAGTTGCTCTGCTCTGTTTATCTCTTTGAAGCTTTGAACAGCATGGAGCTGCCTTGAACTATTGCTGGCTCCATGGATGGCTTGTTATATGGCATCCTCCCATCCTAGGCACTGTCAGGGTGGGACTTACGTACTGTCACTAGGTTCCTATTAAGCATGATGGATCTTATTGTAATCCTTGGAGCCCACGTAAAAAGATATTCTCTCGACATCTATAAAACATGCTGGGATTTGCAATTAAAATACCTGGGTGGTGACTGTGTGCCCACAACCAGCTTTCCCTCCTGCTTCAGTTTAGAGCAGTTCTATGCAAACCCTGTTTTGCAATAGCTGTTTAAATAACAAACTGCCTTCAAAGGCATATATTTAGAACAGAGGGTTTCCCCCCCTCATAAGTACTCTGAATGTTTGAATGATTTCAGCTGGTTTGGCAAGAGTTCTCTGTGATATCATGATCTGATCATTTTGTTGTGGATTTGGTAAGCTAAAGCACCGAAAGGTTTGCAGCTCTTGCAGCTCCGTTCTGTGAAGTATTATATACTGAAATGAGACACAGGCTTTCCAAATGCACTGGTAGAGTGCAATGAACTAATGCTGCAAGGGGACAAACTACGTGAGGCCTGTTTTCCTGCAGGCTGTTGGGAGCAGCACAGGGAACAGATTTCCATGCTGGTCACCCATCAGTGTTTCCCTTTCAGGATTACTTTTTTCAGCAGCCACCTTCACAAAGAAGGCCACACACACATGGCCTTAGGTGGCTGCTTCTCATGGGTCTGACCTGGTATTTCCCATATTAACACACAAGTGTGACTTTGCGACATTTTTATATCAATAGAGAGCTTCCTCGAGGCAGGAGGTGGGCTTATTTAAAAAAAAAAAAATCCAAAAAAAAAAGTGCATTTCTAGTGCTCACATAAGCAATTGCCCTGATTTGTAACTACAGCACAAGGAGGTTATAAGAATTTTCTGAATGTCGAATAAATATTGATCTTTCCATTTTATAAAGAATCACCCCTACACACGGCCAGCTAGGTAACACAAGACAAACTAAGCAGCTACATTCTCCATATGAATCGTCTCCTAGACTCTCTCTTGCTGCAGCCTGTACTTCGTGGTGCAAAGCCAGTTCCTGTTATCATCTGCTGTTTTCAGATGTTCATCAGGTTGTGAACCAAACAATTCTAGGATTGATAGTTCTTAGGCTAGGTCATGGTCAGATTTCTGTAAATTTTTCAGCAAACATGAATCAGCAGTTTATGACACGAGCCAGCAATGTGCCCTTGTGGCCAAGGAAGCCAATGGTATCCCAGGGTGCATTAGGAAGACTGTTGCCAGCAGGTTGAGGGAGGTGATCCTGCCCCTCTACTCAGCCCTGATGAGGCCTCATCTCGAGCACTGTGTCCAGTTCTGGGCTCCCCAGTACAAGAGAGACATGGAGCTACTGGAGAGAGTCCAGTGCAGGGCTGCGAAGATGATCAGAGGGCTGGAGCATCTGCCCTAGGAGGAACGGCTGCGAGAGCTGGGCCTGTTCAGCCTGGGGAAGAGAAGGCTGAGGGGGGATCTTATCAATATGTACAAGTACCCGAAGGGAGGGCGTCAAGGGGACAGGGACAAACTCTTTTCAGTTGTCCCATGTGACAGGACAAGAGGCAATGGGCAGAAGTTGAAGCACAGGAAGTTCCGCCTGAATGTGAGGAGGAATTTCTTCACTGTGACAGTGACAGAGCCCTGGACCAGGTTGCCCAGAGAGGTTGTGGAGTCTCCTTCTCTGGAGATCTTCAAGGCCCACCTGGATGCAACCCTGTCTACCATGCTCTAGGTGACCCTGCTGAGCAGGCGGTTGGACTAGATGATCTCCAGAGGTCCCTTCCAACCTTACTGATTCTATGATTCTACGATATCTCCTTTCTGATCAGAGCCTCAACTGTAATGCTGTGTTGGAGGTTACGTTGATAGGAGACAGTTTTCAGACAGACGTGCTCTGTGGCCTTGCATGAGGGTGTATTTGGGACAAGAAGTGAGTAGAGAACCTAAAATAAAGGTTTGGGTACCAACTGATTCACATCTGAAGACTACATGCTGAGCATTCTCCATACAAGGGTTTCTTTGTTTCTGAAGCTTGTGAAGCGCTCACCTGAGGAGTCACTGCTCCCTACATGCATAATGAGCAACAGGACCTTGGCTCCCTAAGGCAGCTCTGGTCATGTCTCTACAGCACTCCAAATATTTTGCCCAGGTGATGCTGGAGGACTGAGGAGGCCTGGTACAGAGGGAAAGCACATGAGCTTTGTTCCCACTAGCTCCACTGCTTGCCTTCAATAACATGAACTGCTCATAGCTTAGCCACGCCAAGGACATAGTCTAGCCCTTCAGAGCAGTATACAAGACTGCCTTCATTCTACCGTCAGAGGCAATAAGATACTGAAATAAAGAATTAAAATAAGTCCTTTATTTTTTTTTCAAGTGTGTGTGTGTAAGAGGCTCTAAAAGGAGTTGGACTGTAGCAGAAACCTAGGCTGCTGGAGCTACAAGCCCATTTTTTAGCTACTGCTGCACAGGGTCTGTAGAGAAAGGCACTTTCCACAGGTCATTTGTGGTGTGAGCTGACAAACATTATTGCTGTGGCCAACATCTGAAGAAAACTCAGACTACTGTG
The DNA here is from genome assembly GCF_028389875.1 of Rhea pennata. Classification (NCBI taxonomy): domain Eukaryota; kingdom Metazoa; phylum Chordata; class Aves; order Rheiformes; family Rheidae; genus Rhea; species Rhea pennata. The sequence continues at coordinate 883,513 of NC_084679.1, forward strand.
CATTACTGCTGGATACTTAACTGGATATTGCTTAGATCACTCTACCTCCCCTATTTTCTCAAAATATACAAGATGCTGCCTTCCTCAACCAAACAGTAAAAGATACATAGGTAATTAAGGAACATGTTATCATGCACAAGCAGAAAAAATAAGCTTCGCATGAACTACTAGAATTCCTAGTAAGCATTTGTACACTGAACTGCATACATTTGCAATGCAAGGTTTCCCTTGATGACATTCTGTAAAAGAATTTTAAAGAATGTGTTCTAAGTAAGGAAAACAAGGCTCCTCCCACGGGTGAAAATGGAGCAGCCCACTGAAGTCCACTGTGCACAACATTGTCCCTGGGACTGAACTATCAGCATAAGGTCTTTCAATCAATCAGGAAAAATGCATGACTGAAAAGTTTTTTGTGCTTTAAAATGCATGTTGCTGTCTCATTTGATTAGTAGATTTAGATGTTCCATGGCCCAGAATTTTTAGTACATGTTAACCTTGGGGATTGAATTCTGCCCCTTTTCTCCTGTGAGATACACTGATGCATGAACACTGCCAGCATGAACTGAACGAGAAGGGCCAGGGCTGTAGTGTTTGGCACCCAAGCTTGGAAGGCAGCACACAGATCAGGGTTCCTAGAGATAGTTCTGCTTTAACTTTAAAGGACATTTTAAGTTGTGCTAGGCGCTATCTGAACATATTCACACACAATTTCAGGGCAGCAGGTAACACGCTTAGTTGTCCCATTTGTCAGGCTCTCTCCACTTATTTCTCCAAACTGATGGAAGGGACACAGAGGGAACCACACACCACAGAGAACCTGGCTGCCTGCTTTGGCAGCAGGTAGATGATACCTGATCACATCAGAGTGTCCAAGGGTACAAGTGCTGCCTTGTCCCTATCAGACCGAGATAGCATCTGTACCCAGGTGCTCCCTGCACAAAACAGCCACACCAATTTGGTTTCCAAGACAACTGTGCTGGGGAGGAGAAAGGAACCTGGGTGCCGCTGTCCCCCCCCAAGGGTTGTTGCCACCACATCCAGCTTCCCACACAGCTCTGGCCAGTCTTTTTTGCAGAGAAGAACAAACATGTCTCCATGAAGGGCCAAGAGGAGGCAGCTGCTTAAGGTACGGGCATGGGTTAGCCAAAGCTTTTCCTCTAAACACTGCTCGCCAAAAAAACAAAGGGAAGCAGGAGAGCATAGACAAGCAGTGAGCACCTAAATGGAAGCATGCAGCTTGCTCCTGGGGTTATGTTCATCTGTCACTAGTGTTAATCTGAGTCAGTATCCCAGCCCAAATCCCTTCCATCACACTTTTTTGGTGCAAGGGCAGAACGCAACACTAACTTTAAGCTGCCGTGTAATATGCACCTCATACATTTTCTCCCTGTAAGATAGTGCCAGGATTTTCATAAGCCTTTTGGGACAGAAGATAAAATCAACAAGGAGGAAAACATGTTAGCAACAGAAAATAGGATTCAGACACGGGTGAGGTTCTGGCAGGTCGTACTTCTCTCCCCAGCTGAGCTCAGGCCCCCCACTACTTGTTCTAAAAATGCTGGGAATTTGATGTGCTTTGGCAAGAGTTTAGCTGGGGGGAGGGTGCAAGGAGGACAAGTCTCTGGAGGTGCCCAGGAGAACTTTCTCATCAGCATTCCCTAGGTAGTATCTTGTAACTTTATCCTCCTCAAATAATTTGAAAAAACGACCCCTATCCTCTAGGCACACAAAGAATGGCTTGATAGGTTGCTAATAAAGCCTCCTAAAAGATAAAGAACAAAATGCAAGGCAAGGAGAGCATGCCTGGCAGGCAGACAGAAGCTGGCCAGTTTAGGCCAAATTCTTTAGGAGCTGAGTTTCCGTTTGGGCTCAACTTTCCTGCAAATTCTATACACCTAAAGAAAACAAACCGTAATCCTATCTGGGGCCCAGCACTATTTATTTCACCTGGTAAAAAGATCTTGCCAATTCCTCCACACTGAAAACCAGCAGCTACCCAGCAAGCAAGTCAGGCCACAAGTATGTTCTGCATTACAGAAAATTTGATATTAAAATACAGAGGTGATCTTATGAGGACATATTTGCACTCTTACAGTGCAAGACATTCCTGCAGAGCTCTCTCCTGTTTCACTGTGCGATTTGGAACGTGCTCACTGCTGTTCCTCTGCCTTAAGTAATCCAGTTATACAAGCTCTAATCCGCAGATTACAAGCAGGGGAAGCACACAGCCTCCCCTCACCCACTCATAATCACACATTTCAAATTGTTTTAGGTAAGAAACTGGGCAGAGAAACTCAGCAGCCTCCTGCAAATGCCAATTGTTCCTTTAAATTGCTCAGAAATAGGGTTCCCTCCCCTCCCTTCGCCTTCCCCTTGGCTTTATCGCTTCCTTCCCCTCTAATTTCTAGGGCTCTGAAGTAAGAGCCGCAGGCTATGGACTTTGCTAGCGTGCAGGCGGAGCTCCCCACCCACCCCAGCAGCTGCACTTCCTATGGTACAGTAGGTTATATCCATCTGCTCATAGAGGTTTCGTGCCAACGCTGTTTCACAGATCAGCAGTCTGAAGAGGCAGAGCACGGCTCCTTCCCCTCACAGGGGCTGCCTGATGTCTAGTGCTGGAGAGCAGTGTCAGAGAGGACTGAACAAATTGAACCTAGGCATACCAAGTGCTTCACCCTCAGAAACAGGCTTAATTCAGTTAAAGAAAGAGCTGGCCATGGCACAGGGGCTCTCAGAGATGGGACCTTTCCACCTGTACCCTTTGCAAAGGCAGCATGGAGAAGTACAGCCTGCAGCAACAGGAGGAATTGAGCACAGCCTAACAGAGAAATTCTCCCACTAGCAAAACAAGAACAGTTGTGTTTCTATTGAGCAAGGAGACAAAAAGCCAAATATTTTCCACTCTCATTTCTCTTTCCTGCATTTTGTTACTGATACCTCCCTATGGGCATTAGAGCTCTGACAGACGAGCTCTGCAATGGATTAAAGGGTTACTGTGCTCAGCTGTCAGAGGTTGCCATCCCCTTAGCAGGGATGGTAGAATAAGATACATGCCTCTGTCTTGTCCCCACTCCCCATAGCCCATGCACAAGCACCAAGCACAGGCAGAAATGCCAGCAGAGAGCTGGGGCAGGCTACCACCAGCAGCAGGGCAGAGGAGTTGGAACAGGCGCTAAGGCTGCAAACTAAGCCTTCCAGAGCCTCCTCCTCTGCGGCTAGGTTTGGCCACCTACCCTGAAGGAAAATGCCTTCTAGGACATCTGGGTAGGTGGCTCTAAAATTAAACCACCCTGAATGTACACAGGCACACCTCTGTTGCTATCACCTTCTGGCCAGACAGAGGTGGAGGGTGAGTTTTGGTGTTTCTGGCTGTCTCAGGAAGTAGGAAGGGCTGTTGGCAAGTCATTTAAAGCATCATTTAAAGCAGTGCACAGAATTACCGCTCAAAGCCAGCTGAGCCCAAAGGCTGGACCACCAAAGGTTAGAGAGGAGCTTTGCTGCAGCAGCTTTGTGTTGGGTGAGCAAGATGTCTAAAGGGATGTGGAACAGGGGGCTAAGCCACCACCCCTCAACCGAGGGGCTGCAGTAGAGCTTCCAGCTCTCTGTCAGGAGCAGCGCAGTGGTTGCAGCAGTGTAGGCCACACCAGTGCAGTCCCTGTGACTTTGTGAGCTGTCCCTAGCCCACAGCTGCCTCATAGACCATGCAGCACTGGGAAAATCTAATACTTGCAGCAACCTATTCCTGTCCTCCCCCAGAATGACCTAAATCACATTCTCCTCACGTGCTGCGGTTTCTAGTCGTGAGACTTCTGCATCCCCCTGTAATTAGTAATACTCAGAAAATAAAAGCCTTAAGTATTTGCAGTATTATCACAATCATTTCAGACTTGCTTTGGAGACAGATGCTACTGACAAAATCTCCCTAGCTGCTTCCCAGGCTGATATGTCACAGAAATATGTAAGAAAGAATGGTGTGGAGATACAATCAGCATTTCCACAATGCATTAATTCTTAAATGCAACCAAACTGAAAGGACCATTTTCCAGAGTTCCTGTTTGCCACTGCTTTGAGCTGAATAACATTAACAGCTGTAAGGACAGTTTGTACTTGGATTCACTTTGTGGTCTCATCAATGACCCATCACAATTCAAGCCTGCTCCCTGCTAGCCTAAAAGACCAGCAGAGCAGGGTCTCTGCAGCCATGCAGATGAGTCACAACAAGACATACACCACAGCAGCTCTTCCCTGAGAAGGAACATACTTGCTGTAGATCTGGCAAGAAGTCATCTCACCAATAGGGACCTCTGGGATCATCGCTTTTCAAAAATACATCATCTTATGAAGTGAAGGATTTGGCTCTGGAACCACGTGCATGAGGTTGTTATGCAGAGGAGTCCCAACAGTCCCAGCCTTTTCTTTTACTGCATCTGCTGCTGGCAGAGGGCTTGGCCACAGCTTCACAGCCCATGCAAGTCCGTAAGCTTTGCAAAGGGGGTCTAATGTCCAGTGTGCACGCTGGTAAGTGAGCAGCTGTTCCTAGGGGAGCAGCCACTGCCCGGGGTGAAGGTCCCTGCTAGCAGAGGTGATGACTAGGCACTAACACAACCAGGGGAGGGAACCCCCAAACACACTTTCCTCCTACTCCGCAAAAAAGCTCCCCCCTCCTTCCTGCCATTAAACTCCATGCAAGGTATCATTTTTAAGAGTATTTTTACATCCAAAGTGCAATTCTAGAAGCTTAAATCATTGTTTTGCTGGACTGAACATTTACACTTCAAAAGGACTAAGTTTCCTTATTTTAAAAATGTTATAAAACAATTCCTTGTTCAGACTGGATCATGCTGCATGTCTAGTTTGTTCCTAAAACTATAGATAAAGGAGCATCTCACAAGGAAATGGTGCTTCTGCTTGCAGTCACTGGGTGAATAATTGAGTGGAAAAATTATATTGGTAGAGGGGTGTGGAGTAGGAAGATTTGAGAGTTTTTCTTTGTTTTATTAAGTTTCTCAGAATGTTGTAGTTCATTAGAGAGAAACCTTGGCCCTCCACTGTACTTCCTAAAACACGAGAAAAACAAAATATTTTGTCAAAACTTACTTTTTTAAAAAAAAAATAAATAAGAAGTTTTAGATTTATTTCTCAAATTAGGAAATGGAGGAGAAATGTAAAATATTTTGACGACCATCACACACACAGAAGATTTTTGTTCAAGAATGTCCAGAAACTAGTTTTTCATCAGGAATCGAGATACTGTCATGGAGATGTTCTGTTTCAAACAAACACCATAATAAGTGAAAAAATCAAGATATTCTACAAGCAGAGTCTCAGAGGAAAACAAAACAATCCAAAAAGGACATCAGAGTTCCTGCACTCCTGAGGAAAAAAAAAGGTTTATCCAGTAAAACACCTGCATTTTCCACAACTTCCTACTATCCTACCTCATAAAGGAAATCCTACATACTAAGTTTCCCAAATAACTCATTCTTTACATTGTTTTACTAAAATTGTTAGTATGAAAAAAATGAGTGCTTACCAGCTTTATTCTGTATCACCCTGAGGATAAATGAGCTTAGCCAGAATTATTTTACAAAGAGAAGTCTCTGCTATTGAGAAATCAAAGTCAATTATCGGCTGAGAATGCTTGAACTGTTCTTACAGGGGCCTAAAGTTGGATTTCTGATTTGTCTGATGACCTGCTGCCTAAGCCTCTAAAACACGCACAGAAACTTCTTGCTTTAGGAAAAAGCCAAAGACAAACCTTTGCTATTCTGATAGATCTAGTCATACATGCAGAAGGAGACATGACATTCTCACAGGGAGAGCTCCCAAAACACCACACAACTTTATTTCTACCCTGCGTGTTTCTTACCTCTGCTCTAGCAGTACAGGAGAAACACCTCCTCAGGGCTGCCAGCCAACAGACATTCTGCAGGACAGCAGTCCCAGCACAAACAAGGCCAGATGACATTTCCAACTACCCATGTACCAAACACACACCATCTCCTCTGCCCACACATCAGCAGTTAGTGCAAAGGAGGCTCACAGAGCTGATACAGACCTTTTAACTTCCAGATCGTCAAATCCAGCCACAGCTTGTTACAGCTGTGAGTTGCAGCTGTGTGAGTCTGCCCGTAAGATGAGTTGGGAGTCCCAGGTGTTGCATCCCAGACTCTCCCTCACTGCTAAAACTCCAAGGCAGGATTTTTGGTGGAGAAGCTGCATACAGCATTCCCTTTTGGTCTGGGGGAGGCAGGGGCATGTTGGCATCAGAAGGTAGTTTGCATGGTCTGCTACACAGCTAAACAGGAGTGTAATCTAGCTATAAACTGCTTTTAAAATGGCAGCATAGCTGCAGTGAGGATTGCCTAACTCCAAAGGATCAGAGAAGCTATAGATGAAAAGCTAATGCATATTGTCACACACTGTTTCCAGATTAAACAATCAGTGTCAGGGCCAAGTGAAGCCTTTTTGAGAAACAGGCATAGCTCTCCAGCTGTTCAAATCTTGATGGCTCTCAAATAACGAGATTAGGCAATTGTAGGCTACAGGAAGGATACCAGTAATTACTGTCTGATTGGCAAAGAGCTGTAATTAAAGTGCAGAGTATTTCAAACTCTTGGAGCACTAGTCAGGTCTGCTCCAAGTAGCTATCCTTCCATTTGGTTCTCATTTGTTTGCCTCTCCAAAAACAATCTCTTCTTTGCTTAGCCAGGCTTCTTTTGTGACTGGTGCTGGATGTGGGCATCTACCAGGACACCTCTTGGTGCAACTCTGGTATGTGGGCCTTGGAATAAGCTGCTGCTTCCTCAATCTGAGTGGGTATAGAGTAACCAGAGGGAGGCTCCAGTCTCCTGGGCTCCTTTAGGATAGGCTGTGTGCTCTGTCTTTGGAAGCAGATGCGTTCTTTCTACCTACCTGTGTCTGTCCTCAGGCTAGGAGCTCACTAGGCTGACTTTCGGATTAGGAAAACATGGTGTACTACCAGATCCAGATAATAAAACTCAATGTTATAACTGACTTTGGCCAGGCCTTCTCTCCTTTCATTGTACTGGCGGCTACTGTGGTGCCTCAGTATTAAGGTGAGCCCGAGGAACAAAAGCAAAAAAGAAATTAGCAGCTTCTTTCTTTGTAACTGCATCCTTCACTGCTGAGATGAAGCAATGCCCCTGCCTATAAGATGTCTGTTGCTCTGCCTGGAAACACTGCCTGTTTGCTCACTGGGACATTGAGGAGAGAAATCTGTAAGGTTGTAAATGCTCGTACAGTTTTGGTTCTGACTTTGGTGATTCAGCTTACGTTTTAAAATGCAAAAGGCCTCCCACATACATGATGTCATTATTGTATAAAAATATCAGCTACAATGTTTTCAAAATACCACCCCTTTCCAACACTAACCACATCCAGCCAATGCTCCAGCCATCGTTTTGACTACTGCACAGCGAGTCATCTCTGGACCAGCTGGAGTACCACAAATATGTGGAGACAATGAGAAGTGCTGTTGTCCTTCAGCTGTAAATGAATGTTTACTACAATAAGGGCATGTTGTCTACCAGATGATGGTTAATACCAGTCCCTTAACTGGTTGAGTTAAACTCAGCTTTGACTGAAGGCAGCTGCTGGGACTGATGCACACTCTGCCCTGCTAAGTGCACTACTGCTAAGTGATTAGTGTTTTCCAAAGGGAACCATCGATCACCTCTTGCATTTGCTTATGCTCCAGCAGACGAGTAGGCCTGCTTGTTGGGTGTGGGATCTGTGGTCTGGGTGGGCTGCATGTGCCAAACAGCACACTGCTGTACATCTTTACTCCCAAACGACTCTGCTTTGTGCTCTCATTTGCCTGGATCAGGGTCTGGCCAGCAGCCAGTTTGCAGGATCCACTGCTTTGGCTGCACAGCATGGATACTCTGATAATACTGTCCATATAAACTATTAAGGCTGTCAGTGACCACAGCTGGCAACTCTGAATTGGCTTGACTCATCCTTTGCAGACAGACCAGTGAAGCACAATGCTGATCCTTCCCCACGGTGTCCCGGGTAGGACCTCAAAGCACATGGTCCCTTCTGCTTACGTGCCCCTGCAATTCCAAAGGAAGTTTGCAGTATAAAGTTGTGGGAGAGGGAGGACACATTATTGTTGATTCTGAGTAGTGATAAAACTCCCTCTATTTTTCTTGACCAAACATTGGCCTTCACTGCTCCTGCTCTTGCACAGAGGAAAAAGGACAGCTGTCAGAGATGCTCAGAAACACCATATCACCCAGAAAACGGTTCTCTCCTGCTTGGGACTGATAGGCAAGGTCTGAGGTCCAACAGTCTGTGCTCTTTCCTTCTGGTGGGTGTATGCACCAGAACATCTCCAGTTGAAGCATGTGTTGCCCATTTTGGGGTACGGCCTGCTAAGGAGAAGTTGGATGCTCTCTGCTAAAGACGAGGAGTATTTCTAGAGGAATGTAAGGAGCAAAGAGTTGGGGGAAGAAAGAAGCTTCATTTTTCTTAGCTTAAATGTTGAGGTTTCAGCTGACCGACTGTACCCTGCCGCTGAAGAGGGGACGTGGTGACTCTGCTGTGTGAGCACAGAGTTATTACTCTGTCAAGGAGATATTTAGCTTGGTTGCTTTTTCAGGGGATGTTTGCTTAGACGGTAGCTCAAATCCACCAGACTGAAAGGAAGCGCTTCAGCCTTCCCTAGAATGGTCCCAGAGTGGCTAGTTAACTAACACAAAATTAGTCTCTTGGTGGCTCAGTTGTTTCTGATTAACTTAAATATATACACTGAGTCCAAGCTACTAAGCAAAACTGAATTTGTGGCCTGTGTGAATTCCTGTGTGGTCCCAAGCACTGTGGCTGCTGAGTCCTGTCTCTATCTGCCTGGGGTTCCCTGTTCTGTCCAGCACAGCATGGGTGATGGCAGGCTGGCAGTGAGCTAACCGGGTAACCATTAACAGGAAAATCAACACTTTGAGAAATTTCTAAACCAATACACAGTACTTTCAAGGGTTAGAGTGCATATTTTTTTCAGGATAATATTTTCACATGCCAATACTTGCAGCTTTCTTTGGGAAAGCTTGTGACAGACTGAAGCGTGGAGGAGGGTGTTGTATAATGGTTTAAATGCCATATAGCAACCCCTATAGATAAAGTTACATGAGAAATTCTATAGGCTAAAAATTTTCCCAAACATTCACCTGCTGGGCTTAAATTTTCCATGCTTGTTGTTTGCCTGAAGGTGAATTGTTTTCAAGCTTGAGAAAAATTCCTTTGGCTGAGTCTGAATTATGGGAGAAGAGAAAATACTCTCTTCCCACTGGAAAATCTTTAACTACTTTTTTTTTTTCCTTCTTCTTCAGACAGAACTACAGAAGAAATAGTCTGGAGTCTGAAAAGCCTTGAAACTTGGCCTGGACCTAGCTTTTATCCAAGCCAAGTACCTCAGTTGGAAGATTAAAGTGAAGGAAAAAAAGGGATAAGAAAATGGGAGACTGGGCAAAAGTGGCTGGGGGAAGGAGTAAATCTGTGTGAGCATGCTTGATAGTTCTGTTATTTCTCTCCTTTTTTCCCCCTGATGTTGCTTAATAAGGCTTCATGAGCTCTGAAATTACAGCCTCTGTGTGGGCTAGGGTGCCGATTCTGCTCGCACGCGCCTCCCAAGACAAAAGAGCTGCATTTGGGCTGGATGGGCCAAAAGGTTTGTTGTCTGGTGTTATAGTAAGACAAACAGACTGAATTAGATATCCACGAAGAAACATTCTATGCACCAAAGCCAAGAGATCTATTGTGCTTTGTTACACACTCAGCAAACTAAGAATACACTTCTTTAAGCATCTTTCCATGCTGCAAAGCTGTATTAAAAGGCACCAGTAAGAATGATAAAAATGAAGAGTGGAACTTCCTCCTTCTCTAAAACATATGAGTTAATTGGAGGAAGAACTCTCCATCTAGTAAATACTCAGACAATTCTCATGCTAAGAGACATTGGTGGCTTCATGTAAAGTTTTTTTTTTTTTTAATGCAAATAAGTTTCAAGCAGGATCTTTCTTGATTGGAGATTGAAGCTGCACCATTAAATAAAGGAAATGGGCAAAAAGGTGGGTTCTTAAACTGATTTTCTCCTCCATGCTGCTCACAAACTTAAAGAAATGGATACATTTTTCTGGATAAACATGCCGTTCAGTTAAAGGGACCAGAAAAAAATTCATGTCTTAACATGCATATCCTTGTGCAGTTTTCTTAGTTTCTTGAAAATCTGAGAGATATATTTGTGAATGAAAGATCTACTGAATGTGTGGCCAGCCTGGCTGCTGGTATACGATTAAACCAAAACATGTAGGTATGACACACAAGTGTATTATTTAGTGGATGCAGATGCAAGTGTCCAGCGGCTTAGACTTAACCATAACCATCTAGCCCACACCATTAAAATAATTACTGCACAATACTAATGAGCTGTTGCTAGTTATGATGCCTGAGTATTGACTTCTGTATTTCTTGACTTTAAATTACGCAACCTGAACATTACATTCCTGTAATTTTTGTATCTTGTTCAGGCTCCTGCGTTGGGCTGGTAGGTATTTTCTTGAAGGATAAGTGATTTCTCCCTTCCTCACAGTTCTCCGCTCCTGCAGCCACATGTGCTGTTCTGCCTCTCATTGCAGGTGCAGCGGCCATGGATGTTGGTTGTTGCTTGTCCTATCTAAGGCAGGTTCACAGATGTGCTTGTATACTGCTGTGCTCTGAGGACTGCTCGGGTGAAAAACTGCAGTGAACAGGTTGTAGAAATATGAGACTGCCAGGGACCTTTTCAGGCTATCAAGCCTAGATATATCCCTTTATAAGCAGTCATGTCAAGTCATTCTGCTCACAGATGTAGGATGCTCCATATCGCTCCCTATTTTAGCTGGAAGTCTGTTCATGCTTGTGGCATTTGGTAAAGGTCAAGTTCTGTATCTCCAGTGCTTCCCCCCATCTCTCCCCAAGGAAGGGGGTGCTTTTGTGCTATACTAATCCCACTTTCTATGATGAGTTTATCAGTTTCTAAATATCTTGCTCTGGTATTCCATGCTTTTTAATTTATTTAACGTAGCTCCTCCAGCTGTTCCAAATATCACAAAGTAAATGAAACAGTATCTCAGAAGTCCCCCCTACACTATCCAGCAGTTCTAGTGAGAGAGACAATGTTTGCATTGTGCACGGGTTTCTCTTTGCTTTATGTCTGCAGGACTGGAGATCCTGCTCTTGAAGTGGTTTGAGATGGAACAGAATGCATTTGTGCTGAAAACAGCAAAGGGATTTTAGTCACTTTTTGAAATGGGGAAAATTGCCTCATTTTTCAGCATTTGGCCTGCAATCCCACACTTCCCTAGCTCTATGTACGGATTAGTTCATACTTTTTTGGTGTTTTTGGCCTGAAACGAACACTCCTAGCCAGAGGATAGATAATTCCACTTGTGTCGATCCCCCGGGGCACATGCAGAGCTGCAGAAACAGGAAATAGGAAACGTATTACATACCTTTTCCCCTCAATTTTATTTTCATAATGCATGGAAAATAGCAGAGCTCTGAATTATTTGAAAATTTAGAGTTATTTAATATTTATTTTTGAGAAACAATCTCTCTTTTCAGGGAGGCCTCGTGGTGTCAAACCAGCAGTCCGGCCAGCTGGCCAGAGAGAAAGCGTGTGTGTGAGCGAGGGAGCGAGACAGACTTGCTGAAGAATCACTGCGGGCAGCTCCGAGGTTGCTGGGGGAGTCTGGTTCCCAAGGGCGGCCTCGCCAACAGAAGAGGGGGATAAGGAAACACGCTGCCATGAGGGATTCACCGAAATGTGCTGCTCTCCTCTGAGCCCAGAGTGCTGGAGGTCTGGAGGGGTGAGGGCATCAGGAAGCATGGCTGATCAGGGAGGGAAGGGGTTGAGGGCTTGCAGCGAGCCAGCCTGGTGGCTGTCAACCTCTGCGTCTGTCCGCAGCCTTGCAGAGCTACAGCGCTGACCTTCACGGAGCTGTGTCTGCCCTGGCGCCTGCAGGGGAGGATGGCACTGGGGCTTGCCCTAGGCACACACCTCGTGGCAGGCAGGAGCTCCTATGAGGCACCTCCACTCAACTGGCACCACAGCTGCTCTCATCACAATAGCTCCATTTCAGCATCTAATAATCAACAGTTTTCATTCTTACTCCAGCTGAGGGGCTGGAAGAGAAATGAGCAGCCACTATTAATGCTACAAACCAGCGCAGCACCACAGGGACTCACCTCCGACTGAGGTGGGCTGGCACCTGTTCCCATCTGGGAAAACAAGGAAGACTGAGACACCCTCCTGGCAGCAGTTACCCACACACTCGCTGTCTTAGTTTTCTATTCCTTAAAATGTACCATCAAAGCAAAGCAAATCCTCAGGCCCTCTGGAATCTGGCTCAGCACAAGTCTCCCCAAGTGAGTTTTCTTAACAAAAACGCTGGAAAACAGTCTGTTAAGGACATCGATCGCTGTTCTCACATGGGCACTGAAAAGAGTTAGGCTGCCCAGAGGTTCAGTGTGGCCTAGTTGCTACACCAGATGTGGGATAATGGATCCAAACAAACACTTGTTCTTGCTGTGGTGCATCCTCAGCACTCACCAGAGCAATGGCTCTTGGGGAAATGTTACTCTGAGATCTGCTCCAAATGGGAAACTGCTGCATCAGTGACAAGAGGGGGCCCAGTGTTCCTGTGGACCTTGTCGTGCATGCACTTAGTGATTTAATTTACAACTCAGAGTGCTTATTTTTCTCCATAAATTCTGATTATGAATTTTATTTTGCTTCTTTTGAGGGAAAGGGAGAGGATGTGATTTCAGAGTTTTATTTTCAATGCTAATTATAAAGTCCTAGTCTAGCAGTCTGCCTTCTCTGTATATTGCAGTACTTTGCAACGAGATGTTTTGCATATCATGGGGTATCTGGGCATCTCTTCAATTACTGCAAATGGCAGAGGTAGGCTGTGAACAAAAAGGTGATGCCAAATGCTAAGGGCTGAGAATGAGGGTTACAGTCTTCTTTTCTGAATAGCTGTTCTATTTGATCCTGTTTACTGTCTGCTGTCTGAAATTATTGCACGAGCCCAGTGGATTCCTGGCTTATGTTTGTCAAAGTAGAAATCAAATCAAATGATATTTGTAAATTATATAAAAGTAAAAAGTTAAAGAAAAGAATGAATGAAAAACTCATTATCTCAATCTAATGTTTTGGTTTCTGATTTTACTTTCAAAAACAACCTCTCAGATGTGACAATCCAGCTAATTATTGCTTGGCCTATGGAGAAGTTTAACTGGCACGTGCTGGGACTTACACGCTTTCTTATTAACAGTGGGGAAAGTTGGGATTGAAGAAAGCTTTGTGTTTGGCTTGTGTATTCCTGGGTGTCAGATGCTCCTAAGTGCCGTACATTTTGCCAATCCATTCTGCATCTCTCTAATTTTCAGGGCTTTCAACACTTTCTGGCAAGCAAAGCCTGTGGATAACCCGAGTAAATGACTTTTTCCATGAATAGAGATTGGCCAGGGAAAGCTGAGTGATAAACAGAATAATCCTTTTTGTGCTTTTCCCAGCTTCAATCTTCTTTGCACACCAAATAAACACTCTCAAGCTGCTTAGAGCAAAATCTCTAATAGGCTGTGGTACTTGGGCTGTGCTGGGCTTGGCTCTGTGTCAGATGGAGGGACAGGACAGTGGAATAAAGTCCCAAGATTTTTTGGGGAATTAGTTTACATACCCCCAAGCATAGTGTATTTTGGCACTTGGTCTGCATTACAATATAATCTACTAGAACTCAAAATAGCCTCAGCCTCAAAAGGACTTTTTTGCTCATTTCTTTGGCTTTTCCCAGCGTACTGTGTTAGGACAGAGAGCTCTCTGTAATGAGGCCTGGGAAGCACCGAGGTTAGCTGCCCATGAAGACCTATGTACCTTTCTGGTCCGGCCCTTGGAAACTAATGTCAGTGTAGTTAAAGGCAATCTTCTCCTTGCTTTGTTGCCCTGTGACCATTTCTGCTACAGATGGTATGTATTTCTGCCCATGCTGAGCTCCACATTGACAGTTGCTCTTCCCTCGTACAATGCCATGCTGTGCAAATTGTGGATGCTGGAACGGCTCAAATGCTTGGAAGTACAAATTGCACTGGAAGCTCTGTTTCCCTCTTTGCCACTTTCTGAGAGAGCTATTTTGTAATTACCATTATTTGGTGCATGGATTCAAGTATATGAGTGTAAATATTTTGGATGAGTGTGGGAAATGTCTATAGAGCTAACAAAGCTGGGATTAACTGCTAATGTTTTTTCAAGATGTTTTAGGGAACTCTTTGACACAGTTTTTGAAGACATCATAAAAAATATGAGGTTAGTTCCAAAAGAAAAATTCCCTGAAGAGCACATAGGTGAATGCTGCAAGGCCCATCTTTGCTTTGGCAGAAGCAATACGTCACGGACCTGTTGTCTAGTGTACGAAGGGCAGAGGTGACTTCACATACTTGAGTATAGTAACACTAAAACTGGAATTCTAAGGAATTCAAAGTCAATGGTGTCTGCTTTGCTTTGCAGGCAGCAGCAATGTTGGTGACGTTTGTGGGATCAGGAGGAGCAGTCCCATGAAATGCATTAAAACACAAGGTGATCCAGTGAGCATTATCCCCTATGAACTTCTGAGCAGCCGCTGCCTTATCCTGACTTTTGTCCTGGAAGATCTGGCAGCTCTCTTGGACTTCCTGGACCGGCAGGGCAGTCATCCTTGAGATCTCACCTAGCAGATCCCAGAACAAGCCAAAATCTGCTTTCCTGAAATTCAGGGCTTTAATCCTACTATTTCTTTTTCTATGGAAGTTTGACAAAACTTTTCCATTTCAAAAGTGACTAAGTTCCCTGGCCACCACAGGAATGCTATCTTTTATTCATAAATTAAAAATGACTATGTAGAAATAAGTTATATAAAAAGAGCTTTTCTCACTTTTACAGGCAGTAAAATGAACAAACTAGTGAACTGTTTGACCAAGCATAGACCAGCCCTAGAAACAGGTGGTAACTGTTATTGTTGAGTAAAATAATGATTTCACAAGTAATTAGTTAAATTGCTCAGCGCAGCACCTCTCCGAAGAAATATCCTCTTAAATGCACAGAATAAATTTAAAGTGTACTCAGATGTGGCTGCTCAGTGTGCACTAAGGCATATTAAAACAAGCTAAATCTGTTTTCAAATATCCTACACGAAGCTTTGCTACAACTGAACTATCTACAGAATGTCTACATTTGGCTAAGAAAAAAAAATACTTTGTTTCTGGCAGATAACCCAGACCGACAAAAAATAATAAAAATAGAAGACAAAAAAAGAAAAAATGATTTAGTCAATATTACCTGAATTAAATGAAGCCTAACAGAGTGTGTTTGTTCTATGGCTTCTCAGCAGGAAAATGTAGTCAGGAAACCTTTGGAAATGTTTTTAAAATGTTTACAAGTCATAGTGAGACGGACCTTTTTATCTGCTTTCCATACATAAACAGCACTGTCCTGCTCCTGCCTTCACTGCTAGGCTGTCCGGCCATGGCACAGGGAGAGGAACACTTCCGAGCAGCCTCACGCTGGGCTCCATTTGTACCCAGGGAACACTCATGAGTTTAGGCTAAATCACTATCTCAAGGGGCTGTGCAAGCTTGCGGAATGCATACCCTAGGCTTTGGATGGGGTTCACCTGTACCGCTGCTCTGTGGCACCGACCAGCTGCCCCAGTGGCTCTGACCCCGACCCACAGGCAAAGGTAGGCAGGTGCAGCATGCAGCGAAGCTGCAGCGCACAGGCAGCCCCGCTGCTCAGCCCCCATGTGAGGAGGAGACACCAAGAGCTCCTGTGAAGGTACCAGCTGGGCACGGCAAAGTGAGGTGTGCGGGCTGGAGAATTAGCTTGACTTCCAGGGAACAGCCTACCCAGAGAAGCTGTCCAGAAGCATGGTGTGAAAGCAGCACAGCTGCTCTGGAATAACTCCGTGTGAACTCCCATGTTCTGGGGGGAATGTTTCATATGGTTAAATTAATCCACTTCCAAAAGAGATTAGAGACGAATGTGCTTATTCTAGAACAACAATGTTAGCACGGAAACAAAAGCAAGTACAGCAAGTCCTCCACACAGACAACTCCTAAATCTGTTCTGTCTACACTAGGCAGTGGGGGTCTGTAAACATGGTTAAGGATTGCGCCTGAATGACAATGGGAAAGTCAGTTCACTTCTTGCAGCCTCAGTTGAATGGGCCTGTAAATGGGAACACTGGTTTAATTGTATCTCTTGTGCATCACTTGGAGTTTGTTGCCTGGGCAGGTAAGGTACTGTGTAATCACTGAAGGCAGAGTATCTGCATTCTTCTTGTGTCCTCATTTTAATCCTCTTAGGGCATCTGCAGGCAGAAAATGCTGTGGAATAAAAGTGGAGATGTACATTCTTTTGGAAAAACTGCTTGGGTCCTTTTTTACTGGAGCTTTTTTAGTTTCCACATAAGTAAAGGTCAGATGCCTTGCGCTCAGGCAGACAAGATAGTGGAAAACCAGTTGATATTCATGAGCTTGAGATCCCTAATGTATTAAATGGGAACAATCTTTGGCCATAATTATGCTGCAGTTTCCTATCCTCACCGTGAGGACTTCTGCCCCAGTCTGCCAGGAGCTCCAGATTGCTTGGTTGCTCTTTTCACTGCTATATGCAACCCTGCACTTTGTGCACTGAGTCCTTTCAGTAACTGGAAGCTCCCTTCTCTAAGCCTGAGCCAGGGAAAGCAGCATTATGTGAGGACGTTAATTTAACGCATAAGCTGGTGAGATTGCTGAGCCCGTTGGAGGAATGCTAAGGGGAGAGAGGGAAGCACTTGGACTTTTAGTGGTTTCAGTGGCTTGCTGAGCTTTCAGAGCAGGCCACTCAGTTTCAGCAACAGAAATCTTGCCTCAGGACAAGAAGCAACAGGCACAAACTGAAACACAGGAAGTTCCACATGAATATAAGGAAAAATTTCTTTACTGTGAGAGTGACAGAGCACTGGAACAAGTTGCCAGAGAGGTTGTGGAATCTTCTCTGGAGATATTCAACACTTGCCTAGATGCGATCCTACCTAACGTGCTATAGGTGACCCTGCTTGAGCAGGGGGTTTGAACTAGATGATCTCCAGAGGTCCCTTCCAACCTCAACCATTCTGTGATTCTACGATTCCCAGGGTCAGCAGAAGGTGAAATATGGGTGAATTACCTTCCTCTGTTTCTGCCTGGCCTCTGAGTTTTAGACCCTTCTTAGACCCTTTCATATGCTGCATGCTCTAAAAGCCCAGAAATGCTCCCCCCAATCCCTTTGTGTGCTAGCATGAAATTTAGGTACAGTAGCAAGGAGCACAGGTGTAAAGCACGTGCTTCCATGTGGGCCCTTGGCAGTACAACATAACCACGGAGATTGCTTTTTTTCCTGGTTCCTGACTAGAGTCTTCTGAGCAGCATTGCTTTGCAGTCCCAGCCCCTTGGTAACATCAGGACACAGCAAAGCTATGGTAACACAGCAGTTGCAACCCTCTAGGTGAGGACTGCTGGGGGGAAAAGCTGATTTAGCTAATATTGCTACCTGGACATCCAGAAATCCTAAGGAACCCAAGCAGGGAAATGCAGGTGAAAAAAAGGTATCCTGCCCCTGCAGATCAATGCTGCCTTTCTTTTGGGAATGGTTTCTTGCAGTCTTCCAGCATAACCTATCACTTGTTGGGTTAAGCCTGTATTAGGTAGCTCATATCCAAACCCTGCTTGTGGTTATGTGCTAGAAAGGCAGGAAGGGAGATAAATGTGGTCTCAGCTTATGTAGAATTTAACAAACAGTATGCTGAAGGCTGTCCTGAGTTATCCATTTCTGCAATAAACAGTGTCTTGCTGCATTGTGCCTGGAGCCTGCTAATTAGCTGTAAGTGATATAATGTGACTGGGATTTCAGCTCAAGCGTGAATGACCTGTTCTCAGCTAGCCATGGCACTTGGCATGAGTGCTGCTCCTGGACAATGCATGCTGGGAGGCATCCCCTGCCGTTTAGTGTCTATAGCCGAACCAGCTGGCGTGATGCCTGACCTCACAAGCTATTCGTTGCTGTGTCCCTTGTTCCTGAGCTCCTGATGCTATGAGCACTAAGCATGAGATTCCTTTTCGCTACTCAGCCTCCAGGCTGGTTTGCTGGCTTCAGAATCCAGGAAGAGTCAATAAAAATGAGCTTCCTTCCATTGGAATATTCTTCCCTGCCAGAGACTGAAGTCAGGACCATGCATGTCTCTGGGGAATGTTTTCATGCACGCCTTTACCTGCCTCATGTGCTTGGTCTCACAGGACCAACACAACATTATAAACCCAAGGACAGGACCCTGAGAGGTCACAGAATTGTTCTTCTGTTCTGCTGTAACATGTCTCTGCTCACCATTGTCCATGACAGGGATGTTTCTCCTGGCCTGAGAAACACTTCAGCTCTCAATAGACTGAGTGGACCGTGGCTTCGCAGTGGCCCTGCACGTATTATGCAGCCTGAAGGAGGCCAGCCTGTGTGGTGCTGGGATGCCATAGTATTAAGAAGCTGAAGGCAGGTCAGAGGAGGGCCTCTGCACAGGCACTGTTACTCTGGCATGTTCTACGTCCTTATCGCTTCACTCCGCGCCCTTCACTGCAGTTGTGAAAGAGGTCTCTGTGTGTAATATTTACAGAGTAGCTCACGGTCAGTGCTGTTCTGTCCCAAAAAACTTGGATCCGTGTTGTTTCTCTCTCAGCAGTTTGTACCAAGAGTGCCAATGGTTGGGTGCAGTGTATAGGCAGACTATTCCTCCTGGCCTAGCTGCCATTTCCCATATTTCTGCCTGAAGCCACATGCAGCAGTGAGTCATCTCTGCACCTGTCACAGACTGTTCTTTTTTTTTAATAACTTTGGATGATGCTGGTATGCAGTACCAGGAAAAAAGCCCAAACGAGACTTCATGCGGTTCACAACACAGCTACCAGAACCGTAAGAGCTGTTTGGAGAAACATCTGGGCACATGGTGAAGGTGCTAAAGAGCAGCCTGGAAACCTGGGAGAGGTTTGCTCAAGGACATGCGCATGCAGTTACAGATGTGTGTGTACCCTCCTCTGTTCCTCCTTTTGTCACCTGCAGAGACATGAAGATGGGGTAATCTTGTACTTTAACCTGGAATTCAGCTGATTCAAACCAAGAATAGTGCAGGAGAGCTCAGTTCTTCCACTCAGCTCACAGATCAGGAAGAGGCATTCAGATTATTCCAATTTTCATTGCAGCTTCAAAAGTTGATTCTAGTGGAAAAAAAATTGCTTCAAGGAACAGAGACAAGTACCATTCTGCAAAGGCTTTGGCTGGTTTATAGTTGATGCTTTCAGTCCTGGATCAGTAGAGCGATCCTTGGTAGTTGTGTTCTGTTCCATCAAAACGTGCTTGCATCTGAGGTATCTGTAACTACATGGCTGTCACATGAGGCCACAGGACAACAAGCTTTAGCAGGAATGTGACAGCAATAGGGAGATCTTTAAGAACTGGATTGTAAACAACCACTAAATGGAACTGGTGGCACCTTCTAGTCTCAGTCTGATTCAGATCTCAGTGAATCCACTTCAGGTCTCCTGCTCTCAGCACATCCCTTCTGAAAAACTTGGACTGAATTTGCTAGAGATACCCAAGATATGTCACTGACATTATCCATGCATTAGTGCTGTAACAGCTCAAGTTTGACACTTCCACTCTCCAGGAAGGAGAAAGGACAGAAATTCATTTGCAAAAATATACCTGGCAATCTCCACCACTTAAAATTAGAAATGCAATTTTATATCTAAGTGACAACAATGGATGAATAATGGGTCATGCACAAGAATGAGTGGTCACATGATTAATACTGGGTGAACTTTTAAAATTTGGATGCAACAGATGCACAACAAAATTTTTCTATAAAATAAACATACAAGGATCATTCTTGTGCCAGTTTTCAGTTTCTGGTGCATGTTACAAAAACAAGGTAATTGTGGCTAAAAATACTGAACGGCAAATCCTCCTGAAAGAGAAGCTGCAATTTCCAAATCTACCACATGAGTCATAGTATTCATTTCCAAAGCCATATATCCATAGTCAGATAAGCTACTTGGACAAAATTTATTCATTTCAGGAATGATATTGAGTGGCTAAGAGATATATAAAAGAGAATGTTGAGTTTAAATAAACAAATATCCATAGGTTCCATGCTTCTGCAGCTCATTTGAAGAGATTTTTTATTCTTAAACATGCCTTATACTGGTGCACAGCTGATAGAATGCCAACGCCTGAAATACACTGCCTGAGTTGCAAAAAACCCCAGCTCTCTTTGGTGATGCAGAAATAATTTTACTTATTGGAGCAGTGAATGCTAATGATTATTAATTGGAAAAGGCTCTCCAGGGGCCATGTGTGTGTGGGACTAGTGAATGCTCTGCAATTCCAGCATGAAATGAGTTACTTCAAAGCATTAAAATGAGAACAACTCTCACTAACAGCCACAGAAAGTAATTGAATTGTTACTATATGGTGCCAATCTTTCCCTTTTACTCAGCATTGACACAAGAAACCAGGTACTCTTAACAGTAAGACCTAAAACTTGAGCTCAACCCGAAATTCAGGTGGAGAAATATATTTTGAGCATCCCACTAAAACTGTCGCAAACTAACTCAATGTGCCTTGAAGTAACAGAGTAGTTTTGCCACAGGGATGTAAGTATTTTGGCAAATGTCACAACAGGAACAATCTTGGAATACTAAGTACAAAAAAAGGTGCATAAAGTGAAATGTTTTTGTAGAACTCTGGGATCTGCTTGGCTGAAGTGATCACAGGGACGATGAAAAAAAGCAGCTGTAGCAGGTGATTACAAGATTAGCTCAATTTGTGCAAATGAACAAAGTTGTTGATAAACTCTGCTTTGCAAGGGGCTTAGAAATTATCTGTCCAGTTGTAAGTGGTGGGAGAACAGCTTTAGTACAACGCTGTGGATGCTGAAGTGGCATTAGTGTACACACCGATGCGCTGTAGCCAGCGCAGGGCTGGGTAGGCACTGCAGATCCATTACGCACAATCTCTGCTTGCGTGTGTAATTCAGTGCGAGATGACGCAACACGGGAACAGCTGTAGATATGTGAGAAACTGCCTCTTTAAGGCATGCCTTCCCCTTCTGTGGAAGGGAAGTAAGATCAATAAACCAATGGTGACTTTTAAAAAGCGAGGAGAGGTCAAAGCCAGAGAGACAATCTGATCTACTCATCATGCAGAGGAGTTTGCACTGTTCCTGTAAAACTTGCCTGCTGCTACTTCCTTGCACTTTGATGGAGTGACTTGGGAAACTCCCAGCTCACACTCTGTAAACAAAGCCTTTATTTTCTGGGGAAAGGAAGAAAGTTGAGAGCTGGAGAATTAAACGCCCTGATGAAGGGCACCTGCCGGATTGTTGGTCCTGCCGCCTGTCACGCCAGTGATGTATTGCAATAACACATCACTAGAGGAACGGCATTTTGGGTGAGGTATGGCTGCGATACATCACCAGACCAGTGCTGCTTACATCATACATCAGCAGAGCACTGGCTCACAGCAGCGAATGCCTGGCACGGGAGGGACGTGGACAGGGCAGCGTGGGCTGAAGGAGGCCGCACGAGCAGTGTGCCGTTCTCCAGGGGCTGCTGCCTGAAGCTTGGCACAGCTGGACACGCTACGGCTATGCAGACAGAGAAGCCAGCAGAACTGGAACAAGCTGTGGTGCTGTGCAATTACCATGTGTCACGGGAACAACATCCATCCCCAAGCAGGCCCCACTGGACCAAACCCGGGATTCCCTGGCTGTGACGTGCAGACAAAACCCCTGCGGCCCACATGAGCTGCATGATTTACATCTATGCTGACCCCTCGAGAGTGGGCAAAGGACGGACGAGTCTCCACGGGGCTGCAGAGCTAGCTGCTCACTCAGCTCTCACTAGAGCATGGCCACGCTCTCTTTGGTCTTCGCGCTTCCTTCGGTCCTTGCGCAGACACGTAACTCGGTCTCTGAGGAGCGCTTCTGAAGGGTCAGCTTTCACAGACCCCCACGCGCAGCCTCGACCCAGCGCGCTGCCGATTTTCAGGTGACCCTTCCCAGGTGCTTGGACCAGACCGCGCTGCCCCGCCCCTCCGCGCCTCCCGGCTCACCCCGCGGCGGCCGCGCAGGATTGGCTGGGGGAACACCTCCTTACACAGGATTGGTCAGAGCAGAGACAGCTGGCGGCAGGGGATTGGCTGGCCGCCTCAGGGGAGCCCGGCGAGGGGCGCCCTCTGCTGTGCCGGGCGCGGCGCGGCGCCGGGCCGCGCCTTGCTCTTCGTTCGCGGGGGCGCTGCCGGGGCGAGCGCGCTGGGCGCGGTGCTCCCGCCTCGCCTTTCCCTCGGAAAGGACGGCCCAAGCGTTCCAGGCTTTCTGAGAAATGCCACAAAAGCGTATTTTTGTTCGAAAAAAGGAGTCGTTTGTAATAAAAGCCACGTGCCTCGCTAAGGAAAGACAAACAGTTGCCCCTTGGAGGGGAGCTGCGCGCTCACCCCAGGGCCAGCGCGGCCGCGGGCGGGTGTGCGCGGCTGGGGTTCGTGCTGCGGCGGCGGCCCGGCGGGGAGGCCTGCGGGGGCAAGGCCCGGAGGCTGCACACCGCGGGGGGCTGGGCACCCCGGGGGGCTGCACACTCCGGGGGGCTGGGCACCCCGGGGGGCTGCACACCGCGGGGGGCTGGTCACCCCGGGGGGCTGGGCACCCTGGGGGGCTGCACACCGCGGGGGGCTGGGCACCCCGGGGGGCTGCACACTCCGGGGGGCTGGGCACCCCGGGGGGCTGCACACCGCGGGGGGCTGGGCACCCCGGGGGGCTGGGCACCCTGGGGGGCTGCACACCGCGGGGGGCTGGGCACCCCGGGGGGCTGCACACTCCGGGGGGCTGGGCACCCCGGGGGGCTGCACACCGCGGGGGGCTGGGCACCCCGGGGGGCTGCACACTCCGGGGGGCTGGGCACTCCGGGGGGCTGCACACTCCGGGGGGCTGAGCACCCCGGGGGGCTGCACACCGCGGGGGGCTGGGCACCCCGGGGGGCTGCACACCGCGGGGGGCTGGGCACCCCGGGGGGCTGGGCACCCTGGGGGGCTGCACACCGCGGGGGGCTGGGCACCCCGGGGGGCTGCACACTCCGGGGGGCTGGGCACCCCATGGGGCTGGGCACCGTGGGGGGCTGCACACCCTATGGGGCTGGGCACCCCATGGGGCTGGGCACCGCGGGGGCTGCACAGCCCACAGGGCTGGGCACCCCATGGGGCTGGGCACCCCTGGGAGCTGCCCCGTGGACAGCAGTGCGGCACGAGGAAGGTGTGGGAGCAGGGTGCTGCTGGCCAGGCCGGCAGTGCCCGGCGGAGTAGCCATCCCCATCAGCCGAGGCGCTCAGTTCTGGCTGAAGGGAGACCCTGGGACGCCCACACCCTCCTCTAGCCAGGTCTGCCCTCAGGCAGCGCTGGTGTGGCGGACGCAGCTCTGGGGAGGGCGAGCTGTGCCGCAGCACCGACTGCTCGCCCCGTGCCTCACTGCAGGCCCAGCGGCCAGCCGCCACGCCGGAGCCTCCACCTCGTAAATCCAGCCGCCGGTGTCCATGCCGATCGTGGAGAGGTCCCGGGGTGCTCCGCCGCTTCTGGCTGTTTGCTCGGGGGCTGGCCGCCCTGCAGGGCTGCACGGCCAGGCAGAGCGGTGCTGCTGTGCGGGGCTGGCCGGGGCACGCAGTCCTGCTCTCCTGCCCGGTGGAGGGGCTGGCTTGCCAATCGCGACTCTGCGGCTTGGTGCAGGGTGGCTGTGCACGCACGCTGAGGCTCTGCGCAGGTCCTGGCTGTTCTGGGGAGTCAGGACACCCCTTGGTCAACACCCTGCAGCGTGAGCTTTCAGTGAGGAGCAATGAGTGCAACATTATATGTAGTATTTTGTACCTGGTGATGCAAATTATGGTTCGTTGGCCCTCAACTTTTCAGACTGAAAGGCTCGGAGAAAAGGGGCCTTTGAGAGCTGCAGCAATTTGCCCCGTGAATAGGAGTTGCTGTTTCTGTAACACGAGTTGTTCACACACATGCAGTAATGTCCTGTTTGGGGCTTATGTAATGTAATGGAGGGGCTCCAGTGAGGGACCGACCCCAGAGAGAGGCAGTCACGCAGTCTCAGGCCTGGCAAAATGAGCTGGACTTTTCCAGGCCCTGCTGAGATGTTTATTTATAACTCCCACCGTCTGGCAGAAACCTTGCCAATCAAAACACTCCACGGGTTTTCCAACGGGTTAGGAGCTCTCCTCTCAAAGAGGGTTTTTGAGGGGGGCCTAGGATATTTGATAGGAGTTAAGCTGTAAAATTAGTTTCAGAACAGTGGGTTGTCTCCTTCCCAGCATGCTTGGCTGGCCGGTCGCAGGAACATTAACCCCTCGCACCAGCCGTGCTCGCACCCTGCGCTGTGCGGGCTCGCAGCTTGATTCAAGGACTCTGCCCCAGCTCTTACTGCAGGCATGCTGCCAGGAAGCAAAGAGCCCACCAGCACTAGGCTTGTGGGAGCACTGGGGAAGTTGCTGTGCTTATACCCTGCTTGCATCCCCTGCAGCTTATCCCACATTCTTCTCCCCGGGGACACCTTGTGCTGTGCCCTCCTGTTCCTTTCCATTGAGCTACATTACTGACAATACCTGTATTGCCAGTTTGCATTTGTGTGTCTTCTTGATACCAGCTATGATTTTTACATGTTGTCACAGGAAATAAGGGTGTTCCAGAGACCCTGAGAGTCAGCAGGAGGTTACTCCCTGCACATGCACAAAATCCAGGGGTCAGTATGAAAGCTGCTCTCTTGGTCTCAGGAGCACTCGGATTGCAAACACCTGAATTCTCAGGCCTCTTGGTGGAATGCAGAGGAGTGTGGTTTAACACAGCTCTGACCTGATTCCATATGAAGGTGACCATATGTGATTCCCAAAGTAATAATAAAATATTTTTCCTCCAGTTTCACACTGGGCCACTCTTTTACCAGGCAAAGCCATGTTATAATTAGAAAGTGGGAAATTACCAAGGAATGGTGTTTAACACTGCAGATTCACAGAGACAAAAGGAAAGTGAGCTAGTAACTGATCTTCAGTGGCTGAATGGATGGCATATTTCTGATCTCTGGAGCCCAGTATTCTCTGAACTGCTCTCACCTAACAACAGCGTATGTCTAAAGCCCCCACGTAGCTGCTGTACAATGGGAACATCTTTATATTTAATTCTTTGAAAAGATTATATAAGATGAATGTATTAACTAACATTGTCACAACAGAAAAGGCTGGCCCAGTCAACAAACTGGCCTTGGTGTAGTGCTCTGTTCATGTGTGCCCATACACCAGGGCAGGTTGGCCCAGGCAGGTCTCTGAATGTGTCCAGTGGGGGGGCCAGGCAATGGCATCTGGCCTTTTGTTTAGGAAACTCAACTAACTGTGATGCAAAGTGAGTTTCCATTTGAATGTGTCAGTCTTTCTTAGTTAAAACATTTTAAAAAGCCAACCTTTAAGAGACTGAATAAAATAGACATACTTGCAGTTATTGGAAAATAGAACCAATAATGCATTAATTTTTGTTTTTAATTTGCACATCTGCACACTTCCTGGAGGTTCCTCCCTGTGTTTGCACAGGAAGCAAAAAGCTGCCTAGCTTTCATTCTGTACGGTTTATGCCTGGGAGAAGCTGTACTGAGAAGCACAGAGTAACTGTGGAGACATCACAGTAAATGCCATTTCCATGGTTAAGTGTTTACTATGCTGGTAGCCAAGAAGCAAACATCAGCAGGCAGCGACAGGAACCTTTGGACTCATGCTTTTACCCTCTTCCCACACATGCTTCTCGAGTCCCTCCTGGGCTCTGTTAGCCCTAGAATGAAATTTCTGCCTGTAGTTGGAAAATTTGTGACCTGCAAATAACAAGAAAAGACCTGGTTTGGAAAGAGTCAAAGCATCTGAAAACCTCAGCATGGCATGGATGTTTGTAGAATCCAAGAGCCTTTCTTTTGAGTTTAGTTGTGAAACTAATGTTCTCTTTGTTTTCTGCTGAATGATAATGAATCACTAGAAACTTGGAATCATTTTAAGGATGAATAAATGACACCTTCTAAGCTCCATGTTTATCCACTATTCTGCTACCAGAGCAATTTCATAGCAGAGCTATCAATGAATTTAATTTACATAATGGTTATCATATACTTCAATATTTCAAACACACTTCATTAGGCACCACCACCAGCAGTTACATGCTCTCTTATAGTTCTTGCAAACTTTGCTGTGAAATGCAGCCTCTCCAACTATTAGTGATGCTTTAGAAAAGAGGGAAAAGATCCTAACTACAGTGCTCAGACAGTCTTTTCAGCTCTGCTTGCACAGAGCTAGTTATCCAATAGTCGACAGTATGGGTGAGAAGGGAGATAACGTGGAGACAGGGGTGTGACAGTAAAATTCTGGCACAGAGAGAGCAAGGTGGCTCTGTCTCCGGGAATGGGGAGCTATAGGCACGTGAGAGATTTTCTGGCTTAAAAAATGGCTACAGAAGTTGTTTGAGAAACTGGCTCTGCCTGTGGGTCTGTGTTTGTGATAAAGGGCATCAGCTCACTTCCATTTGCCTTTTACTATTTGTATGTGTGTTTATGAGTTCCATGAGCAGAGAGCCCAGCAATGATACAGAGAGGAATAATGAAGAGGCATAAATACAATTTTAATCATGTTTTTTGAGGCAAGCCAAGTGGAAAGGGGAAATGGTAGCATTTAAGGAGCCTCTGTTTCATTTAATCTAGTCAAATCTTTTCTTTTAGACTTCTTTCCTAAAGAGATGAGGCTTATAGGCTTGAGCTGTCCATGTGTCTGTCTACACATCTCTGCTTCCAAACCTATTGAGCTTGACCAGCTTTGGCCAAATCTGATGGAATCACAGGTCTCACAAATAATGAGTTGCATCAGTTGTGTGGAAGTCAGAACTGAGGCAGAGGAAAGGAGGCTCAGTTAGCATCTTTGGTGAGGGAAGGCTATAGCATGAGCCCAGCTGCTCCCAGTCTTCCCTCTGGCCGATTGCCTGCAGCTTCGTGCTTGCTAGTGGTCTGCGTGCAGCCCTAGGACCTGCTGCCTACACCTTGCCTCTGTCCTCAAGGACTCAAATTTGTCATTTGACTTCACATCTTCTCCATCTACTGTGCAATAACATGTAAAGACCATTTACTTTTCCAAAATTAAGAGGAAATAATTTCTCGGTACAGTGTTTTCAGCCCCAGAAAAATTATCCTGATACTTTATTTTCAGAATACTGAATACTGGAGAAAATTGGAACCTGAGGTGTCCCTGTCTTTTGTGCACATTCCTGCATCAGGGAGTTTTGGGGTATGGGGAGGACAGGGAAAACAAACTCCCAACCCCATTCAGGTCAGTTTTTATCTTCAGTGCTTGAACCTTCATGCAGCTACTGTTGAGGCAAATTAAGAGGATTTGAAGGCAGGCACGTTTTGAACATATCCCACTTTTCAGATGAGGAGTCACGAGAAGAGATGCTGTGGTAAACACAAATTTGTGAAAATCTAGAAAATGGAAGAAGTTGTGTTGGTTCAAACTCCATTCCCCTGGGTGTCTCCGATTTACATCACTAGGGAAACCTCTCTATAAGCGCTGCAAAGGAGAACCACAAAACAGTCAGCTCTTTGACATGAGCGCTGATTGGGAAAAGCTCCATAGTTTTCATTACTGCTTCTTTCTTTGAGTATTGCCTAATGGAAATAATGAGGAGAAACCCACTTTCCTGATACAGAGTATTCAGTGGTGAGCTTGAGCACTTCAGAAAGGAGTATAGTCTCTTCCTTTCTGAATGTGTGCACTGTCAGACTTGAACCACACCAGAGATTGCTTTCTGTAAGCACATTCAAAAGGTGTTGCTTAATATAGTTACATGTTTGTATTTTATCTGAGTTTCTGTGGATAAACTGAAATTATACACTGTATCTTCTCCTTATAAAACAGAGAAAGGGCTACAGCTGATTCACTTAAGAGAAGTTTTTGTTCAATATTAGAGATTGTTTTTCAGGCCTTTAAAAAGGAGTGGAGAAATCTCTATTTCCAAATAGACATTAAATTTGGTGTGTACATTTATTAAACTTGTAACTCCTAGCACAGAGAATATGCTTATGTATACAGATAATCATTGAATTATGTTTGTAGGTACCAGTGTTGGGTTTTGCACTTGTAATACTCGTGGTGCAATTCCAGCAGTGGTTGTTGAAGAATTTAGTGGCAGTTTCAGTCCTAATGTAAAGAAACAGCAATAATGGGGAAAAGTCTGAACTGAAAAAAACTCACATGGCTTCCCCAGAAGAAGGGAGCAGTAGGTGCTCTCGTAGAGGCACACAGCAAACATTCAATGCGAGTGAAAGCCCAAGGGATGTTTTACTGAACAAGAGCTATAAATAGGAACTGCTCAAATAATAGACAGGCCTTAGCGAATATCTCTGCAGTCCTCTGAGACTGTGTCCCTGTAATGGGCTACAAATGCCAGTCATGAGATGAAACACTGTGTTTCATACCTTAAATAAAATGGGCACTTTGCATAGCCTAGCGAAATGTGGGCAGAAGTGGCAAAATGAAGTCCTTATACAGATGGGTTTCTGAATCAGTGTTCTTGTTTCTACTGCAGTCAAATCCGAGCTACTACAAATAGAAGCATCGTCTGCAGTGCTGGGTACAATGCTGTAGGGTTATGTTGGCTTTCCCCTGTGTATGTGTGTGAGCATGTATGCCACAGTTTCAACAGTATCTTCCTACATAATTTATAGCATGGATAACATAAAGGTTATTTTAAAAAATAAAACAGCCTTCTTTACATTTATTAAATTTGCTGTAGCATCCCATATGCACCTTTGCAAACTGCACTATTACCCACAGGGGTCTGATCTGCATGTCACATTAGGCAGATAGAATATTTTATTTATTCCACCTAGGCTGTAATAGAGAATTTAAACTATTTGCAGCAACATGTTTGTGCTCCAGGAAACTGCATAGGATGCTGCAGAGGCCCTGAAACCCTTTCGTATCTTAAATGCACAAGTTGTTGGGAATGGAGAACTCAGACTAGCTACTCCTTGGTAAATGTTTTTGCAGCAACATGAAGCAATTTTAGTGCTGCCCAATATATATATATATACATACACACATACATATATATATATATATATATTTTGCTACCATATCCTATCTTTCTTCATAAAAAATAGGTGTTTACTTAGGATGAATATTTGATATTTGGTTTGTTATTTGTTGTAATGACCTACATTTCACAATTTTACTGTTACAAGAAATGGTAGTGGATGGAAATGAAGAAACTTTAACCATTTATCAGTGGTAATTAAACAGCATATTCTTGCCTTTTAGTAGCTTGTGTGTAGAGTGTATTAAAGATTCAGCTGTGCTCTGATAAGAATCATGAAGGATGTATATGTTTGCCTTGTTTTTGGCAAGAAATACATCCAAATGATCTGTATTTATTATAAAAAATTGATTTTTTTGGCATATGTGCTATTTTTCATGGATTTTGGCTTCAAACCAACACAAACAGGGTGATCTTGAGCAAAGCCATGCATTTTTTAGTCTTTATTTAGAGAATTTTCAAAAGAATCCAGGGTCATGAATTTATCTGTGAGTTTACTCTTGCTGCAGATAGCAGAAATGGTGGAAAACCACATTTTCAGCATGGCTGCAAGGTGTCAGTTGTTGTAAGTATTTTGTCCAAGTTTATAGTTATTCTTTACAAGAAGAGTTTTGCAGGACTGGGAATTCAAACTGGTAAGTCACAGAGAGGTGAGGGAGCCAAGGATGGGCTCCCATAAAGGCAAGAAACATCCTTTAGTGCTGGCTTCTCACCTGACTGCTTTGCAAGAGGTTCCTCTTCCTTAGAGAGCTGGCTAAACAGTTCTGCCAGAAATGCTAGGACCTGCTCTGCTGTTGGAGATGATTTCTGAGTCTGAAAATGGTATTGTGGCTAGCTCAAGGTGGCCCTAGAGGATGTTGTGGTGTTTCTCAGGGGAGACGGATCCTGGCTGCAATGTGCTTTGTGCTCTTGCTGCTTCTAAATAACAGAAATAATGCTCTTGCCTGCTGCCTGGCTAGGACTACATGGAGCCATCCACTGGGGAGGATGGAGCAGTGCCCATGTTGCCAGGAAAGCTGCAAAGTTTTGTATCAGCCCTTAGTGCAGAGATCAAGGAGCTGCTCAGGCCAAGACCATCCAAAGGACGAAAGATCAGAAGTGGGCCGACTCACTGGCTCTACCCAGGCTCTCAGGTGATGATGGTTTGAAGTTGAGTTTTCTCCTATGTAGCCCATTAACATGGACTGTCACATCCCCTCCACACAGTCCTCTTCATGCCGTGTTAGTGCTGCCCAGGCATTTTTACCAATCGTTCATGGTGCAGGTTGGGTTTATCTGCATCGTTCTTGCTTGCAGGAAACACTTACCTAAGTCCAATTGTATATCGTTCTGATAAGGTGTGAACCCAGCCCAGAGATGAGTGCTGGCTGTGCTTCCTCCGGCAGGGAGCACCTCTGCACCTACCACATCTTGCCAAGAGTTTGGAATTGCTGTACCCCGCGACTTCCAGGCACTGACGTGTGTAAAGCACAGCTCACGGAGGGCTAGTGGACTCCTTTTCCACTTCCTATTTTTTTTCTGACCTAGAGCACAAGTATCCTTTTAATTTCCCCAGTAGTAATTGTAATAAAAAGTTCTGAATATATGCATGGATCTGTGAACCTAACTCAGAGCCTGGAGAAAGTGAGTATATTCTCAGCAGTAAAGATGCAGTATAGCCTAGGAAAGAGACAATGACCAAGCACTTTGACACCTGCCATTGGGGTATACCGTGACCTTGTGGTGAGGTCTTATTCCTGTAATGACTGCTGACTGACATCATATAGTTTTTAATCTCACTAACAGTTTGGGTGTATGGACTGAGCCCCAGAGATTCACCACAACGATTCCCCTAAGCAGAGCTTTATTGTAGTTGTGCTCTTCCAACAGTGTTTATATTGCTTCAAAGTTTAATCGCTACCAGGTTAGAGTGAAATATGCCAGCTGATCTTAAATTATATTGGACTTAGATTAGATAGATAGATGCAAAGTGAAAACAGTAATGGCAATTATATTTTTTCATGAAAAATAATTTCTCGGAAAGACAACATGTCCAAATGTCCCTTTGCAGCACATCACGCACAACAGTGTCCTGAAAGACCTGTGCAGAAGAAAAAGGGTGGTCGCTTTAGGCCACTTTATGGGTTTTTCCAAAGCCTGGAACATGAGTCTGTCCCAGAGCTTCTCTGTATACTTTATCCTACATTTATCCTTGTATAGGCAGAGCTTTCACTTGCTCTTTTCAACATCCTGAACACTGATTAAGTCCTTTTGTTCCAAGTTATTGAAAAAGTCTGAGGAATCTCTGGAAACTGCACTAATGAATCTTTCTGCTGCTTTCAGCCTTAGAGTGCAGCAGTTCCCAGCAGAGCTCCTTGTTCAGGGGTCTAAGTTTAAGCCCTGTGGGTTAAAACTATGAATCAAAGCAGAGAAAATGTCTATGACATGGTTGGGTTTTAGTAGGTCACAGACTGTGTTATCTCCAGTGATCAACCTGGGAGAAGAGCACAGCTGTGCATGTCTGGCACTCCGGCTGCAGGAGCCAGCGGGGGATTAGCACAGAAAAACTTCCCTGGACACTGTTCCCTTCTAACTGCAGGGGGTTTACTGGGGGGAGACCCAACAGACCCAGTGCCGAAACCTAGGCAGAATTTATGTTTGCAGTTTCTAATAGAGACTTCAAATTCAAGTCCAAAACCCAAGCTTCCTCTGCAGATGATTACTATTTTGGTTCCACAGGTGGTGTTAATATATTCCTCTTTAGACTCCACTTCCTTATACAGCTGAGTAGAATGTAAATAACATCTCAGTTATCATTTAAAAGGAAAGGAGTGAAATGACTAGAATTGGCAGAAAAATCACAGGCTGAGATTTCACTTGCAGTATTGATCATAGATGTATTATTCTCTCCTGTTAATGTCAGCTTTATTCTTCTAGCTCTTGAAGACATAGGGCTTGTCAGTGGAAAAGAATGAGGCTTTTAATGTTTGGAAAGACGCTGCAGGTATAAGAGGCTGCCGTCCGGGTAGGTTACAGCCAGCCTGTCCCAGAAAACAGTGTGCTTCTGAGAACTGGGACGCTAGGTAATATGGCAGACATACGAGTCAATAAACAGCACTGTCAGAGGGTTGGCTCATGGGACTAGCTGGAATTAAGAGGCTTATTCATAACTCTTTCAAATATTTGTGAAGGGTATAAAATAAGCAGCAGCATTTCACAATGACCTCCTGCTCGAGCTCCACCCCTTCTCTCTTGCCCCAGGGAGCAGAATCTGACAAATTTTAATATAAACTAATTAGGGGGGAAAATATCAGATGTGAAAGGCCAGTTCAGAGATAATCCATTCACCCCATCTAGGCAAGGCAGCTAGATGGTCACTGATCCATCACTGATTTTTGATCCTGGTTTATAAAACCAGTTCCATTTGCTCTACTAGTAATTTTTCAGTTTCAAACATGTCAAACTTAAAACTTCTTGAATTTGCTTATTTTAAAAGCAAAGGCAGAGAGAGAGGGAATTTACAGATCCCTTAGGTTTTAGGGGTGTGCTTATCTAAAATAATGCACTGTGAGAGGAATTGTAGGTGGAAAGACTACTACTGCAAACCACACAACTAGTATTTTGATTAATATCTTATGTCCATTAGTACAAAGGGTGTTCAATGACTGTAAAGCACTAGTAAAAAAATTGTAACATAGAGGACTGTCCTGAGCCTTGCTTATTAATCATCAATATATTGGAATTTTCTTATCAATGTGAAAGCATTGCATGCACTTTGACTTAAGAAAGCAATCTCAGCTCACAGATAAGCCAGAGGCTATTTGGAAATGTGTTATACAAGAATATATCAAGGTTAGTGTGGAGGTCTTGCAACCTCAATCTAGCTCTAAACATTCCTCTTGGAAAGCCCTTCTCTTGGAATTCATTATGATAAAAATTTAATTTGTATGTCTTGAAAACCTCTGTTGAACCTGGAAAACAGCCCTCCTGGAGACTCACGAGCTCTCGCCTTTCAGAACATTGTTTGCAGAGATAAAAATATTTCTGCCACACTTGTCACATGTATTTGAAAAACATATTAATCATTTAAACAAATATTAGCTCCGAAAGCCTATAAATACATTCACTGGGAGGAATATACCCTTTGTTGTAATATTACAATGAAAAATATGCTAATATAGTTGCCTAATTGCTTGTGTTTGAATAACCTCTTTTGTGACAATAAATGTTTGTGGCAGCATCATTCAAACAAGAAATGGAGAATCTGGTGCCAGCGAGGATTATGTGTGCCTCTGCGATTGCTCCTGATGTGAAAAGAAAAGTGCCTCTTCCTCCTATGTTTGGGAGTTGGTGTGGATGGAGAACAGATGTCATGGCAAATATTGTCACATGGCACTGTTTCTGGGCCTAGCAATGAAGTGACTGGGCATATTGCTAGACAAGCTGCTGCCCCAGGTAAAGAGATGTTCCTGCTACTTTTGTACAAGAAAGGTAGAGGGCTGCCGCTGTGGACTCCTTGCATGATGGAATGGTATGTCCTGACATATCATTCCACCATGTAAATAAGCAATGTAAATCAACGATCAATGACTGATAGCTGAGGAGATTTGGAAATGCGTCTTACTGAGCTGAAAAAAAAATCTGAATGATGGACTGATCATAAAAGGCCAAATTCAGGTTGGTTGCTACAGCTGCTTACTCCCAACCTGGCTTCATCCCAAAGCATGTGCACAGTGACACAGGCTGAGCAGCTTTGTATCAACTCTTGCTTCACCGAGGAACACAGAGAAAACCACACAGCCACAAGGGACTTACTATTTTTTAAAAACTTCCTTTCTGTTCTGTAGCTGCATGAATTTGCAGGGGGCTGTCTGATTTATAGCTGAGCCTCCAAAGGAGGAAGTAATAGGATACAGCTCAAGAGTCATGCAAAACTATGCTCCTAGGGAGTAGAAAGCAGGAACATACCTTGAAGCAAAGACCATGTTTCTCTAAGCAGCAGCCTATAAAGATGAGCCTATAAAGATGAGATCTCCACTGTGCTTTCTGCTTGTGGAGATCTCAGTGGATCCCTTTCCTTCCCTCTCCTTTCAGGGGCTCAGCTGGTGTGTGGAAAAGGAAAGGCTGGTTTCGCTGTCACACATATTGGTAATGACACTGTATGTGATACTAGAATGACCTATCACATCCTATACACTGATTGCTGACCAGAAATGCTTTGCCAGTAGTACTGGCATGAAATGGGCATCTGGAGAAGTTCTTGGGTGACCGAGCTTTGGATAGCTTTCCACAAATGAAATGAAATAATACCTTAATGCTGGTGGCGCAGAGTTGCATCCCCAGAAAGCAAAGCGACAGCAGAACTTGGGCCAGTTATAGTGAGACCAGGCAATTCCCAGAGCTTGTGAAGGTGAGGATGAAATGATGGGTGACTATGAGGCTTCCAGCTTCCCATCACCAGCATGTATCAGACTCTGCAGGCAGGAACAGGTACAGCTTTGTGTACCTGTATGCTGGAGCTAAGGCAAGAGGTTTTGAAAACCTCCATGTTTTTGCTCTTAGGGCTATGTCAGAAGGGCATTACCTAACATTCAGCTGTGTGAATCAAAGTATTAGTTATGTGAGCACCTTTCTCCATCCACACCAGCCTTGCCTGTCTGTAGCAGTATTGTGCCAAACTGCTGCACAACAAATGTACAGGCCCAAGTATAGACTCATGCTGCAGCTGAAGAAAAGGCTGAAAAGCAGTATTAGATAGTTGTGGGTGAAAGCAAAAAGCTTAGGTGCTCCTGGTTAGCTTTGGTTTTACTGAAAAGTGCCAAGGCAGGCAGAGTGTAGAGTATGCTGCCTGGCTTTTGGAGGGTCCCTGCGGAGATAACTACTGGGGAGTGCGAGAAGTTTGCTGAGATGCAGCAATGTTATTCCTGTACTGCCTGGGGCCAGAGCATGTGCAAGAACTGGAACTGGCCAGTGGGGCTTTTTGCAGGCTTTACAAGAAGAAATGGATCTTGTTTGGTACCACTAGCCTTACTTGCACATCACTCACTGCAAAGCCTTTTGGGTAATAAAAGCCTCTTCAGTAAAAAAATGACTCCTAAACAATACATATCGTAGGCTGAGAAGTCCCCAAAGGTATATCACACAAGTGCAAGTTCTCTGCTTATTTTTTCAGTCTTATCACACCTTAAGAGTTTAAACACAGACAATTTGTTAATCTTTCTATTTACAGAAAATACACACCCCTTTCCCCGTGGGAACTCTCCCCATGTGTGCTCCCCAGCTAGGAGGCTGTATTGGTTGCTGCTTGTTCCAAGAGCTACAGCTCCGATCTCCTGAGGGTACAGGTGCCGTGAGTCAGCATCTGTGGCTGTGTCGAAGCTGCATGGGAACAGTGCCACCCGCACAAAGCACCCTTTATACTGCTGCTTCCCACAGTTTCTGGTTTGCTGAGATAAGGATCTGGACGCTCTGGTTACAGCTGGGCTCTCAGGCTTTCAGAATTGATCTGAATATCATAGCAGGGTGAATTTTTCCTTGAGGTAAAATGATTTGGGGAGAGTTAGAAAAGCATTGTTTGACTATGAATTGTTTGATTATGAATGCCTCATGTCTTCATGCCCTGTTGCATTACTTAGGCTGGTCTCCGTATCTGTTACTAATGGAAAATCCCCTTGCATAGCCTTCTCTACAGCAGAAACAAATGGGGGGTTGTTACTGTAGCTCAGCATGTAGGAGAAAATAAGCACAAGGCTAATGCCCAGAGTGATGCTCTTTAAACAGGAAACAGCTCTCAGTGAAAGACGTACAGGCTTGATAAAGCAAATGACTGCCCAGTGCCTCGATACGGCAGTGAAAGTGCAGGATGGGGAGAGACTAGACAGAGGAAAGAGCGTAAAAGAGGAGGCCCTGGAATGAGGTGGAAGCCTGGGCACATGAATGCTGTGAGCGGCCTGGGTGTGCTAGGCAGGTCGCTGTGCCCCCAGGGCGTGCGGCTCTTGGGCCTCACGGTGCTCCCACCGCACTCGGTGCCCCGTGTTCCTGAGCTGGCTGCCCGGGGCGGCTGGAGCCAAGCCTTTGAGCCAGCTCTCTGAAGCATAGCTGCTATTCCACATCTGAGAACGAAAGGAGATCTCTCTTCTACCCCTCCTTTGTCACCAACAACACACAAAATGCGGAAAGAGTTAAACATAACAGCACTTAAGGAAAATATTGTAAAATCCTCTTGAAATTCCCATCAAACTCAATTAGCAGGGCAATGATATACCTAAACAACTGGAATGGGTTGACTTTTTATGCTTTGCTGGATAGCTTCCAAGTTGATAATTAAATTGTGCTGGGCTGCAAGATAAGTAGCTATGAGTGCCTCTCATGCAGAGGGTTTAGGAGGCTGATAGCCAGTCGCACGGACAGCGCTTGTTTGACTGGGAATCCACAGGAGCCCCTTCGCCATGGGATGAGGCCTGGCCACTGGCAATGGCTCTCACCGTGCTCTCTGCCCATGATAGCCAGATCCTTCTGGTGCCCTTTCAGGAAGAAGGGTATCCGGGGGAGGCCGCTGGGCTCAGCATGGCGAGCCATGGTCCGGGGACACAGGTTGGCCAGGTGAATGCTGCAGGAGCCCTCCCACAGAGATGACAGCGTCTGAAAGCCACTGGAGACAGCTATAATATTTACTTGCCAGTAATTATAGAGTGATAAGATAATAAATAGCAATGACTTCAGCAGCAACGAGCGATGCTATGTGAGAAGCAGGAATCGCAGCGAGAGATTCCTGAGGCTGTCCATGCCCTGGAGAAAGGGCAGGAGCATGCTCTGAGTAGGTGGTGAGCAAAGGGGAAGTTGGACGCCAGATGTGAAGGACTCGAATCTGGGAAAGGCTCCCGCTCCTTCCCTGGTGTGCCTGTGACTGACTGGCAAGAACAGGGTGATATTTTTTTAACAAATAATTTGCTTTCCAAAATATATAGTTCTGGGATGAATGACAATATTTGTTAATTTGGATTTAGTCTGGTGACTAGTGGGACAAAATAAAAAATGAAAGGGATATTTTTGGAAAAATAAAAGCTTGGTTTCAGCTTTGTCAAAATGAAGTATTTAAGCCTTCTGTTTTGGAAAGATGCTCTATTTCAGGATAAAACTCAGTTTGATTAAAAAAAGAAATTGAAAGAGATAGGAAGGAAAAGCAGTGTCCAGGCCTCACAGGGCAGTAAACACCTCGAGTAGTGGGCACGCTAGGAGGATGTGGATGGGCTCTTCCCAGCACCTGCCTTTTTGTGGAGAATTAGACACGTGTTAAAAATAAAAGACAAAATATGCAAATAGGTGGTTGCCAGGGGACTGCAGCTGGCAGCTGCATTGCGTTGCTGTGCCCCTGCCTCTGCGGCCTGCGCGTGATGCTCTGGGAGGGGAGAGCCCTCCACTGGCGCCCTGGCCGTGGGGCGCGCAGAGCTTGTGTGCACGTGGGAGGTGAGCTGTCAGGGTCTTGCAGCATGGAGGCTTCTGCAGGCACTAGTATATGTGAGCTTACTTCAGGGAGTTGTTTATCTGAGCCCTAGCAAGTGTCTCCCTCCCAGATCCTCTGGGGTGCTTGTTTGTGAAGCCCATGGAGTGGTTCTGCACTGTAACGTAAAGCACCGTTCTTTTTGTGCGGCAGATAGTGTTGTAGTCATATACTAGTCTCTCAGTGCCTTTCCACTTCTCTCATTTGTGTCTCACTGCTCTGAGACCCCATCTATTATTCTCCTCCTCATCCTGTTACCCCTCCTTGTTCCATTCTCCTTTGACTCCAAGATACAGAGTTCAGCTCTGCACTGTGAATGTTGTCTGAGTGTGGTGTCTCATCTTGCACATTTGGATAAGTCAGCCATGGAATTATCCTATAATGTGGAAATCATACAATTTCTCTCTGATCTTCCCTGAGCTTAGCATTTCATCTCGCTTATACTAAATGCAGCATGACTAAGTAGGCAAGAAAAGGATTTGAGCCCTTTTGTTACTTAAAATGTGAATTAGACGCTCCTGAGGGAAGTTTGTGTCACATTTGCAAGTTAAAAATGCGTCAATTATCTGTACACAGACCCCTTCCAGTGTGATGGTGAGGGAGGAGCAGAGCTGGTGGCTTCAGCTGGTGGCCACCACAAATAGAGGCTACTTGCTTGCAGGTGGCACAGTGGCATCTTTTTATCCCAGGCTAGCATGCATTGCCCTCTCCCTTATGCACTGCACGTGGCACATTCCTGTAGTCCAGCCAATGGGCCTGCCCACTTGCCCCTAGCTGAAGGACTTTCTGTTGTATCTAACTGGAATTTTGCTTCCCATGAGAAGACTACACACACATAGAGAAGCAGTTAATTGTTAGAACAGCAATGTCTTCCTGCGTGTCATTTAGAGAAAATGGTGAGAAGGAATTTTCCCTGCCCATCTTTTACCAGCTGAATTTGAACGGCATATCTGAGTTTCCACTGATGTGTGTGAGGCAAGAGCATGGGAGCTGGCATGCAGGGCTGTTAATACGAAGGAAGATCAGGGCTGTGCTTGTGTTTCACTTGTGCGTGAGCCCGCAGCAATGGAAGTTCCCCTGGCTGACAGCGCTTGTACTACATGAACAGAACATCCTAGTCTGAGTCTCAGCACCATACACCGGAGACTTGGGCACTCTCAGTGTCTTCAGGGTAAGGGCCTCTTCTATAAGTCACTTCTCCTGGGAGCAAGGGAGAGATTGTAGGATCATACAATGATGTTGCTTTTGCTCTTTTCTATAATGCTGTGAGATAGTGAAGGCACTTCACTGCTGGATAACAAGGACCCAACTGCTAATCAGTGGTTAGAACGATCTGCTGTGTGCTCTTACCCTCCCTCATTTTCTACTGGCTAGAAATTGGATGAGTGCAATGCTTAGTGGCACTCTAACTTGCAGTATAAATTGCACTGCTGTGCATTGCAAAAGGTCAAGCTGAATGACTTGGTGAAATGGATTGACCTACTGAACAGCACTTCAGTCTATTTAAGGACAACGAATCGTGGCAAGACAGAATGGAGAAGTTGAGCTAGATGAAGGGGGAAATGGCCATGAAAAAAATACAATTTCCTACCCCTAGATTGTCCTGCATGGGGGAGATCTGAAAATACAGCCAGCATGCACCAAGCCATGTGCTGTCAGACACCATGTGGCAGTCCAGGTTTCTGTATTCCTGCCTTGTGCTGGGGGTTGCTCTCAGTCCAGGCTTTTCTCTGTTTTGTCTTGGGTCTGTACTGTCCCTGTCTACAGAAATCTGTGAGGGAACTAACGATGCTTTTGCATACTGTTCTTCTGGTATCAGTAGACATGCATTTACTTTCTAGTACCTTCAGGGCAGCATGAAAATGGGAATGCTTTGTGTGATTTGCAGCACTGTGTGCCATGCCATTAATTGTGTTCTTGCTTCTTAAATGGCATGAACTCAGAAAACGGGCTCGGGACAATGCAGCCAGATAGAGGAGGTGGCTGCAGAAGGAGCACCCAAAAGATAAGGTACACCTGCCCTTTCTTTCTGGCAGCACGTTTGACTGATGTGTTGGAAGGCAGTGTTCACAGCTGAATTAACCTGGTTTGACTCTCTTGTGGCAGACAGCAGACACCAAATCCGGCTCAAGACACTTCACCAAAAAGTCATTTTACAGATTTTTTTCATTGTTATTGTCTATCTTGGCTCCCACTGGAGCAATGTGATGTTGCTACCTCTGGAAAGAGGCTTGAGGACTGGCTGGGAAGAAGCATGGAGAACCTGACAGCCTGGGGCCACCTCCTACCCACCCCTTGGGTAAGGGGCCTTTGTGAGACCGCTGTTGCTCTTTGCTGCTTTTGTGGGTTTCTCCACATTGGGATGGTTTATGGATGAGCATTTTGTTCCCTCTGAATATTTACAGGCTTGTGCGTATGACTGGGCAAACAAAGAACTATGTAAATGGTGCAAAGTTATTTACCAGAGTTCTGGGCTGACTACAGGTGCTGAACACAGCTGAATGTGATTCAGGACAGGAGCTTTCACATCTGAACAATTCTTTTCACAGGTGTATTCATGGACTGAACAAGCATTTGTGAATGTATACTTGTAAGTATTTGCATCTGATGTGTTTTTGTATCAGATCTTCTTATGAGATTTAGTCATCAGTCAAGAGCTAGAAGAAGTACTAAGTAGTTTAGGGGACTGGCTACATGGTTTGAATAACAGGCACTCAAAGCAGGACATGATGGAGCAGTAACTAATGCACTGGAATATAATCCTAGGGACTGTTTTTAAATAGTAAATATAGACTCAGAAATTGAAGCCTATTTGTGGATAACTAGCCACTCTTTTTGCTTGCAGAAATATGTAAGTTATTTGTTGTGAATAGTCTTGGTATGCTGAATATAATTGCAAAAGCCATAGTAAAGCAAGCCTCATTTTTAAGCTGTTTTAGGTTGATTTCTTATGCATTTTCTTACAGGATTACAATCAAGCCTCCATACTGACAGGAGTTTCTGACTGCTACCATAATTAAAGAACAACGGCGACCTGTGCTGCAGATTAGAGGACAGAATTACTCAGTATTTGTTCAGTAATGATCTCTTTCATAAAACATAGTGCATTATATTCCATTTATGATCCAAAACATGAGAGCTTGCAGACAGTGTTACTCTGACGTCACTGCAGAAGGTTGCTGTAGTTCTGCATGTGATGGGAATTAGCATGCTGAATGCATAATTGCATGGTGATTATTAAATAACAGATAACATTGGTTTCTCCTTAAATTACACAGGACACACATATTAACATGTAACATTTTTGTTCAGCCGTATCTGCAACTTTTCTGAGCTAAGTACAGTTCGTAATGATGCTAAAACAGCGCAGAAAATGTCATACACTAAAGGGAAACCAGTAACATTCAACATATTCCCGTTGCTGGCTTGCAGATTTCCTTGAGGCACAAAAACATTTTTCACACCAGTACTGGAGCCCCTCTTCCCTGCTTCTCTAAGTGTCAGATCTCATCTGTGCTCGTGTCTCTGGTGACGACATCTCCCTAAATTATTCTATTGCCCGATTGACCTCTTGCTTATGAATACTTTGCTCTAATATTTTACTTGAATTTCCCTTTTCTATTTTAAGGCTCTTAATACTTGATGCGAAAAATTCTGCCCCTTCCTCTTTTGGGTAGCCATCTATGATTATGCTTCCTCTGGGCTATTTCTTTTTAAGATCTCCGTGCTGTGGAAACCACTGCCTGGAAACCCCTGACCTGTAACTTATTTTGGGGAAGGAGGTATTCTTCAAATATCCACAATGGGGAGTGGCTAGTTGTCAAACAGGTGTATGTTTAAGCACCAGAGAACTGTAAATAGGCCTGGCAGCTGCTGAAGGGAGCTTTCTCTTCAGCTGTATCTTGTTTGACATAAAGGGAACCAAGCCAGATACAAAGTGGGATGTTCTTCAGTAAGAGAACCATGAAGCTCAACACAACTCATAGTGAAGACAAAATAAATTGCATTAAATGGAGAAGGCTCACCTGAGCACAGTCACTTAGAAATCAGAGAAAGAAAGAAAGGAAGAAAGAAAGAAAAGAAGTGTATGCCCAGCCTGTTCTTTCCTGGTAACCTTTTCAACTCATCTTGTTTTTGCTGTGACAGAATCACTCCCTGATCCCAGCAGTGGCTGCATTGCCCCAGGAGCTAACGCTGTACTGCACCCTCCTGCTACCGCATCCTGGAGCTGGGCATGTCGGCTGAGCTCAAGGACCTCTTCATCCTGGACCTGAAACTTTTATATGGCAGCTAAACTTCTCTGAGACGGGATGTGTTCAGTGCTTTGAAACATGGCTGACCTTCCCAGAGGTAAAAGTTAGGGTGATACTATACCAGGATACCCGGATATAGCCAGGTCACCTGGCTAAACTAGAGGACCAACCATTCCAGCTGCCTGCAAAGCCTGGTAGCCAGATGCAGGGAGGAAACAAGGTTGTATCTTTTTGGAGCTCAGCTGCTGGGACTGTTCGAGCCGCTGAAAGACTGTTTTCCCTCCAACCCAGCTGTGGTGCTCAGCAGGCTTTGGGAAGGATCCCAGCTGCTAGAAATGACAACTTTACTCAAGAAGCTGAATTGGGTGCTCTTTCACTCTTTCTTAAGATGAAAAAGGTTAAAGAAACCCAGCTGCTTTCAGAGTTCAGCAGCTGAACCATAGGGTGGGATAAAGGTTCCCCAGGATGGGAGGGAGATACAAACACTTCATCTGCCTTTTCAGATAAATACCACAGGAGTGTTATCTTTAAACAAACAACAATGATGTGGGAACTAGCTGCACAGTCTCTCTTTGCCTCTCTCCTCCCAGAACCCTGGGCTCTTAACACTTGCCAAAGCCAGAAGGCAATGGCCCCAGCAGATCTCTAGCCCTGCAGTATTGCCAGCTTTAGTTCCTGTAATCCAATGACTATGAGAAACAGTCAGGTTTTCCTGTAAAGGAAGTTTCTAGCCCTCCTACTTGCAGAGAAAAACATGGCAAACATGACCATTGAAGGGATAAAATGAAACAAAATTAAACAAACTCCAAATATGCTATTTTGGAATGAATAGGGTGAAGGGGGGTGATTTTTGCTGCCTGGATTGGTGTGCTGGAAGTCTTGCTGAGGTGAGAGCATTTAGCATTCAGTTGTAGGTGACCAGTGTGAAGCCTGAGCCCACATACCTAGGCATCTGCAGAGATGCATATCAAACCATTTAAACACTGTGCTGCTGTGAAGGAAGGCTGCCAGTTGGGAGAAGGTCTTTTTCAGAAATCATGTAAGAGAGTGAGTCTGCTTCCAAATTCTTCCAAAGAGAGCAACTCTTGTCATCTCTGGAAGCAGCTATACACAGGGGAACTCTGATTTCTTTCTGGGGTGAAACAGAGTATTAGTCATGCGCTAGAAGTTTAAACCAACATTGATTTTCATAGCAGCCTTTTAAACCTGATCTAGATACAGTTGCAGAGGGCACTCTTGGGAGAGAAATGCTACCACCTAATTGATTTTGATTTTATTTTCACTGCAGCAGTGTAATTATGAAAGCCTGCCATAATTATTGAAACACAACTAGAAGTATTTCATTATTAAAATACCCCTATGACTTATTATTAATTCATTAAATAAATTTGGATTATATCCCTCAATAATTAATGCACTGAAGTTTATTCTGTGAACTCTTCCTTTTATTAGTAATATGTCAGTTGTTAGTATTAAAGGAAAAAAAACCTCCCATCCAAGTATCAGAAAAAATACACAACTCATTCTAAAATGAAGTGAGATCAGGAAGGTTTGGCCTTGTTTGAAATCCAACAAACAGGAAATTACGGAACTAAGCTCACAATCTTTCCAGCTCCATACGTGTTTGGGAAACATTTCCTAAGTATTCTGAAGCACCGTTCAGTGCTCCTCCCTCTCTGCACCGTGAACACGGCCGGTGGTTCAGATGATGCAGTTGAGGTTCTCTCTTAGAGGTTGGTGGGGTGAAGGGACTTTACAGGGAGAAATGGAGCTGCCAGCCAGAGAAAGATGGCATGTAGGTGAACGCTAAGGGGCCAGATCCTGTGGTGGTTACTTCTGCCTTCTGAATTACCTGTTTGAGTAATTTAGTAAACAAAATCAAGATCTCAGTTAGTGGTTTGGCTTTCTGAGAGCTGAGATCTCCTGAGGAACCT
The DNA here is from genome assembly GCF_028389875.1 of Rhea pennata. Taxonomy (NCBI): domain Eukaryota; kingdom Metazoa; phylum Chordata; class Aves; order Rheiformes; family Rheidae; genus Rhea; species Rhea pennata. The sequence continues at coordinate 927,430 of NC_084679.1, forward strand.
GGCCAGTGGTGGCTGTGCAGCATTCCGGCCTGCTCGCTGGCGTCCAGCGCTGCCCACGGCTGCTCAGCGATCCAGTCAGCCGTGCTTGCAGCTCTGCACAGCCTCTGCCCCAGCTCCCCGGCAGCCCTGCGGCCCCGGGGGCTGTTGCGTTTGGCTCCCCTGCACGGTTCTGCTGCTGCCGCGGCGGGTCGGACAGCTCCGTCGGGCTGCGGGAGCGCCCTGCAGGGCTGCGCCGAGAGGGCGTCGTGCCTGCCTGCGCCTTCAGGGCACGCGCCCTTTGCAATCGGTGCGCCGCGGATGCAGCCTGAGGCTCAGGAAATCCCAATAATTATCCGTCTCTTTTTATATGTTGAGCCACAACATGTGAATGGTGCCAGTTTGTGAGTTTTGGAGGCTCTGAGGGGCTCGGGCTGGGGGATCTGCTTTTAACAGGAGGCTCTTCTCACCCCGCTCCTCATTACTGTCCTACATGCAGGCAACTAAGTGGCTTCGTGTGCCTTGCTGGGCCCAAGCGTTGGGGTTTGCTTGGCACTTGGCCGGCTCTGCTGGGGATTCCTCCGTCCACGAAACGCTTGGGAGCGTGTGGCAGTGCACATCTGCAGCTCTGCACCGCTTTGCAACTGCTGTTCTCACGGGAAGTTTTCACCATTTATGTTAGCAAAGAATGAGTCCATAAAACTCAACTTTCCCACTTAGCGTGTCTGAGCTTTGCACACTGTATTTGATGTGTGTTTATAGAAAAAACAGACAAAAATACTGACTGAAAAAATGTGTTGATGCAGGATCTGCACTCTCTTACTACAGAGCTTAAGCTGAGAAAGCGGGAGAAAAAGATTTCATCTAAATAGTTGTATCAGGTTGCTATGGTAACTGGAGTTTGAAAAGTAAACAGGTTTCTGGGAAAAGCCTGCTCCTCTCTTGAGAAGTTTTCTATTAGGAATAGTTTCAGAAAACAGAAGTGAGCAAAATTCTCAGCTGCGGCAATGCTGCTGCTTCCTTGTCCTGGAACCACGGTGCGCCGGCGCTGCAGGCCCCAGCCACGGCAGCCTGGCCTCCCGGAGGGCCCCTCCTGCGCCCCCCGGCCTCCGGGCGCCTGGCGGGCCTCTCCTGTGTCCCCCAGCCTCTGGGCGCCCGGCTGGCCCCTCCTGCGACCCCTGGCCTTCTGGCTCCTGATGGGCCTCTCCCGCGCCCCCCGGCCTCCCGGCACCCAGTGGGCCTCTCCCGCACCCCCTGGCCTCCTGGTGCCCGACAGGCCTCTCCTGCGCCCCCCGGCCTCCCGGCGCCCGAATGGCCTCTCCTGTGCCTCCCGGCGCCTGACAGGCCTCTCCCGCACCCCCTGGCCTCCTGGTGCCCGACAGGCCTCTCCTGCGCCCCCCGGCCTCCCGGCGCCCGACAGGCCTCTCCCGCACCCCCTGGCCTCCTGGTGCCCGACAGGCCTCTCCTGCGCCCCCCGGCCTCCCGGCGCCCGAATGGCCTCTCCTGTGCCTCCCGGCGCCTGACAGGCCTCTCCCGCACCCCCTGGCCTCCCGGCGCCCGAATGGCCTCTCCTGTGCCTCCCGGCGCCTGACAGGCCTCTCCCGCGCTTCCTGGCGGGCTGCTGCGGGCGGCAGGGCCTGGGCCTGTCCTGGAGCCCTGGAGGGACTTTTCCTCCGGGCTGTCAGGAGCGGAGTGGCCAGTTCCCTTCGTGCTCGGCGTGCTTTGCTTTATCCCGGCAGCGGCAGCCACCGCCCCGCGTGCCCGGGCCCGGGGGAAGCACGGTGGCCGCCGTCCCCACAGGACGCCGCCGTCCCGCTGCCGCGGCGGGGCCGGGCCGGCCGGGCCGCGGGGAGCCGCTGGCGGCAGGCTCTGCCAGCCCGCGGGAAGGGGCTCTGGCGTGCTTCCGCGGCCCGCCGGGCGGCAGGCTCGGGGTGCCGGGCCCGGGGCCGGCCCTCGCGCTGCCCCGCGGGCTCCGCCGGCCCGGGCGCGCTGCCGTGCCGGCTCCCTCCTCCTCCTCCTCCTCCTGCAGAGCTGGAGCTCGCTGGGAAACGCGCCCCTGCTCCGGCCTCCTCTGGAGAGGTTAACTCGGTGGCTCCACCAGGGCCTGGCCGGAGCTGCCCACGAGGCCGTAGCGCGTCCCTCGCTCCCGCTTAGGCGGGCGCCAACGTGATTTCCAACGCCAGGAGAGACAAGGACAGGCTTTGCTGTGGGAAGCTGCCTAAAGGAAACAGAGGAAAGGCGAAGGCAGGTTCCCACTCTCCGAGCTGCGTTTTCCGCCACGGTGCTGCGTGGAGTCCCTGCTTGGTGTACGGTCCCTTTGCTCCTCTGCTTTCCTCTTCAACTTTATCTCTCAAAGGCACGCACTGTCAAAGCTCTGCAGGAGAGTCTTGCCCTTTTTCCCTGTACTTGAATGGAAAAACACCAGGAATGAAGAATCTGGGCAGTTTACTTTGTCATTGGGTGCTGGGAAATCTCCCTGTGTGACACAACCTGCTTTGTAATCTGCTCAGAATTAAGATAAGATACGAGGTGTTTTCGTGAGAGGAGAGCACTTGAGCTCAGGCTAGAAAAACCTCTCTAAAGGCTGTGTAGGTTGTAACCTAGACTCGTTTTCAGGGGATGCGACAATTTGAGAAGAATATGCAGCTTTCCTAGTCCTGTCTGGTGTCAGGGACTCTTTCTGTCTCCTCCTGTGAGCCTGAACTTCCATTTGGCATGTGCGGTTGTCACTTTTTCTGGTGTCTAGGGCACATGCAATCCCCCTGCAGGGATTTGGGGTGGTAAGCTTCCCTAGAGGCTGGCAAAGGGACCGGCTTCTGGACTGCGAGTGCTGGAAGCCTGCAGAAGAGGTTCTCAGATGCGGGCTGCAGAGGAGGAGATGGGAAGGCCAAGATGCACTTTCTCAGCACAGAGATCCTGTGAACTGCAAGAACAGTCAGAAAATAAGGAAACAGGCTGTCCTAAACAGAGAGATGCTTGATGCTTCAGAAAAGAAGCCATATGCGGGCTCAGGCTACTGATCTCAGTAGAGAACACTGCTCAAATGCAAAGAATTTATAAAGCAGAAATAAATCAGACAAATATGTGTGGATGCGTTTATGATTTCATCTGAATTATAATATTGCTTATGTGAGTCAGAGTAAAAGACGCTGGTGTTTAGGAACTCTTTGAAGTATTTATTGTAGTGTTTCCTAAAGAATTAAACTGTTAATGCAGAGAGCTCAGTGGGATTTGCTGTTTCTGGCAAGCTTGGAAAGGCAGTTGGGTTTGTACTGCACGTGAACAGATCCATTGGTTCACATGCACTTGCTCTGACACGTCCTGGACCCACTAGAACCACAAGGCATGCATCAGAAGTACAAATAGGTACAGCAAACATTTTCTAAGGAGTGCTTTTGTATTTTAAGCGACCAACTTAAACTGTGCTGTGGCAATGACAAGGACATTTCTACCTTTGTCTGTTTTTGTTGAGATCTGCTTCTAAAATAATAAGAAGATGATAAAAATATGTGCAACTCTGAACATATGAACTTTAAGGTTTTACTCCTGGGAATGAACATACCACACTGGCATCCAGCTAATCCTGGGTAGTAGAAGGAACTCCCCAGCACCCAGGACATCCTTTTTGGCTAGTGTCTCCCAAGGACAAACCCTCCACCCACATCTGTTCCCCTGCAAGTCTGTCTCTAGCCTGCTCTTAGGAATGTCCTAGGAAGTTTATTGCTTACAATAGCAGCTCTGGGTGTTTCTACCCTCGGTGCAATGGGGTGTTAAAGCTGCAGCTCATTTGCCCTCATAGCCTTTGTTTTTTATATGGAGCTGAAGAAAATCCACAGCAGAATATTATCAAATATTATCCTTTCCTCATGGGAATGTGCAGTTGTGCTCTTTACACATTTCCTTTCTGCAATAAATCTTGTTTTTCAGCTTTCAGCACAGACTGGGATGAGATCTACAGTGAACTCAAGTGTGATGGCTTCTTGGTGGGCCAGCCTAGGTCTTAGCAGGCAGTGTCTATTGCAGGAATAGCCACTGCAGCTGGCACAGACTGGCAGCTTCACTGCCACCTTCCAGACTGAAAGCTGGTGCAGGACTGCCCACAGCGCCTATGCTGCTGTCTTGTCTCTCAAAGGTGCGGCTGCCTGGATGCCATCCTGCCAGTGAGTGTGCATGGGGACAGCTGATATGGGCTGCCGCATGGTCATGCTGCATCCTTCAGCAGGGCCAGAGACACCACCGCAAGTTTGCCCGCACACGTGTGTGCCCCCAGGTTGATATATATCTGCACGCTCATGAAGTAGGCTGAGGGCAGCATGGATGGTAGAACATCATTTTGAAGCACAGAGTCAACAGTTCTGGCAATTAAACTTGCATTTTGTTAGCAAGGAAACTCCTCATCAGCACTTGATTTTAAGTACGAACAACTCTCCTGAAATTTGTGCTTTTCCTCACATTTACTGTGCTTTTTAGTTTAATTATTTAAATATGCTATGCAACAGCACTGATTCTCTCTCCAGAATGTTTCTTTTCTAGCATCCTATGATTCTCTATGACCTCAGAGGGTAAAGCACTTAAGTTGCCCTTGAAGACAAAAAGAGAAAGTCTTGTTTGAGGTGAAGTCAGTATCTATCCAATTTTCAGCTGCCGTCACATCGAAATGAGAAATCTGAGGCAGAGCCAGGCACAAATAGCTGATAACAGACTTTCAGGTGCACCTCTTCACTTATCACTTCTGGGGTCACCTCTGTTTCTAAAGACTTGTTTTCCTTAAAAAAAGATTGCTTAGGACATTTAACAGTGTGGTGGTGTGATAACAAAATCCTGTGAGGCTTTAGTTTTATGCTTGGGCTTCTGCAGAGATGCAGAGTCTCCTAATGCCAGTATTGCAGAATTTGTTTCTGAAATTATTTCATGAATCAGGTCAGCAAGAGCTGAAAATGCAGAGCTCTCCCTGCAGGACCTTTCCTGTGCCTTCTCTTCTGCAGGCGTGCCAGGCCTTGAGCACTGCACAACCGTGATTCTGGTGCAAGGCTCAGCAGGGTGTCAGGAGATGGCTGCTTCAGCTATGAGCAAGGGGAGAGCCAGGCTGTCCTTGTGGTGCACAGAGTCATGTTTGCACTAGGATATACCTGGAGCCTCTAGAATCTAGCTCCAGGATGACTGCTCTCTATTGTCTCCCGGTCTGGGGTGTGGGTCTTTCCCCCTTCACCTCACAGCTCTCCTCACCCATATCTCCCTCAGGATGGGATGCGGCCCTCCAAGGGCAGGAGACAGAGCTGAGCCAGGAGCAGAGAGAGAGTTAGGAACTGACTGAGACACAATTTGTTTTGAAACAGGTCGTTTGGCACATACGGAGAGACGCATACAGACTGGTGCACAGATTTGTTTTGAAAACAATAACCTGTGTTTTGTGCATGAATAAATAATTAACCTTATTTAAAAGAAGGAAAAAAAAACCTCTTTTTGTCTACAAACTTCCTCTTCTCTATTTGTTGGGCACAAGTAGTGTCCCTGAGCATCTGGTGGGCATGTCCTGTGGCAGGGAGGTGGTACTTGTGCTCTGTTTTGCTAGGGCTCTTCACCAGGTGAACACTGCACCTGAAGGAGGAGGGGAAGATCCCCCTTCAAATGTAAAACTGCAGGGTTTACAGTCAAGTTAAAGGTTGTTGGCTCTGGTGTTTAACCACTTCAAGGACTTTTTTCAGGGAAAGAATGAAGCAGAACCCTTCTTACCAGCTTTGCTTTGATTGCTTAGTGGCTCCATTCTCACACTTGAGCACAATTGTTTTCTCTGCTGCAGTTTCTCATGCCTGCGTTAGCCCAGATTTCTGTGGAACAAGCAAAACCTCTCTCCTATTTGCTCGTGACATCATTCCCCAGACTGAGAGATCCAGTATTTCTGGACAGCCAGGCTAAATGTCCCCTCAGCCGTAGTCTATCATCTCTGCTTCTGCGCTCAATTATACTCATCAAAGACAGCAAATACACTAAATGCATCACGGTGCTGCAATTTTCCTTGGCTCAGTGAGATTCTCCTCTGCCCCCATGTACATGGCCCAGAAAACATGCTGCCTTCTGGTCCAGGGGCCAGTTCCTTTCTAAATACAGCACAGGACTGCCACAGCACTGAACAGGCTCGAATTTCCTTTCTGGCTTGTGTCCCCTTTAACTCTTAGCCTTTTGCTGTCTTGCCTGTCCAGTTTGCTGCCTGTTCAGACTTCTGGCCCACCACTGCCTTACATTTTGAAACTTTTTTCCATGCTTAGGACACTGTAGGTTAAGTGTAATGGGCTGCCTCCCCCATTTCCTTAAACTGTGCAGTGGGCCACGATGCTGAAGTGCTGAAGCAGAGCTGTGGACTGGACATGAAGGAAGCCCTGGGAGGCACAGGGCTTCAGCAGGAGAAAGCTGGGGAAATCAGCTCCCGCACCCTGGAAGTAGCACACCCACCAAAAACCATGGACTGAGATGGCAAGAGAGAAAAATTTCAGATAGAGACAATCAAACACATCTGCCCAATGTGAGGGAATAATTGCATGTATTGTGGAAGCCTTGAGCACTTGATAGCCACTATGTATTGTAGATAAAATAAAATATTCTCCTGTTGTCTCTGCAGAATTTTCCTGCTCTTCCTCTTACTGACAGGGCATAAGAAGATAGTGGAGATTTTAATTCCTAGCTTACTATCATTGAATCAGCCCCATAGTCATCCCGTGGGAAGGTAGACAGTTAAGTCCTTGGAACAGCTGGTATCTGCAAGTGTTCTTACGCAGACTGCCTAGACTTTACTGTAGACAGTTATTCTTTCTTTTCCACTTACAAAAGTGTTTTTCTACAGTGCCAAAGAATAACTGAAAAAAGCATCCAAAATCTTAACCTCATCAAATACAAACAAGACAAGGGAAAAAGAACTTTGAACATGTGTGCCTTAAACCAAGAGGCCCACAAAATGTCGTCCCTGATGAAGGAAAGGAGAACTTTCAAGTGACTTTGTGCCCTTAATATTTCTTAGATATTTTTGAGACACAGTTGGCTCTGCAGAAACATCGCCTGCAGCCCAGCACATGTACCTTCAGCCTGTAGCTTAGCTCTAGCTCTTGAGATGGAGAACAGACCTCACTAGTTGCAGAGATCAGACCTAATTCAATGAACTTCCCTTATCTCTTCTTCTGCGGAGTTTAAACTTGTCCTATCATTTGTATCAACTTTGCATGTTCCCAGCACATTCAGTTAGGCTTAAATTGTTCTTATTTGTCATTTTGAAAGTCAGTTTCTACTTCATGGGCAAATCCAAACACAGACTCAAGGGAACCTTTAGGTATGAAGGTAAGGATGAATTATCTAATGCCAAGCAGCTCTAGCAAAGTGCACTTCGTCCTGCACTGTGAGTTTGTGCATGTCAGCATTGCATAAGTCAGGAATGGACCCAAATGCAATGGCTCACCATGCAGTAGCATTGCACAGCCATCTCCCTTCCCCAGGCAGATGTACATAGCATCACTTGCCAGTGAGGGCAGAGAAAGCCCTACTGACAGGGCCCATCCTAGTGGCGCCTACATTGACACCTCTTAGTGCTGGTCAGCAGGAGTGCCTGTGGGCTTGTGACTAGCAAGGGGTCCTGAACAGTGACCAGATCGCAGGTATAGTTTCTTGTTTGTGCCATCATTCCTTAGTTTGCAGGGCCAAATGTGAGGTAGAGAAAAAGATCCTCCATATGTGCCTTGCCAAACACTCACAGATGCAAGCCCAGATGGCAGCTCCCACTCTGCAGTACCTTCTCCCTGTTCTTTTCACGGTGTCAGGAGCCTTCTTTGGTATCAGATGCTGAAAGTGTTTGCTGTTTATATGCAGGGAGACTGAAGCTCCTATTTCAAAAAAGAGAAGGGAATGAAGGAGCAATTACTTGCACTGATTGCTAATTTGAATAAATTTTTTTTTAGCTCCAGCATCTGCAGATCTACCTATGAATATGAAATAAGGACACAGAAGAAGTCAGCTTGCCTGTGTATTTTGACACCACTGCTGCACCTTGTTTTGGACTAGCAAGGCTAGTTTCTGCACAGGTCCATCCATCCCAGACTAGTCCTCTAGTGGAGTGAAAAACCTTTTCCAGCTCTGGAGGACTGCATCTTGCATTAGCTACCGTTAGCCTTGGGACAGCTCTGATTCCCCCTAGCCAGCCCTGAAGGAAGATAATATCTGTTGGTGTGCTAGACCCCTCAGATGTCACTGCCTTACAGATAAGATTTCTTGATTCAGTCTGATTCAGTCTAATTTATTTCATCAGTGTATCAGTTAAACATTCAATTACAATATTGAAAACTCTTCTACAGAGGAGAGCAGATGTACTGGAGAACCTGGGAGAAAAACTGTTACTGGGGGCTGAGGACCACTGGAGGACCAGAATGCCCTGCCAGAGCTGTGTTTGGGCACCCCAGCTCTGGTCAGCAGTGTGCATGATGGATCAGGACACGGGGACGTGGCTGTACCTGCTTGGATGTAGCCCATTGATTATTGGCCCTGACTTTCAGGAGCTCCAAATTCATCCAGTTTAAATAAACAAATCTGAAAATAGGGTTTTGTAATTGAAATGCTGAGAGATTCCTATCTATAGCATCACAGGGTGCAGTGTTGTAATAAGCAGTCCCTCTCGGATGCTAGGAGTTATTGAGGTTGCTCCATATCTATGACAGTTTAATCAGATCTTGAAAATCAGGGACATTATATTTTGCACCTGCTCATGGGAAAAAATGAATGATGCAGCTCCCCGTCATTGGTCTTTTATGCACAAGGCAGGCTACCGAGAGCACATAATTCAGAGGGGGGAAATGGAATTATACCAGGAATGAAGACTAAGCCTGGAGTGTGGTTGAATGTCACACTGGATGTGAAGAGGAACACCTCTTCTTTTCTCTTGCTAGCCTCATCAAACAAGAGGCAGGTGAAATTTATGAAGGTTCTTCCACTTCCAGGGGAGAGAGGGGGCTGTGAGCACCAGATGCACTGGAAGATTTCTACAAGAATATTTCAGGGAAAAGCTGCTGTGGCTGGGATGCACTTGCTGTGGAACAGATATATGTGCTTTTCTTTTCCTTTTATAATCCAGGTATGTGTGAACATGCTTGCTTGCTCAGTTTGTGCATTTGCTTATCCCCTTGTCAGTATTTAAAATGCATGAAAAAAATACAGCTAAGAGGTTTAAATACAAATCCATTAACTTGTAAGTGGCCTTAACATCTGTGAAAGGTTTCAAGTCCTTAGACAAGGAGCAAAATAATGGATTTACTTTTGATTTCTAAAACACCACCCAGAGGTGAGGAATGAATTCAGGAGAAATCACAATGCATTTACTTTCATTTTCTTGTGGAAGAGCAAAAGCAGAGATGTCAAAGAGAGTTCATCATTCAAGTGCATTCATTATCTGTCCCACCTAGGATGGAGGAGACTTAGTCAGAAAGCTATTACATGCAGAAAAGCCCCTTGGAGTCTGGTGCAGGATATTCACATCTCAGCAGTTCCATCTCTACAGTTTACTTATCACAGTGACATTAAATGTGTAAAAGCACACATACACAGTAGTCACCATAAGGCAATAAACATTTACCCACGGTTTCCACAGTCAGCCATTAGAAGCTCGCTTTGTTTTCTTTGATTAATCAGTGAGCTAAACAGCTAATAATGTTGTTCTTAGGGGCCACTTCTGTGTGTGCTCACCCAAAAACCACACACTGGAATATACTGCCTGCCCTAAAGTGGTACCCCACAAAGCTATCACTCTTCATGTCACCTAGCTTCGACTATGCCTGTGCACATTTCCTGACCCACGCAGGGAGCTGCAGTATTTGCCGCCTGTAAAGCCTGAACAGTGAATTCTTGTTGAGAACTATTCACAGCCAATCCTTGAGGGTAAAATAAACTCACGAAGTGCTGGATAAATACTGCTGAATAAAGAGTAGATCTGAGGAAGTCATGATCTGGTCATGGATATTCCACAAGCAGAAAGAAAGGGTAAAATATTCATAGCAAATTATTTGTTCAGTTCTGCCAATAGAAATGGCCATGTCAAAATAGATGCAAAATTTCCACAGCTTTTCTATTTTTTTTTCTCTTAATATGCAAACAACAGTCCTTCTCTTTTCCCTTGGTCTGCTCTGGGCATGTGGATATCAGAAAAAAGCAGAGGCTTTTCCAGCAGCTGCCAGGCCTTGTATCTTATGTCCAGGAGGGTCTCCATACCCATGCTGTTGCCTCCTGGGAGAGCATTTATACCCAAGTGCCTGAGCAGGACTAGTTTACAGTCACCCTGTCTGCCAACTGAGTTTCATTTCCATGGTGCCTCTCTGCTTGCAGGAAAGGAAAATATTTCTGAGCAGCTATTCTATCTGGCAGCGCTTTGGAGACTGAAGAGCAATGTTGTCTCAGGCGTGAATGCAAAACCAAGGAGACCAAGGATGCACAGTAATAACAAAAGAAGAAACTCTTTCTTCTCCGGCACCAACAAGGGTCTTATGAGAAGACTTTGAGCTACTACTCAGCCAGAGGGAATTAAAGGTCTTTTTCCTGTTGGCACTTGTGTAGTCATTCCAATCTAGCCCCAATACCTGGCTTGTTCACATGCTCACCTGTTCTGGGTGATCTTCTAACAACCAGTGTTGGTGGCACAGAGTACTTCAACTTGTGCCCAGCCAGACCAGGCCTGGTTTGAAGAAGAAGGACAATTATGTTCTTTTTTTATGCATTCCCAGTTGGCAAATATCACAAAACTTGCCCACTCTACTCCACCGCTAACAGTAGCACCTTCTCCAAAGCATCGCTGCTGGGCTACGCCTGTCCTGCTGGTTAACCATGCTGAATGCCAGCTCATTCACCACCTCCTCCCCTCTTCATCATGTCTTTCTCAACGGGCAAAGCCTTGCCTTATTTCTCCCCTAGTCTGTCAGCTGCTGTTTCCTGATCTGGCTACTCATCAATAAATACCCCAATGCTGCTGCTGCTTCTGTGGTGTCTTGTGGGATGCAGCAGGAGTGGCAGCCAACCCAGCAGCTAAAGCAGTGCCTTGTGATGTCCTGACCCTTAGTGTGAGCTCTGGAGGCAGCAGCATGGTGGAACAAGAACCTTTTCCCTATTCAGAGATTGCAGTTTGTTTTTCTCTTCTGAACCCCTTCATATTTTCTCTCTCAGTTGCAGCCAGTTGTCATTCTTCCATACATCCCACATTGACTCCTTAGTCCTCTGAAAGTCTTTTCACTCCTATTCTGGCTTCCTGAAATAGCACATGCTTTTGTTGGCATTTCCCCCAGCTGCCACGTGGGAAGAAAGCCTGCCCTCTTCAGAGATTTCACACCTCCAGGAGGGGAATGCTTTCCATCAGAGGGTATTCACTACTGGCAGAAATCTCCTCCTTTGCAAAAAGTCCATGAGCCCAGAAAGATTCTCATGACAAATCTTTTCCCTTACTGGAGAGATGTGATAACTTTTGGACAGGGTCTCTTCTAAAGAACTTGTCACAAGGGAGAATTCTACTTTGAAGTTCTTAATTCCACTCTTCCCTTCTGAAATGAGCTCCCTAGGACAGAGAGTTCTCCATTCTTCAAGAACTGAAATGCTTAAAAAGGACAGCATTAAATATTAATGGAGATTTTTCACTATTTTTGAGGAGGCACTGTGAAACAGCAAGTGCTCCAGGAAACTACCACGGACATGCTGTTCTCACATGCAGTTAAGAACAGATATCCAAACATCTGCAACATGCCTGTAGCCATGGGCTCTGATATCCTTTTCTAGTTAGGGCTATTTTTACAGCAATGTTTGGCAAGGGGGCTAGAATCGGCCTTTGCGGAAAATTCTGAGGGTTTTTTTCATGATAACAGGTGATCTGCGTTCTGCTGATCCCACTCTCAGTGATAGCAGTGCATGGCAGAGCTTTCTCTTTCTTCTGTGCCAAAATTCGGATAGATTTCAGGATGGGCTCTGGATAATTTCAGATTAGTGCTAGCAAGGAATCTGCTTCATCTGGAACATCAGGAGTCTCACGATCATAGGAAGGAATCTGCTAACTCCTGGCCAGCAACAGACTCTTTCCATCCTTCTGAAAGACAGGCTTGTGGTGGCCACTGCTGTCCTGCAAAATGTATGCAGGTTATTCAGTTTGCCTTGCAGAAAGGGTCAAACAGGATTGACAGAGCAAAGGCTGGAGAGGGACTGGCACCCAGTGAGGCCAGAGCGCTGCTGGTCTTGGTGCAAGCAGGAGCAGCAAGGACAAGGCAAGTGATAGCAGGGGCAGCATCAGCAGAGACTAGAGCAAGAAGGAGAAGATGGTCCCTTCCCGGCCAGCCACGTTCCCAGTGTGCAGCCCTGGGCAGGGCTCACAGCCAGGCAGCATTTTCTCAGGCTCCCAGCCCATCTCGGTGTATCTGCACCAAGACAAGGAAGCAGCCCAGGAGCTCACAACCCCACTGAAAGTCCTGAGGGATCATGCCCTGACGCACAGGGCTGTTGTGGTCTCTGCTCATGAAGCCCTGCAGCAGGGAATGAAGCCTGCAGTGTCTGATGTGCACTGTGGTGTAATGTACGGGGCACAGATATGTCCAGTCCCTGATGGACAGAGCAGCTGCAGGAGCATCCCTCCAGACCACAGCGGTGTGCTGAGAGTGTATGCAACCATCGCTCTGTTGGACTTCACGTTCTGATGCCTAAGCTAAGACCTTTTGTAGCCAGTGGGAGTCCTATCAGATCAAGCCTTTACTTGTCTCTATTTTAATGAAATCCAGCAGAGTCAAGAGCCTTGTTTTGTTATTTAAAAGAACCTGTTTGTCACAGGCAGGAAGGCCCACCCGTGAGCATGCAGTGCTTTGGTGAGAAATGCTGAGCTGTGTATTATGTGTAGTATTTTTAGGATTGTGAAAAGAGAACCACAGTGACAGCGTGTCCCCATGGATCCTTAGTTACTACTCTGAATTTCGAATCAAGGAATACTGATTCTGAAAAAAAGACCCCCAAAACACACAAGGAATTTTTATAGATTTAGTTATCCCATAAGTGAAAACTGGCAAGGCCTGGAGTGGGAGCCACTGGTTCTGGTGTTCAGGGGAGACGTTATACAAACATGTTGGTGAAAACACAAGAGCAAGGAAGTCACATCTGCTTTCTGTAGTGACTCCTCTTGCATGCATTAATATGGGCATATTTAGTAAGCAAATTCATTCATCTTGTCTGTAAATGTTACTTTAAATCCAGGTGGTACAGCATAAGAGACAGTTTAGAAATTATGTAGCTTTCTGACTGATGAGTTCCTTTACTGTTGCCATCATTCCCCTAATAATTATGCCCATGCACAGCTCTGCATTTGATTGTGCTAGAAGATGGATTCACGTTTCCTGCAGGCATGCTGGATGAAATGACTTCCGTTTCAAAGCTCTGTTTGCAAAGTTCTCTTCGTTCCTGCTGTGAAATTCCTGTGTCGAGCAGAGCCAATTCTGCTTAGAGACTCCTTTGAGCACCATCTGGGTGGGTTCCCTGGGTTGCCTTCAGACTGTACTCAGGATGGAAGCAGTGCTGTCATTCGGACTGATGCATAACCCATCAAAATAACAATTTGTTATTTGTTTTGGTTTATGTTGTCAAAAAAAGAAAGAAAGAAGAAACTCCATTTAAGAGACATGCTTTGCGCACTTGGTCTGTCTTTTACCCCTTTAAACACAGGCTCCCTGGACACAAGTCTGGCTGCATGAATCAGATACGGCACTGATGAACTCAGATTGAAAGTGGGCTGCAAATAAGAGGAGAGTCAGGCGTCCTTTTCCCCTCCCTTTGGTCCTCCGGAAGCCTTCTTTTCTAAGGTTTGCATGTGTGCAGCACAGACCCCTGCCCATGAGACTGCCTGAATTTCCTGTACAAGCCAGTTGCACATTTTCTCTGCTGGAAGGAAAGCTGGACCTACCTGTGGGATCCTGGTGGCCCTGGTCAGGCAAGAGGCCTCTCCCTGCTTGGGGCTCAAGCATCTTTGCTGAGCATGATGGAAATCTGCATGCAGCTGTCGGCGTCTGCCGAGTGCTGCCCAGGCATGAACCAGGGGTTTGCTGGGCTTGGGAGGCTCGAAGTGGCGCTTTGCAAAGTTAGGGGTGCAGTTTTTTCTGCTGCTGAATAAACCACACGAAACTGCCGGGCTGTGAAAGGGCCATTTTGCTTGGAGGCTGCGGGCTTGCATCGGTGTCGCCATGCGGCGCGAGCCCTCCAGCCTGCCGCCGCAGCCGCGGCCGCTGTCGGTGGGAGCATTCTTCCTGCCAGGGCTCCTGGTGACCAAGCCCATCACTGCTGCACGAGAGCAAGGCAATGTGGTTGATGCACACCGTATTGCTGCCGGGCTTTTAACACTGAAGGGAAACAGGGAAATGGAATATCAACATGTTTGAGTCAGCTGAGAAGTACCTTTTAAAATAAGCGTTTGTGATGAGCCTTAGGCTGGCAGTCGGATGGTACTGGAAGTCACATCTCCATGGGTAGGAGATAATTCTCACGTCAGCGCAGGTGTGTCTCTGAATTGCCTCTACCTGCTGCTGCTTTGAGCAGATCCTGTCGGTACTAAAAGTGGCCCGTTCTGGGCCGTTTGCGGTCAGGTCTTAAAAAAGTAATGACCCCCCTCTAAGCAGGGGATATGTATGCTAGCCAGAATGCATCACTCATCTATATCTATTTTTGGAACACATTGGCATATGCTTTTCATTTCATTTCTGTTTTCTTTATGAACCCTACTTGCAAAAATTAAAAACCAGACACCCTGTCTTATAAATTCTTTTATGTACTTTTATTTTGTCTTGTTTACATTAAGGGTGGCCACATCAGGGCTGCGGGAGCAGCAGGGTGGAGCAGAAAGTGCCTGAGCTTGGGGAGAGTTTTGGATGTAGGATGCCCATTGCTGTGTCATAGGAGCAGAGCCTAATCCAGCACAGTCTCCTGCTCAGAGACTGGGAGGGCAGGCATCGAAGGCGTTTCTGAATTCCTACTTTTACATATCTCTGAAAAATGTGTGGCTTGCTGCTCCAGTAGTTTTAGGCACTTGCCTATCAGACAGAGCAAGGCAGTGTTTACCACAAGCAGGCATTGGGGGCAAATCCTGCAGACTGCAGAATTTCTGGATGAATTGGAAAAGTTGAGACAACTGGGACATTATTATGCCTGCTCATATAGTCATCACCAATTAGCATTGTAAAGTGTTTGGTGAGATGAGGCTCCAGGACCCTGATTTAGAATTAATTTCTGCAGCGGAGCTTTGAGTCCAAGTTAATCACTGTTGGATTTGGGATTACCATGCTTGTAGGAAGGGCTGCTAAACCCACCACTTTTGTCATGATCCAGCAGCTCACAGGGCTTAACTCCTCACTGAAGGGAAATATGCATGTCAGAGAGTTTTGTGATCCCTGCGGGGCCTTGGAGCTGCTTCTGTGGTAGAGGAGAAGAAGAAGGGCCCTCACACATTGTTTCATTTTCAAAATGATTAAATTAAAGTTGCACTTAAATTCAAATCAGCCATTCAAATTAACAATTCTAATGTTCCTGATCTATTGATCTGTTGGCTAAGACCATTTGGAGCAGACTGTAATTAAACCACAAAAGCCTGGACACCAATAATGCTGAGGGAACAGCACAAAAGCTAGGAGAGATTCATGGAATTCTGGCCTTAACCCATTAGGGCCCCTTTTTTTTTTTTTTTTTTTTTTGGAATAAGGCATGCACCAGCACAGCTGCCCTCCCAGAAACGCTGTGCAGCGGGCCGTGCACCAGACCATGCCCTTCTGGCCAAGCATGTAAGGGAATGGTTTGTCCCAGTGCCACAAGAAGCAGCACAGGCCACTGTCCGTGTCCCACTCGCGCAGGGACTCCGGGGAGTGGTGAGATGAGCACAAGCGCAGCAGTCTCCCCGCAAAGCAACAGGCCAAGAAAGGAAAATCAAGTCCCCAGTGACTGTTCACTTGCTGAACGCTCCATGCAGACTGCAACGAGAGGGGCACGTGCGACGCCGGGTTCGGTGGGTCTCAGTCCGTTTCCAGTATCGTGGATTCGTTCTGTGCTGATCCCTAGGTGTGCCGGTAGGAACGACCTTTCCTTTCCCTTGGGAGAACCAGAACCTGTGACATAGGTGTGGGGGGCCCTGTCTCAAGCTTGCCGTCCTGATCCTCGCACAGCAAATATCTGCTGAGCCGCCGGCAGGCAGGAAATGGCAAAGACCATCAAGAGCTCATGCTCATCTTTACACTTTTACTTAATTTTGACAGGTATAAATATATGTTATATATATATATATGAATTTTAGGTATAAATATTTTGTCATGCTATGAGACCAAAGAGTATGTAAATATTTTCAGTTCAAACCCAAATCCTTCAGCTGATTTATGAACCCCTGAGTACAGGGATTTCCAGCAAAACTCACACAGCTTAATGTGGCAATGGCTGAAGGAACCGCTTTGATGCTCTGCCAGAGAGGTGGCTTTGCACAACGCGTGCGGTGCGAGAGCGATGGCACGCTCAGCTAGCTGATCACCATCCACCGTGCCCGTGCAACGTGTGCTACGTCGGCTCTTGTGCTTGCCCGAAGTTTTCCAAGTATCTGATGTTTGAGAAGCAAACTTAAATGTAACGCTCGGAGGGCTGCACGGGCAGCCGCAGCCGTCTCTCGGACAGCACATGCTGTCCCACGCAAGTAGCCGTCACGCTTTATCCACCTGGACATTTGGATTCCACGTAGTCACAGCGGCAGGACTCAAGCATGACTTTTTTCTTCTTTCTAATATGAGTGGTGAACTTTCCCAGTGCTTGCGCTACTTTACCACAACAAACATCTAAGTCTGTTTATTGATAGTTTTTTCCCTGATGTGCGCTGGATTTAGTAGGATTGTGCAAACTCGACAGACGATGTGGCTGCAAGGGGAGGTGGGCTGCCCAGGTTGAACGTTTTGCTGGTGTAAACACCAGGGCAGCTCCTTCGGCGCTGGCAGACTCCCAGGGAAGCGGGCACAGAGTGAGCCTCATGTTTGTAGTGGGGCAGTTGACTGGGTTTTTATAAATGCCAACCATAATTCCTGCACACATATCTCTATCAAAATGGAAATCTACACACTGAGTAATTAGAAGGAAAAAAAAGGTTCATTCCTCCCCTCTATTTTGATTTTAATTACAGAAGGTTAGCATTTTTCATACAATTTAAACAGAACGAGACAGAAAAAGGTTAAAACACAAGGGGCCTTGTACATCTCTAATCCCATAATGGAGAGCAATACAAGGCTCTAATATTTGAACAATCAACATAGACTTTTGTTATGAAGACCAACATGAGATGGAAGAAGGTAAGAGGCTTTTAGATCTATTAGAAAACTGGTGTGCTGGGAACGGAGGGAAATGATGACGGCAAAATTAAAATTCAGCTCCAGCAGAAGGTTGCAGTGTTCAACTTGCAGCTCAGTGCATCGATCTGTTCCAGCATTTGACTTTCAACCATGACAAAACTGTGGGCAAATTAATTGTTCTCCAGGATATTAGGCATCAGAGTCTATTAATCCTCTCTGGAGTCGGATGCTCCATGAATACTAATGAAAACTGAGGGCTGCAGTCATGTCTTTCCTAGTCTGACTCAATGCTATTGCTGCCGCTGCTTCCATGGGGGAGGGAAGCCCTGAGTGCTAGTCAGCCATTTGCTGCTTTTATTCAGATTTAAGACTGATTACAATGGGAAAGAATAGCGTAATATGGCAAATCCTCCTCTCTGAGCCAGGGAGGGTCTGAAAATCAGAAAGCGAGAGGCAATGTTATGTGTTTTCCACAAGGAAAAAGTGAAAGGCATAAGTTATTTATGCAAATTCTAGATCTGTATTCAGACATGTTTTAAGGAAGATCTCAAGAAATCATTTCTTAATTACACATATATATTGCACGTACTTTGCCTACATCCTGATTTTTTTCTCTGAGACTAAAACATGTGGAATAAGCAGTTCATTTCTAGTTATTGTTTTTCAAACACACGATTTTTCTTCCAGCTCTTTATTTCCCTTTTAAAAAGATCTCCCCCTCCTTTCCCCAAACCTCACAATGCTCTTCAGGGAAAGGAGCCCTGCTCCTGGAACCTCTGCAGATTAATACTTAGCACTAATCTGCATATTTCTGTAAAGGAAATGGAGACTGCAGGAAAGGGATATTGAAGATGTTTTACCTTCACTAATGCCGCACATTTAAGTAATCCTCTGGAATTCCAGCAAAGCTTTAATCGTCCAAACTGAATTCGGGACCATATTCTATATATTTAATCCACAGAGCAAAATGTTGCCTGGTGAAAGTGAATGCTCCTCCGAATATTTGTCCAGCTAGTATATCAAGTCTCACCTAAAGTGTTATTCCAACTTACTATTTTGTTTTAGAACCAGATTGCACTAAAGCTGCAAAGTAAAAGCATCAATCCTGATGCTTAAAAAAAAGAGAAGCTTTCCACTGATGACCTAGTGTTATACTCTCATCTAAATGCATGGAAGTTCCCTGTGGATCAAGATGAGAATATATTATATTTACTGTATTGTACCTCTTTGTCTTTCCTTTTCCCTTGCAGTAGCACACCACACTGTGTTTGCTGCTTACAGAATGCTGCAATGATTGCATTTGCAACAAAACAGCAGGGTTGAAAAATTTGGGTAATGAGGAAACCACAAACAGGTTGCCAGGCAGTTCATTTGTTCAATGGGATAATCGGTAACGTGCGGATCACTGCAGAGTGTTTGCCCTGCGCTCAAACATGCAGACATCAAAGAACTGCTCAGATTCCCCAAGCCTTATCACTCCGAAAGCCCATGTGCAAGGAGAACATGTGGAAGTACCTTGCTTTTACCCACTGTACCCGTACTACCCAAAGGTAAGCTTTTTCAAGGTTCTCATTTTTACCAGAATGGGAATACTGAAATGCAAAGAGAGCAAAGCTATTAGTCTGCACTCTAACTGAGAAGATATTTATGTCTGTGCAAACACAGCACGCGCCTTCCGCATGATTTGGAGCTAAATGCAGTGTTACTTAATTAATGCATATGTAACACACAAGGCTATTACACCTATTAGAGCTCATGGACAATTAAAATTCCAGTGGTCCTCTCTACCAACGGGTGTTCATGACAAAGGGCTGAAATTCTTCTCTGTTCGTATTCAACTGGCCTGGGCCAGGGGAAAAAAAACAACCACGAGAAGACGGTTTTCAGGTTTGCCTCACTTTACGAAAGTATCCGTGAGAGTCTTTCTACCCATAGCACCAACGCGTGAGGAGCCATGTGCCCCTGGAGCGATGGTGAAGGCAGGCTGCATCCTGTGGTCTCCTAACACTGCCTTTCGCTCCCACCGAGCGTTGCAGTTCTGGAGAGCTGCAGCAGGGCTGAGGGGAAGCTGCGTTTCCCAGCGACCGCTGTATCGGAGCAATGGCAGGACGATTAACTGCAGGCTTTAAATCATCGGTGGCTTGGATCCGGTGCCGTGAGCAGTCCTGTAAATCCCTGCTGGGCTGGCTGGAGCAGAGCAGGGAACTGTAGCTTTCCCGCTGCCACGGCTTGTGGTTGTGCACCCCACGTCCACTCCGTGCTCAGGCAGCCTGGGCAGGACGGATCCTCCCCAGCGGGACAGACTGCCATCCATGCGTGTGGTGAGAAGGCGTCTCCAGAGATCTAAACTCGAAACTCCCACGGTTTTTGTCTCCCACACCGTGGGTATTTCCGGCAGATGGCAGAGCCGTGGACATGGCACCCCACAGCGAGCAGTAGACTGGAAAACGTGACGAAGGACCCCGGAGAAAGAGCGTGACTCACACCGGGACATAACTGAGCCCGACCCACCAGCAGTGGCCGAAGGAGACCTCCGTAGGCCGTAGGGACTTGCTTCGGGAGCGGCCGGCTCGGGCGCCGGCCTCGGGGCGCGCGAGGCGGCGGCGGCCGAGCGGCTGCGGGGCGCTCCCGCGGGGATAGTGCCGCTGAAGCCGAGGGGGCCTGCGCCGGGTCTGGCACGCGAGCCCCCCTCCCTGGTCTGCATTATCTCCAGGTTCTGTGTTCCATTTGAGAAAAGCTGACTTCAAATAAGAAAACTCTTTGAAAAATCACGAGGCATTTTATTCATGATTAGGTTTTGTCCAAAGTCTTTTGACAAGAAAATAGGTGATCCAGCTCAGAGAGCTTTTCTTTTCTGGTACATAAGAAACCCATTACGCATCTTTTTTAAAAAACAAAAACTTTCTTATTCTCTTTGAGAGAGTGTGGCCAGCTGTCAAAGGAGCACACTCAGCCTCCAAATGGATTTAATACAAAACAGACCCAACAGACCGGCGTGTGCATTGTTTAACCATTGCTTCAGCTTCCCCTCCGCGCCTTTGCTGCATCAGGCACTTGCCATTTAGCGCCCAAAGTTTTTAACATTTAAAACGTAATATGTTATTTCAGTTAATGTTATTGTCCTCCTTTCCCCCACCTCTTTCCCTCTGATTTTATCTCCTTTCTCTTGCTAGTGGCTTTCCTGTGACTGGGATTTGCTCTCCCAAGGAACCAGGGGCCAGGAGCGCCGCGGCAGTGGGAAGGTAATGGGGAACAGCCCTGGTCCTGCTGGGACGGTCCCGTGCCGTCAGACTTGCTACCAGTGAGAAACTGATAGTCTCCATGTTAAAAGCAGTCAAGTTCTTCACACTTGCACTTGCTTCTAGAAAGCTATTCCAGAATTTCAGTCTTCAAAATGGAAATCTTCTCATTTCTGTCCTGAATTTATTCACGTAGTGAATAGCTGCACGCTCCTTCGGCTCCAGCACCTTCAAACTCTGCTGCTCTCGTCTCCCTGCTCAGTGATGGTGTCCAGCACAAAATGTGACCCTGGTGCTGGCACTGACACTCTGTCTCCTCTGCTCCTGCTCTGCAAGCGCTTTGTAGCAGGGGCCAGCTCATCCTGCACCTCTGAACGGTGCCCGAAGCAAGGGATCGACCCCTCATTGACGCCACTGGCATCCAGCTAACAGAAACGAATGAAAATCAAATACTAATGGTGAAAATAGTGCTGGATCTGGAGCACGACTGACTCTGGGCTCTGCAGGAGCCGTGTTTCTGGCCCACCTTCTCTGCCTTCTTCCGCACGCTCCACCGGTGGAAAAGGTAAGACTCGCACGCTATCGCTATTGCATAACCGCACCTCCGGGTAGCCCAGGTCTGCGCTGGTGTTTTCCTAATCCCTTTACAGAGTCCGTGCTGCTCTTTCCGTGGGAAAAAAATACTAGTGTTCTTTAAAAAAGAAATGAATCCCTGCAGTGGCACAAAAAAAGAGTTAATTACGGAGAAAGTAGCTATTTATGAGGTTCACGGAACTCTTACGTTTGAAAGGGAAACTCTGAATGGAAAGGTGTGCTCAGAAGGAAACCCCACGTGTCCTGTGACTGCGGGTTCAGGGACTCAGCGAGGTATGCACTTAGTCTGGCTCTGTGCGGGTTGTTTCCGCGGGGGTGGGTTTGGTGCCTACCCTGGCAGAAGGGAAGAAATGTCTATGTCTGTCACTCTGAAGAACATGTAGCTTTTCTCTTGGGTCCTCGTGTCTGAAAATACTGACGAATAGTCCCTCTTTAACCACAGGAAGGGGAAAATGAATAGCCACAAAGGTTATTTCCCTAGTGAGCTTGTGTGTTCACAGTTTGCTTCGCAGGGAGTGTGGCTCCTCTTTAGGAGCAGAGCTCTCCACAAGTGGTGTTGATGACAGAGGGACAAGTGCTGTGACCTGCTTTGGATGCTTTTCTTTATGCTGAAGGACACAGGACATTTCTGGGGCTAAGGAACAAAGAAGAGAGGTTACACCATTTGGAAATGCACATAACAACACTGAACCTCGGGGAAAATGAGGGACTGAATAAAGCCCCAAATCCTGGAATTATCACTGAAAGGGAAATGATTGAAGAGGAGGAAACATGAAAGAGCAGAAGCCAAGGATGTGGAAGAGCCTTTCTTCACTGTGACCTATGGGTTAGCTGCTGGGCACTCAAGAGTCCTAAAGGATCTGTCTGAGATCTCTGGGCTACTCATGTTCACATTTGAAAAATCTTGGAATACTGGATAAAACTGTGTGAAACCAGAATAGCCCCCACATTATGATAACGTTCAAGGTGAGTAAGGTAAATGACCTTGACAACAGTAGGCTTGACTGGGCAAAATAATGGAAAAGCTGTCCTGGGCAGAGTGATAGAAAAGCTGATGTGGGACCCACTTGATGAAGAACTGAAGGAAAGGGGTATAATTAACACCAGTCAAGAGCATTTACAGAAGATGGATGCATCTTTTGAAACAAAATGTATTTTAACACCAGAAAATATAAAATCATACATCCAAGACTAAGAAAGATGCTTTTCAGAGTCATTATGGGATGTGATACTGTCTCCTGTTCTGCTAGCATAAACATTAAAGAGTTGCAGTGAACAGAAGACAGAGTATAGCTCCCTGTCATTGTGATAAAGAGCTAATTCAATCTGTGGATATATAAAAGGGATTAATAAGTAGGAGGGGTGAAATGATTTTATGGCATAGTAAACTTGTACAGCATTGGTGAGATGGACATTAGAATATTGCATACAGTTCTGACATCAGTGGTTTTAAAGGGACGTTAAAACACTGAAGAAGGCATCAAAAAAGCCACAAAATTGTTTATGAAATGAAAAAAATGTGTTACAAAAAGAGCAATTAAAAAGATCAAAAGAGACCAGAAAGAAGAGTGAGTGCCTTGATTGAAATCTGTAAGTACCTTCACGGGGAGAAAATACCAGGGACCAAGGGTGTCAAGTCTAGCAGGAAAGGCAGAGTAGGAGCCAAAGGCTACAGAAAGAGGCAAGACATTTAACATGGAAATAAAGTCCAGCCTGCTGGAGGCAGAGTAATGACTGGCTGGAAAAAACTACCCATGAAAGCTGTACATTTTCCATCTTCTCATGCTTCTAAGACGGGGCCATGTACCCCCCGGGAGCTAGGTGCTAGCTATACAAGTTGTTTGGCTGGGGGTGGAGGAAAAGATCTCAGTGAGAGAAGTCACGTTACATGATGCGATGGTTTGTCCTGGCCCTTAGGCCAGAGGCTCCTCCACCATGCGCGGGCAGCGTGTGGTTTCCAGCACGGGCTCGAGGCACGGGGACCAGGGGTTTGCTGCCGGTGTGTGGCTCTCCCTGCTACTCCAAGTGATTTTGCTTCACAGCGTTTCATAACTTCCTGAAGAAACAAACGCTCAACCCATCTGCACGAATTTAAAGTGGCAGCTTCAAAGCTTCGGAGGAGGTGAGGAGCACGCCCCACAAGCGAGCCAGTTTTGTGATCGAGTCCTGCTGCTTGCTTCAGCCTCCAGGGGATTCGCTTGAAACCAGCAATGACGTTAAAAGATGGAAAAGGATCAGGAAGAGAAGAAAACAAAACAAGCTTGGAAATATTAGAGCTTTCTGACAGGTTTGAAAACAAATACAAAAAAGAAAGAAAAAAGAAAAAGATATCTCCTTAAAAGTGCTCCTTTGGGGCTGAAGAAACATCTCTGAAACTTCTAATATTTTGAGAAAAGCTACAACTTAGTGACAAAATAATGCATTTTGTTTCCCTAGCACAAGCGAACTGACACAGTCCCTGATTCCTTCTGTTTGCTCCCTCTGCTTGGTGGTCCTCCCTGGCTCTGGCGGGAGCTGCTCTGGCGCGGGACACAGCACATTGGACGGGCTCCTGGCACGGGGAGGCCGTTTCTGGTCAGCGGGAGCCAGAGGATCCTTCTGGAGAACCCCTTTGGTTCAGCTCTGACTTCTTCAGTGGCTCGGCTCCCGTCACCCGTGCCTCTGCCCTCGGCACCGGCCGGGGCTGGAGGTCGGCTCTGGGAACTGCTCCTCCGCCCCTCCTTCAGCTGCAGGAGTCGGCATTGCACAGTTCCCCCCGAGACCCATGCTTTGGCCTTTTCTGTAGAGGGTCTACGAGAGTCCTCTTGATCAGGGATGCTCTGTCTTGATTTAATTTTCGCTCTACTTTGACTCTAACAAAGCTGCAAATTGCTGCTTGTAGTTGTTTTACTTTAATTTATAGGGTAATTTGCATCATGAAGACAAGTTGGCCTATCAATAACAGTAGACCAATTAAGGTCACCTGTCCCCTCCTCTCTGTCTGAGGGTCTCATCTCTCACTTCCATGTCCTCATCTTGCTCAAAGATTGTGACTGATGGGTTTGTGGAGGCCCGCCCCCAGCTTTTCCCCTCTCCGACTGAGCTGATTTGCATGCATGTTCCCGAGGTTGGAGTCAAAATGTTTGGGCTGCTGTGTTTTAGCTAAATGAGAGTTTTCAGAAGAAAAGGATTGTTTGTACTAACTGCAGTGAAAGTTATTTTGCAAAGAAGAAGGAAGATGCAATCATTCCCTGAGAAAAGAACATAAGTAGAAGAGAAAATATCAGACTAATGTATCAATATTTCATCATGAAATGTAGTTGGACTAGATTCATTACTGAATTACAGGTTGCTCCTCATTGCTATAAAGAATTGAGTTGGGTAAAAAAATGTTTTCTCCTCCCTCCATTAGCTCTTGCATTCCTGGACGAGTGACCAGGCGTGCTTGGAGCACTGGCCCATTGCTGCAGGAAAGCTCCCGCCACGGTGGCCAGGCCATCCCCCATGCCGGAGGGAAGGTGGCACCGCACGCTCGGCTCCTCGCGGACCTGGATCCCAAGGAACCTCGTCCCCTCTGCCGTCCTGCCCAGGACTGGATGACCGGCTGCGCTTTCCAGCTGTCTCAGGTACAAACAGTTGCAATTCTCACATTTCCTACAATAGCACATACTTGCACTTTTGTTTATTCCACCTCAATGAACATCTAAAGATATCTGCAGGAAATAAGTACTTCAAAGCCAAAGCATTTCCCAAATACCTCTTAGGGAAGCTTTTCCTTTTCTCCAAGTAGGAATTTGATCCTGCAAATGTGAAAAGTGAGAATAATGCTTGCAATCTTCTTTGGGCAGAGCCCTGAGGTCTATGGATTAAACTCCCCCTGTGTGAGATCTAAATATTCATATCATCATGCAATAAATCTTGACATTCTCAATAGTGCAAACAAACAACCTGAAATGAAACAAACCATCTGCTTCTGCTTCGGAGACACCTGAAGTGCTCCACTAGTAGTCCTAGATTGGCTCCATCCCTGGTGGAACTGGGGCTCCCGCGCTGGTTTGCTGCTGGGCAATGCCCATCCCGGTCGTGGGCCCACCGCTGCTCTCATTGCTGGGTGCTGGCACCGTGCTGAAGTCCAAGGGCTGGTGGCTGCTTGATGAACTGGAAGTCATCCAAGGAAACCTCTATACTCTTGCAGCAAAATGCAGGGAAGAAACTGTGGGACTCAGCCTTTGTCATGCTTTTCTAAAGGAGTTGGTTCCCATTTTCCTTTGTTCCACACTGTATTTTTATCCTGGGTGCAGTTTCAGTAAATCACTAATGGTGAGGTTGTGGCTGGGAACTATTTGCTGGGAGCTTCTTGCCTCCATCCCAGTCTAAGTGCCCCAAACCTCTTGATTACAGAAGTCTTTCTGGCCTTTGGTGCCTGTAACCACTATTGGGCTCCTATTCCCTAACGATCTTTCACCTTCTCCCCAGTTGGCTTCTTGTGTCTATTTTGTAAGACCAGTCTGAAAGCGTTTTGAGTTTCCCACATCCAGATACACCCATCCCTCAGACCAAGGTACGATGTTTTTCTGGCTTCTTAAGCCATTTGCCTGCATGAGGAACGACTGTTCCACTGTGAGACAACAGAGCATTGAAGGAGTCGGTGCGTCTGCTCAGAGAGGCAATGGCAAAGCCGCTCTGCACCCTCCGCACCCCTAATCTGGAGGAGCTGCCCTGGCGCCTGTTCAGGGCTGCTCCGGCTCCGGCTCCTGCAGGGATTCCCAGCAGTCGTTCGGGGCTGCGCCGACGTGGATCGTGCACTCACTGCCCCTGCTCTCCCAAGGCCCTTCGGAGGCACAAGGAGGTTTGTGACCCAGATTGTCGGGTTTTGCTCTGTTTTTTTTTTATTTTGCTATGGCGTGCGAGCACAAGGAATTTTTGTACAGAAGATGCAATTTACAGCCTCGGACCTAGAAGCCTGCAGAAATGCAAGCCTGTGATAAAAGAAGATGACCACTTAAAGGGCATTATTTTCACTTTTCATTCAAAGAATAATTTCACTCCAGTGCCCAAGACCTTCAGGGAGTGTGTGTAGCACTGAGTAATCCTGAGCGCTTGTACCTGGCAGATATGCTAAGCCTTCACTATGATTTGGAGAGAGTCATCTTTATGCCTGAAACAATGCAGTCTTCCCTTTTGGAGTTATTTGTTTGCACATGTTCATAGGGAAACAGGTTTAAATATGGTAATAATGAACAACCAATCAGTTACCACAGTGTTCAGGGATATAGCCATGGCAGTCAATCTGCAATAGCAAATCTGCATATTTATGCAGTTTCATTAATTATGTATTATGCAGCATTAATCCCAATAATATGTATATGCTTGCTCAGTAGAACAGAGAGAAAGGACTAGCCTAGCAGAAGAATTAATCAGAGAGCCATTCTCATATCCCACATCGCTTTAGGTTGCAATTACAAGTATTTTTACTTAAAAGGTTTTGCATTAAAAAAATTAATTTTGCAAGATTTTAAAATCCCCATATAGCCACAAAAATTTAAGTTAATTTATGAAAAATGGTTCCTCCATGTCTTCTGTTAGCAATCACAGTTGAGCATAAGAGGGGGTTTTAGCAGAGATTCCTGTCAAACAGTCTGTTAATTATCTTGACCATAAGAAGAAACTAAATTTCCTGGGGCAGAGACTGGGGATTTTTTGTTGTTGTTGTTTTACTGCATTTGTACAGCCCTTGGATAACGGTGACCTAGTTCACTGCTAGGTGCTATAGTATGGTAAATAATCGACATAATGACATTATCTCCAGAGTAAACAAACTAGCTAATTTCTGTAATTGGGTGCCCACTGTCTGGCCAGGCAAGAGTGAATGTAACGTGAAGTCCAGAGCTGCTGTTACAGATGGTTTACAGAAACCGCACCCTGGCCAAAGGCCATGCTCTACTACGTCTTGGTGTGTTGGAGGATTTGCTCCTATTGCTTTTATGAGTTAAAAAAAAAAAAAAAAGAAAAAAGAAAAAAAAGAAAGAAATTAGGGCAGCATACATGAAGAGAAAAAAAAGGGACAAACTTCAAATGCAAACCGCATTTCTGAGGTGGGAAGGTGGAGCCGGAGCTGGGGATTGCGTTGCAGGAGGGAAAGGCTTCACCTGCACCAGCCCCGACGCAGCGCTGGCGGCTCTTGTGGAGCATTTACAAATGGGATCCAGGGTGAGATGCTGCCATTTCTCCCAGTTCAAGGGGCTATTTGCCACGAATATGGTGCAGCCGGGCTCATTTTCCGCAGGCAGGCACAGAAATTGGCATGGAATGGAAATTTACCGTCTTTCCAACGGGTGTTTTGCCCTTGTTCTGGTAGAAGGGACGGCTTTCCTGGTGGGGCGGCAGCTCTTCGCGGGCACAGGCAGCGTTTCGGCGGTCGCTCGCAGAGCCGGGGTGCAGATGCGAGTTGCAGGCGCCTTCGCGGGTGGTTCGGTGGCTCTGCCACGTGCTCGGGGCGCCCGGAGTGGCCGTGTGCTCTGGCCGAGCCTGCCTGCGCCCAAGCACCCAGCGAGTGTGTGTGTGATATTTACCCTGGTTATAATGACCGACGCATAATGCATAAGCAGCATGTATGACTGATGTAATAAAAAAGTATAGTCAGGACATTTAGATAGGAAAAATGCAGAAAGGTAATTCCTCACGCTGTTGTAATTTGTGACATTGGCTTCAATTTGTTTTCATTAGTGGTTTGCTAATGCATTTATTAGCCATTACATACATACGGCAAAATGATGAGGTTTCCATATCTGTATATGCAAATATAATATGTCTGGCACATATATTGATAGACCGGGTAAATATCGGGTTAGTTCTCATTATCCCCATGAGGCTCTTCTGGATTATATTTTTTGGACTTTAATAGAAAGACCACCCACTTTTTCTAGTGTATTTTATTTCCTCTGTGTGGATGGCTGGTAGATTGCAAGAACACAGGCTCCTTTAAAACAGGCAGAAATACACCAAGAGCTTCAGGCTCTGACAAACTCTTTAGAAAATAGGGTGATTTGGGTCCAGCTGTGTAAATGTTTTCAGTTTCGCTGCTGAGGCCCTGAGTTTGATTTGGTGCCAAGACAAGCCTTGCTCGAGTTGTTTTTGGCAAAGCCTCCTGGCTGAGGAATGTCAGCATCACTTTCAAAATATGATGGTTTGTAATTTGGACCACAGAATGAAAACTGAGCTTCTGGTACGTTTTGCCATCATCTAATTACCAGGTCCCCAATTACAGTCAAGGAGCAATCTCTCCAGCCTGGCTCACGGGAAGGTTATTCCCATTGTAAGAGGTTTCTGCATATACATTTCCCTTAACGCATTCCTGAAACGTTAACAGTTTTCTAAATTAGCCGGCGCTGGTTAGCGAGGGCGAAAGCGCGCGGCGCTTGCGGGCACCTTCTGCGCGGCGCGAGCCCGGCGCCGGGCCGTCCGCGCGCTCCCCGGGCTCCGGCGCGGGCTGCCCCGCGGGCACGGGGCGCTTCGCCGGCGCGGGGCTGGCGGCCGCGGGAAGCCCCTGCTTCCTGCTCTCCAGCCGCAGCTCCGCGCACCCAAGAGAAGGGCGGGAACCGGCCGCCACGAGGTGCGCGGCCGCCTGTCCCACTTAAACTCTGTGTTTTCTCTAAAATAGCTCTCGGAGGTGCCAGGCAGAAGGCTGGAGCCTGCTGCAGGATGAGCGGCTAGGGGGATATTTTTCCTAGCCCTCTGTGAGCACGCAGCCCCCTCAAGAGCTTGCAAAGCCACGGATCAGCCTGAAGCTCCCAGAAGGGTGGTGGTGGCCTGCAGGCAGTGGTGCCTGTCCCACAGCTGCCCCAGGAGCGCAGGCCCAGACCCACCCTACGCTGGTGATGAAACGAGGCTGTGACCGACTGGGGACGTCGCTGGCACTGACGCCTGGTGCGTGGAAGAGGGGCCTGTCTGATGCGAAGGGATAGTGGTGGCACGTCCAGCATCGCTAAGTGCCCCCTTCCTTCGGGGAGCAGACATCAGCTGCACAAAGTGCAGCTCACTGGAGCCTGAAGGCTCTTCTCCATTAGCATCACTCACCGACGAGGTGGCTGACCACCCTAGGGGACCTGTCTGAATGACCAGATTTCACTCAGTCCAAGGTGCAGCTTTCCCTTGCAGATAACAGAGGTTGAAACATGGCCAGTGTCTCAGTGGGGGGCAGTCCCATCACTTAGGCGCCATCCCTGATGCCTGGACACAGTATTTCTTGCATGTTTCTAAGTCATGGGCTGCATCCTCTCAACTGACAGTAGCATCACCGGCTGGTTTGCAAGGCTCCTTCTTGGCTCCAGAGAGCAGGGACCATCACAACCGACCGCAGTGTGGAACAGCAGATTGTCATGATGAGGCAGAGTCTTAGCAAGAGCCCCAGGGCCAGGGCAGAGAGCTGGGGACAGCAGACAGATGGGGAAACCATGGGCACACCGACTGCAGTGCTGCCACCTGCCCCGTGTCCCTGTCCCCTGCCCCACGTCCCTGCCACCTGCCAGTCCTTCACCGGGTGTGGGGCTCCTGGCCCACCGTGGTGCTGCCCGGCCGCAGCAGCAGCCCCAAGCGGCTCTCTCCACCACTGCGAGCTTTAGCCTTTGCTGCAGAGACCAGCTCACGGAGGTTCACCAGAGCCCTTGGAGACTACGGCTGCGGCTGATTTGAAATCTGAACACAGAGAACTTCCCACAAAGGCCTCCTGTATCTATAATGAACAGGGAGTTAGTTGATAGATATGCTAATTTCATTATTCATGTACATAATTACAATCTAGGGGTTGGGAAGCTTTTTAGGTAATGACAGTTGAGAGGAAGAATTTACCTAACTTTTGTAATATACATGTAATATTATTTAACTCTTGAATTAAAATGTTCTGCGCAAGCTGCTGGAGGAGTGATGGGGATGCCACATGGGCGCCTCACGGCCAGAAGGCAGGTTGCCCACGGCCGCACGGGCAGCAGAAAGGACCTCGGCCCTGCTGTTCCACCAGTGCGACCAATGTCAGCTGATTGATGTATGTTGAAAGACACCCAGAAATACAGGTTTAGGGAAACCTCCTGGGTAAGGAGCCTAGGTGCAGCTTTCGCCATGCTGTGCAGCTTGGTCCTGGGCTGCTCAAGGTCCAGTTTTGATCCAAGGAGGCATCTCCTTCCAGGGGCTGGTGGAGGAACAGGGCATGCTGCTGCAGCATCTCACCACACTCTGACCTACATCCCTGCACCAGTCATTGCTCTGCAGACCTTGTGCTACCATTAAGCAATGCATGCATTTCCTTCTCCATTGGAAATGTGTCTTCATCCCCCCTACACTTTCTTGTACATCATGCTGAATCTTGTTCAAATGTGTCCTGGGCCCAGGTTTTTAAGTTCTCTCAACTGTTTTCCCCCTCTTCATTTGCACTGGCAGAGATCCTTCAGCAAATCTCTTGTAGCACACACCTCGCCTGGCATGTTACCTTTTTTCCCAAAAGATGACCTTGCACATCTGACCCTGCAGAAGGATGAGCGGGAGGCACAGTGCTCTGTGCAGTACTGAGACACAGCAGAAAAGTACGGCTTGATAGATCATGTAGCCAGAAATGATGCCACCTTTGGCCTGCCCTGAGTAATTGCCAAAGACAAAGTTGGGTGCATCATCATTGCAAATGCCTCCTGCTAATGCAGCTTAAGTGCTAATTCTTGTAGCTATTCCATTGTAATAGCAAGAGGTTTATCTTTAATTGGGTTTCATGCTCTAAATGCTTTGATTTCAAAGGTTTGAACAGGTGAGGCATGCCTTGTAAGAGTTGAATAAATATCTGCACAACATAGAGTGTATTTACTTACTGCCCAATTCCAGACATCATGAAACTGAAGAGTAACTTGGTTTGATACTGTAGTGACTCTAATTTGCAAAAGATGATATAAAACAGCTTTCAGATTTTGACTTTTACCCATAACAATGTTGCCTCTTTTCATGATTAGTTCCCAGTGTTGAATCAAGAAGTCTCTCAAGCTTCGACGGACGCAGAGCTGGCAGCCCGTATGAAGCCAGCGATCCCTCTAGCAGAGGCTGCTGTCCCTGTGTCCCGGCGGTCCCTGGTGCCAGGTCTCCAGCGCCTCCAGCAGAACAGGAGCAGTGCCTGCAGTGGCTGAACTCCTTAGGCCTCTCTGAATCACCAAAAGTGTCAGTAATGTTTTTTCCCTCCTTGCTAATACACTTTTAAAATGTTAATAGAGAGTAAATTACTTTTCTTTTTATACTTCTTAAAATAAAATTTCTTGCTACAGGATGGTGTCTCTGGCTGTCGTTACTATCTCTCCCCTTTATTACAGGCTATATTAGATGGACTGTAGAGATCTCATACAGATTTTATAGGAACTATTTTATTTATAAGAATTTTCCTAGTGTCAGATGGATCTGACATTTCTGGAGTCCCCATTTCCATTCCCACACAGAAGAGAAAGTGGAAATTTTAAGCACCTGGCTACACACAGACCCAGACTGGGGGCAGGTGTCCTCACTGAGAGGCTGAGGGGCCACCCGTCGCTCAGTGCCAGGAGCATGTGCAGCTCATAACTGGTTCTTTGCTCACTGAATTTTGATATCAGTAGCCTCTGCCCTCAAGCATGCAGCTTTTAGGAGCTGCTTGTTCCCGAACGGTTTAAGTCCCAGTCTTGTACCTGACAAGGGGTTGACCATGTTGCCCTCACCCAGTTTCCCAGCTAGCCCTGCATACATTTTTTGCTGATTTTAGAGATATGAATGGCAGTCTCCACAGAGGAAATAGTAGGACATTGATTTTACCCAGAACAAAATATCTTCTTGCATCAAAATCACATTGACCAAGGAATGATCAACCACCATGAGCAGGGCAACCATGACTGAGAAACACGAGATGGTGCCATCATAGTGCTGCCAACATCCGGAGGAGCTGCTGCAATGCTGTTCTCCTATGGCAGGTTTAATTAAAGAGGTGTACAGGACTGTCTGCTAAGGATGGTGTTCTGGGACGGAGCAGGATAAATTAAGAGGCAAAAGTACACTACATTCCCATGTGCTGGGATTTGCATATCACACTAAAGAAAACAAGACAAATAGAGCACAAATACAAATGACTCAGGCAAGAAGGCTGTACTGCATCCCTACCCCAGGTTTTTACAAATCAATAGGGAAGAACAGCCAAAACTCCATGAGATTTTGTCTAGGTCTTGCTTGTGCCACTCTGCCATGGGCATCATGGTGACAGTGAGCAGTTCCAAACTCTTCTTGGCTCTGGTTTTGACTCACTTTTTCCCCTCTCACTGTGTGGCCCTGTGAAGTGGAGCCGGTGATGACTTGGTGCCTGGAAGCAGCTCGCGCAAGGGGGGACATGGTGGAAACACTGCTGTCCGGCGCTGCCCCGAGAAGGTGCTGGAGTTACGAACCGAGGTGCCGCTTGCAATCCAGGCAGAGGCAGCAGATCAGCTGTTACTTTTGGAGCAATCGGCATTTCCGTTGTTAGAGGCAGTTAGCCGCTTCGCCTCTTCTCTTCTGGCACATCGTTTCCCAAACATTAACAGGTTTCTGGCTAAGGCATTTCAGAGCAAGTAAGGACACTACCTCATGAGATGTTACAATGAGATAGCAAATGAGATTGAAATTGGAGTGTTTGTCACCAGTGCAGAAGGTTTAGGAGAATTCAGACCAGCAGAGCCTTTAATTCAGCCTGAGATTTTCTCTGCTTGAAGTTATTGGATGTGCCTGAGTTCTCAGCAGAAAGCAGATCATTCATTCTTTAAAATCCCCCTTTTTTCCCCTCCCCTTTTTCCTTTCTTGCCTCTTCTGTATAGCTGGGAAGAGAACAGAGATGTGTGTATTGTACCTGTGATATTAATGTGCTTTGGCTATAGAATTACACCCGGTACTGAGAAAGCTTGGGAAAAGCCTGCTTATAACAGGTTACGGTTTATCCAATGACAGAGCAATGCATCCCTGGAATGGCACCCCCTCCCCTGGGATTAGCGGCTGAATGTGCTCCGATCCATCAGGGCCATGAAAGTGCCCTTGCTCAGTAACTGAGAGGCAAATATGTGAGAAATAGGATTGCTTCTATAAATAGCAATGGGCTCATGAGAACATTGTTTATCACTGCGGTGGGTGGTGTGAAAGCTGCCCTTTGCTTTCCAGCAATGGAGAAATAATGCTATCCCACTCCCAGCCCCATTTATAGGAAATGGGAAAGATAAATGCATTTGGTGGGAATTTTGAATTCCATGAAGACTTATTCATTGTTTTTCATCCTCTCTTGCTTTCCTAGTGAAGACTGTAAATCACCCGCAGTCACAGTCTGTGAGCTCCTTCATGTCTCACATCCAAAAGCTCACAAAAATGCCCACTGCCCCAAAGCCTCCCAAACGCGGCGCCTTCCAACTGAACTGGTGCATCACTGCTCTTGGATGCCTCTTTCCGTCAGAGATAGCTGCTCCTCGTTCTATTTCTGGGTGACTCTGTAGACACCTCCCAGGGATGTACTGTTATGTTTACAGTTAAAGCACATTAACATCTTCAGAGATCCTGAGTTGTCAGCTAAAGCCACAAACAGTTATGTGCATGCTGAATTTTAAGCACCAGAGTCAACAGCATTAATCATGCGCTTAAAATGAAGCACTTTCGTAAGTCTGCAGGATCAAGGTCTTAAACTGTAAGATCCTTGGAGCAGGGTCTTTCATTGTGTGTGTGCAGACTAGCGCTCAAATAAGAAAACAGTACTAAGAACTGCCCAGACAGTCGCGATAATACCCTGGTCCTTGAGTCAATGGGAATTAGTGCATAGGCAGCAGGGGCAGGAAGGATTGCACGCCTGACAGTGGCTTCTTGGCACTGTTATCACATTTATTGCTATTCCTAGTGCTTTTCTGGCCCCTCTGCCTGTCGTATCGGTTCCTAGATGCTTGCTGTATGGTAGATGAATTAAGTTATCCTTTCCGGTAAGTGCATTTCTCAGTCACATTGTTCGCCAAAGGAGCTGTGAAATCCTGCAGCATTTTCTCTTGTGCATAATGTCACATTTCCCAAGCTCTTCTCCCTCTTGCCTTCCTTCCATCAGTCTTGTGTGCAGAGCTGAATATGCCCACAAGCTAAGGCACAAAATATGCATGATATGCTCCATCATGTAGGACCAAATCATTTGCTCCTTCTATAAATCTATAGCCAAATCACTTTGTTTCCACAGAAGAATCTCACGCTGTGTAAAACTAAAGGAGGAAATAATTGTGTGTCTGTTAAGATGTTTATCTCAATCATTTGTAGTCCTATGAGCTCCTTGGCTTTTAATGAGAGAAGGAAAAAATAGTCCTCCCCTCATGTAGCAAAGGTTTTGCAGAAGGAAATGCAAATGTGTTCCCCTCCCTTAGTTTGCCATGTTGCTGTAAAACAGCAAACTTAATAAATCCCGCACAATTGGGCACAAGTCTTGTTTCCTTAAAAGCGATGTTCTCTATAATTGTCTATGACACAACATGCTACATATTAGTTATTTTTCCCTTAGTAGATCATCAGAGCACAGTGAAGCATTGCAGCTGAGGTAATTGAATGTCTTCTTTAAAACAATATGCTGCAAAAAGTCTCCTGACAAGTTCCAGTGTCTTATTTCAAACAAATAATTCCAAGGATTGTGCGTGGGGGAAATTATCTCTAAGAGAGGGGCATTTTAGGCCATGAATAAATTGAGGCTTATGACGCAATGCTGGAGCGTTAGTGAACATGCTTAGGCTGACATTTTTGAAAAGTCTCGCCTAGATGAGAAATGCTTTAATTCATGCTAAACTGGCGGCGTTAAAGCCACAGAGGGGACCTTATATTTAACTTTTCTGCTTTAATATGTATGAAATCTTACATTACCTTGTCCGTTCTGGGCCTTTCAAGCATACCAGCTAGAAGATGTGAGCAACACCGGCCGGGCGGAGGTCCTGGCCCCCGAAGGGGCGTCCTCGCCTACGGCGGCGGCGCGCGGCTGAGCTGCGCAGACAACCCACGGACACTTTCTCTGGGTTTTGGACGACTCTGCTTCAAAGTTCACTTTTTTTGTGATCTTTTATAACTGAATGGGAAGAAGGATGAAAGTGAAAGTTTAAATTACCATGCTTGCTTAACACGGAAGCTGATGGCTCTGTCAGCAAGATCCACGCAGTTCTTTTTTTGGTATCATGTCAGAAATACCATCATGAACTCCCTGAACGTGTGGTGTGCTATTACCCACCCTGCCATGGCTTATTCTCGTTTTTGGTCTCACGCCAGCTCCGTGCTTCCCACATCCTGTTGGTAAGGGGGAGCGGGGGCGTGTCGCCCAGGGTCTCCTTCACCTTCTGGGCTCTCCCCTGGGGCTTTCGGGAGACCCGCGGACCCAGAGACAGGCTGGGTGAAACCTTCTGACACCGCAGCAGTTGCCTTCATGGCAACAAGACCTACTAAAATGAGGGGAGAAGAATTAGAATAGAATAGAGAAACACCAGAGTTACAGTCCTAGGCCTGAGGCTTTGCAAGAGGCTGGACAAAGTGCCCATGTCCCAGGTTAGCTGCGCAGAAGGGAGACGGGAATGGCCATGCTGGTGTCCCGGGTCCCGGGTCCCGGCGGCGGCACTGGGCACGCTGGTGCCTTTGCAGCTCGCTGCGAGCGCCGCTCCTGCTCCTGCTCCAGGAGCATCCTGCTGGTCCCTGGAAGCGTGACGTTTTCTGGAAGGAATTTCAAAGGGCTTTGCGCAAGGTGCAAAACAGGCTTTTAAGTAAAATTGAAGCAGAAAGTGCTGACGTAAAGTGAGCATTTAAAAATGTATGTACACATTTAATTAATCCAGGAATAGTGATCATACAAGCTGCTAAGACGCATTTGTTAAAACCGAGCAGGGCAAAAATAGTGCTTAAAATTTTGATGTGATAAAAAGTCTGTGTTTAAACATAAAAAATTCTGTAGTTTTTTTTTTTTTTTTTTTCTTTTTTAAGGATGTTACAAATCCTGGCCAAGAATCATTCATTTTCCTTTTTTTTTTCTTTGTTCTTTTCCCGTTTGCTTCAGTCCCTTGCATTCCTCCTTTGCTACTGAGAAGAACAGAAGAGAGCAAAACCCTGAAGTTCTCCCTGTTTTCAAAACATGGTTCTGAGTTTGATGCAAAAATATCAAAAACGCCATGAAAAAACGTAAATTAAAAAGTCATTAAATGCTCTTAATGTTCCTCCACCGCCACAAGAGCGAGTCCAGAGGGTGAGCGCGGCCGCCAGCCCCCGGTCTCCGCGGGCGTCCGCCGGGCTCCCGAGCGTGCTGCGCGTCCCGGCGGGAGACGGCGTCCCGCGGCGTCCAGCACGTGGCCGCTGCAGCGGGACTCCCCTTCGGCTACGAACGCCCCCGCCGCGGCCGCGCTGCAGGGCGCGTTGGAGCCGAGAGCGGCTCTGGCGCCCGGCCCGGCTCCCCGCGGGGCTGCCGCCCGAGGCGCTGCAGGTCGGGAAACCCGCTGGCCGCGGCGGCGTGGGCACCCACCCTTCGAGCTCCCGGGAGCGCACCGGCTCGATTTGCTTACTTCCACTGTTGTTTTTATTTACTGTTTGCTAATCCTGTTAGCAGCATGGAAAAAGAAAAGACTAATTCGCTTTAACTCCAATGACTTGTTAATAATTGATGTATCGACAAGAGCCGGCTGCCTGACGACCTTAAACAATCACCCAAATCCTGTGTCGAACTATTTGACCTTTTAAGCCAGTTCAGATTCTTCCTGCAGAAGAAACCAGCGTCCGCTTTGATTTAGTGCAGGAAAATCCCCCTTAACCTTCAGGTGCCGGTGAGGATGTATTTAATTTACAGTAAAGCCAAGTCATGATCAGCAGGAGAATGAGAAGTCCTTTTGTGGCAGAAAGCTATTACCACTCCCTCCACGGTGATGATCTCTGCAGCTCAACAAGCCGATACTTGTTTAATTATTGAAAAGAAGCCCTTTAACAAGAGGACCTGGCACTGCCTCGCCTGGCAAAACACCGGTTTGGGGATGTGATCAGCGTGGCCTGTGGTCATCCCTGCGCCGCCGCGTCTCCTCCCCGCAGGGCCCTTGCGCTGCCCACGCACACCCTGGCCAGCAGCTGCTGCCCCTGGATCGGCGCTTCTGGGGGCGGGTGAATGATCTGTGATGAACGATGCAGGACACCCCACCGCTGCTCGCCTCCGTGGGCGTGCAAGCGCGGCTCGGGATTTCCCGGCACATCCCGGGCTCCCCATCCCTCTGGGTGGGACGGGGAGCGGCGGACTTGGCCGTCAAGGCACGGTGTCCTCGGGGGGCTGGTGGCCGCTGATACCTCATGGCGCTGCTTGGGGGGAAAAAGCAGCACGTGACAGCGGCACCCTGGCCGAACCAGGGGCACGGGGGTCCCCAAGCCAGGGGTCCCTCCTGAGTGCCAGCTGGCCCTGGGGACAGCAGCGGCTGCAGCCCGGAGCCCCGGGGGTGGCTGCAGCTGCAACCCAGAGCCCCGGGGGTGGCTGCAGCTGGAGCCTGGAGCCCCGGGGGCGGCAGCAGCTGGAGCCTGGAGCCCCGGGGGTGGCTGCGGCTGCAGCCTGGAGCCCCGGGGGTGGCAGCAGCTGGAGCCTGGAGCCCCGGGGGTGGCTGCGGCTGCAACCCAGAGCCCCGGGGGTGGCTGCGGCTGCAGCCTGGAGCCTTGGGGTGGCAGCGGCTGCAACCCAGAGCCCCGGGGGTGGCTGCAGCTGGAGCCTGGAGCCCCGGGAGTGGCAGCAGCTGGAGCCTGGAGCCCTGGGGGTGGCTGCAGCTGGAGCCTGGAGCCCCGGGGGTGGCAGCAGCTGGAGCCTGGAGCCCCGGGGGTGGCTGCAGCTGGAGCCTGGAGCCCCAAGGCCGACAGCGGCATGACGCCCAGCGCCCTGTGAGCACGGGAGTGGGTGTCCCACAGTGCCGTCCCGCGACGGCAGCCGTCCAGTGCTGCTCCAGCCCCCGGTGTCCCGGCCGGGGTCTCGCTCCTCCGGCCCCCGACACGGCAGCAGCGGCAGCAGGGAGCCTGGAGCAGGCTGCTCCCAGGGCTGGGAGCCGCTCCGCCGCCCGCCGCAGTGCCTGCTAGCTCATTTACATACTCTGGCTTTAATTCTCCCAGGGTATGCAAATATATGCAAACAGCAATCCAGAGAGAGTCAGAAATAGCACAGAACATTAAAATCACCCTACTTGAATATTGTTTTATGCAAACGATGTACGCACGCAGTGTGTAGCTGATTTAAATAGAAGCAATGTCAGCATGGCAGTTATTTACCCTTCCAATGATCTTAGCAATTTTTTTTATTAAACTTATATAAAATATATTGAACGGGTACCAAGAACATAGAGAGTATTTTAATGTTAGCCTTAACTAACACTAAGAAAAGGGCAAACTTTTCCAGCTGTCTATGCACAAAGGGCAGCAAAGTGTTGTTTTTCATCATTTTCCATTTGCATGAAGGATGCGCGATTCGTAAACCCGCACGCTGCTGCTGTCGATTATCTCAGCGCCATTCCTGGCACCTCGGCGGGAGCGCGAGTCTGGCGGGGCGTGGGGCGAGCCCGCGGCACCGGCCGGCCGGCGGGAGCCCCGGCAGCACCCGCTTGGCGCGGGGCTGGCGGCAGCGGATCCTGTTACACTTTGAGGCTTTCCTAAAAGATCACATCTGCTTGAAGGCAGCGGGCCGGCGGGGGTGTTACGGGCTGGCTGCGGGGAGGAGCGAGCCGAAACCTCCCCCGGGACGCGGGAGGGCAGCGGCGGCGATTACGGCATCCTTCGGAAATGTGCTTGCTCGGGAGGGTCCGCGCGGCTTGTGTGTGCAAGCCGCGGTGGCCCGCCAGCACCGCCGCCGTCCCGGGGCGTTCTCTGCTCCCGGGCCGCTGGCAGCCCGTGCCGCAGCCGCCGCGGTGCTGCTCCCCGAGACCCCCGCGCCCGCAGCGCCCGGCCTCGGCCGCAGCCTCCTTCTCCCTGCTGCAAGGGAACCCGCGCGCCCGGGCTGCGCCGCTGCTGGGCGGCAGCAGGGAGAGCGCGGGGGGAGGCCGCCGCCGGGCTGGCACCTGCCGGTGCCGCCGTCCCGTCCCCTCGGTCCCGTCCCCTTGGGACGCCCTGGTGCTCAGCGCCCTTTAGCTTCTGGAAGTGAATCCCTGCCGGTCGGCGCTGAGGGGGGTCGGGACCCCGCTGGCCCCACAGATCCAGCAGCTCAGCCCACGTGAGCTGGGTCCCTCCAGCAGCTTGGAGATCCCACGTGAGGCAGGTCCCTCCAGGGGCTGGAGACCCCATGCGAGCTGTGTCCTGCCCCACATGTGCACTGCGCCGGCAGCTCCAGGCGGAGAGGAGCCCCGGAGCATCACCGAGGGAGGCTCCCGCTCCGCATTTCCCAGCTTGACACCTGGACAAATGAGACATCTCCAGACACGCACTCGGCATCTGACCACGGAGTAAATGCACGTAAAAGGAGACGAGGAAGGGAGCGAGCGAGCAGGAGGGAGCGGCGCGCGGTGCAGATGGCTCTATACATCATGCGACAGACACTGTTTGTGCTCCATCATGTGTGTGTCACAGCGCTTGTCTTCCCGGGCGCTGCCGCGGCGCGGGGTTTCGTCCTGGTTAAACACCCAGGCCGTGACGGACGAGCCCCGCGCGGGGCGTCTGCGTTCGGGCTCCGGCGGAGGCGCCGGGGCGGCCGCGCCGTTGGGTCCCGCGCCGGGACGCCGCCAGCACGGCTGGACCCCGCGGCCGGAGCCCGCGGCCGGAGCCCCCCGAGGACGTCCCGCACCACCGCTCCGCTGCAGCAGCGCGTCTCCCCCGCGCCGCCGACGTGCGTGGGGCGTAAAGCTGCGTATCAATCCCAGGGCTTTTGCTCAACATTTCGCAGTACAATAAAAGGTCCTGAAGTCCTTTTCTGTAGCAGGGTTTCTGCCAGGTGCCTCCATGCGTGACGCTACAGAGCTGAAGATAGGAGTGGACACAGGAATGCATTTTGTTGGCTTCAATTTATTTTAAACGTTATCATGCCCGTGCCAGGCTATTTGAATGATTATGGCTGCAGAGGAAATTACTGTACAGTATATTTTTTCAATCAAGCTCACAATTGCATTTTATCACTCTTTCTGTTAAAGACGTACTAGAGATTTCATTTTTGCCTCTACAGCCCCATCTCAGTGGAAGCAATTAAATATCTAA
The DNA here is from genome assembly GCF_028389875.1 of Rhea pennata. NCBI lineage: Eukaryota > Metazoa > Chordata > Aves > Rheiformes > Rheidae > Rhea > Rhea pennata. The sequence goes on from NC_084679.1 coordinate 967,745, forward strand.
TTTTTAAATACATTTAGAACAGAAAGGCTCTGAAGGCACAGAGTGAAGCATCACACGCCCGTGCCAGTCTGAAGGGGAGCATGTTGCAGCAGGCAGCACGGCGCTGAAGTCACATTGCATTATCGCCACATGTGCAGCGCTGCCGGCAGCGCAGGGCAGCCCGGAGAAGCCATGCACACCCACACATGCCGGCATGCAAATGTCCCTGCGACACGGCAGCGCCGCGGCGCTCTGCAGCCTGCGCTCGCTCAGCCCGGCCTGCCGCGCCGGGAGCGGTCGTGTCCGGCGCTGAATTTGACCTTAGGGGATGTGGAGGCTGGAAGAGCCTGCAGGAGAAATACAGAGAGGAGCTTTTCTCTGTGCAGTGAATGTCACTGTCTATATATGAACTGCCTGACTGCTGTGTCTGCCAGAGCAGGGAATTATTATTAATGTTAGACAAGCATTGCTAGGTCTTGCATAGCACCTGGCTTACTGCTTACATGCTTCCTTTTGATCCAGTCCACTGGTGTTTGGTGGCCTTTTCCTATGCGCATGCACTGGAGCTGGGTGGCTGCGCAGAGAGCACAAGCAGTATTTTCATACGAGGACCTGTCATGCTGCGTTGCTACAGGTGTGTTAGAGCAGACCCGCACAAAGCAGTTCAGTTCTCTTACATCAGAGGTTTGGATGCACAAGAGATTCTCTTTGCAGTCACTGGGTGCTGATCAGCAAAGCTGGGGAGAAAGGGGTGCATGACTGGCATAGAAAAAACCTTAAAACTGTAGGAGAACTTATTTGGTCATGGTGGAATTACTCCTGGGAGAGTCGTGCCCATGTGGGCAATTTACACTTGTTTTCAGAAACAGCAGCAGATGACACAGAGCTGGTGAACCGCGTTGACCAGTGGCTGGGGAGGTCCAGACGCTCACCACTGGGCTCAGCAGCTTGCGGGAAAGGGTTGCATTAGCTGGACAACACAAGTGTTTTCACGCTTTGCAGCTGTGTGGCGTTGCCACCAGCATTGCCTGGCTTGGGAGGAGTGAAGGGATCCCAGGAGAGCAGTGCCCTGCTCTGCCTGCCCGTGTCAGGCAGCACCGTCCCACGGCCACCTCGCCAGGACACGCCGGGTGCTGCCCTCCGGGCCACCACTGCCCCACCAGGAAGGGGGCCTTGGCGGGGGGGGAAGGCAATGCTGCCACCACCACGCAGCAAGGGTGCACGGTGCAGCAAGGGTGCATGGCGCAGCAAGGGTGCATGGTGCTGCAGGGGTGCATGGTGCTGCAAGGGTGCATGGCGCTGCAGGGGTGCACGGCACAGCAAGGGTGCACGGTGCAGCAAGGGTGCACGGTGCAGCAAGGGTGCATGGCGCTGCAAGGGTGCATGGCGCAGCAAGGGTGCACGGTGCTGCAGGGGTGCACGGCGCTGCAAGGGTGCATGGTGCCGCAAGGGTGCATGGCACAGCAAGGGTGCACAGTGCAGCACGGGTGCATGGTGCAGCACGGATGCATGGTGCAGCAAGCGTGCACGGTGCAGCACGGCTCAGCAGGGCGCAGCTCTGTGATCCCGGGGCCTCCCGTTCCCCAAAGCTCTCCCAGAGGAGCGCGCCCATGGGGAGAAGTGCTGCTCCCCCACGTCTCCTCTCTGGTTGTGCTTCTGGGCCGTGCTCAGCTCCTTCCCTCTCCGGTGCCCGGTGCCGGCACCCTCCCGGCTCCTGTGTGCCAGCGCGCTGCCCCGGGTCCGGCTGCCCCCGAATCGTGGGAGGAGGTGGCCTCCGGGCCGAGGTCCGTCCCTTCCGAGTGCAAATAAACTGCTCTGCTCCGCAGACGATCCCGGTGTTAGGGAAAAGCTCTCTCCGAGAGACCGACAGCGGTTGCCCGTGTAGACGCCGGTGCTGTCACCGCGCGGAGCCTTTGGCGTGGCTCCCGACGGGCCCGGTGCTTCCGCAGCGGGACCCTCGCTGCTGCGCCCCTCCGCGCTGCCGCCCCCCTCGGCGTTACGACCGGCGCGCCGTGGAAATCCGGGCCGGGACTGGCAGCCCGAGGAGCTCGCTTCCTTCCCACAACCCCTCCGGTTCCTTCCCATCAATAGACATAGTGTTGGCTACTTTTCTGGGATAAATAGCAACCTTTGCCCCCCTCCTTTATTTGGCAGGCGCTCAGCACTTCACTCCTTTCAGAGAGCCCCTGGGGTGCAGCGGCGCGGGGCCTCCGCCGCGCTCCCGGCCCGCCGAGGGGGACTGGTGCGCGGGAGCAGACAAAGCCTCGCTGGCAGCACTTCTGGATTTCATTTCAAAATACATTTGTCACTCTGGAATAAAATAAATGGATTTTCTGCCTTTTTTTTTTTTTTTTTTTTTTTTTTTTTGCTTAACTCCTCCCTCTCAGGTTACCCTGTGAGCAGCACTGATACTGAAATCATTGGGTAAATATATGCAAAGTGTAAATTAAAATGCGTGCATACTCCAGGGCTGGTTCACTTTATCTTCATTTTGCTGAGATACAGAATGAATTCTGCACTTAGCAGCCTAACGCGGCAGCGCGGTTAACAAGTGTGTCTTTACCGTGCTCTGCGCCCGAACCGCTCGTCCCTCTCCCATGCTGCTGAGAAGAGCAGGCTGGTTTTTAACCTTTTTCGTACCAACACTGCTACTGAGCTCAGCCAGAATCCAGGAGCCCATAGCCTGACTCCACTTTCCAGCTCATAAGATACTTCTGGAAAACCACCTAAGTGATTTAAAAGCTGGAATTGCAGCTAAGAATTTCGTTGGCGGTGCAGTGGCCGTGGAGCGGCGCGGGAGCGCGGTCAGGGTCTCCGGGCAGCGCGGGCTCTGCGAGGGGCTGCCCCGCAGGCAGCGCCGCCGGAGCAGCCCGGGGAGCTCGGCGGTGAGGAGGGTGCGGGGAGGGTGTATTTTGAAAGAAACGAGGAGGCCTCCAAGCTGCAGAAATGGCTTGTGCGCGCAGCGCAGCCCTTCTGCCTTCCCGCCAGCCCCCGTGCCGCAAGGAGAGACGCAGCCCTCAGCGTGTCCTGCGCGTCCCAAGCGCAGCAGGGACGGGGTGGGGGGGGCAATTAGCAGCGCGCAGGATCGCCGGCACCTTCCTAAACGCCGTAGTGACGGATTCTCTCTGCCGGCCGGGGGAAGGGGGCCGGGAGCGGCGGCGGCTCGGGCACGGGAACCGGCGCCTCCTCGCTGCCGCCCGGCGGGAGGAGGAGGAGGAGGAGGAGGAAGGGCAGCGCCACCGAGGGCTCGGGCGAACCGCGGGCCGGGGCTTTGTTTTCTGAACATCCTGCAAAAGCAGCGTCGACTTCTGCAACTAGAGCTTTGTTACTGCCCTTATTTGTTGTAGAATAAGAGACATTTTGCGAGTTTTGCTGCTGTAACGACCCTCATTTCGGGAAATGCAAGGTGATGCTACAGGCGCTGCTGTAGCAGCCAACGGACCCTCTGCAGGTGGATGCTGCCTCTGCACAAGAGCTGTGGAAAGTTTGAGAAATTCACAAGATCTGGAAGCTATTTTCAGGCAGATACACACTATTCACACTTTGGTTTAATTGCTAAGCACCTGAGATTGTCTCTTAATTCTGTGATTTATGTGACAAAAAACTGTGAAGGCGATTTTCCACCTCCAGCCAGTAGCTCAGCTCGGGGCATTTTGGTGCATTTCCGATTTCGGGGGTGGTCTTCGGCAGCACTGGTGCTGCTCTTCCTCCTCTGCTGCCTTTTTTTTTTTTTTTTCCTGGTGGAGCCTTCGAGTCCCCGGCCCCACTCAAAATGTTATTTTCTCTTTACGTTGGCATCTGAACAGATGTGATTCCCACAGAGCTTTCTGGCCTTGCTTTGCACAAAGATTAGGAAAATGCCAGAGATTGCACAAAGATGAGCAGATGAGCGCCGGGTTGAGAGCGAGGGGTGGCTGGTGTGGCAAACTGGGGTCCTGGGGGTCCAGGGAGCCCATGGATCCCGGGGATCCTGAAGGTCCCAGGGCTCTGGGGCTCCTGGGGGTCCCAGGCTGCCTTGCCGCAGCCTGACCCTGCCGTTCTGCCTTTCCCAGGCCTCTGGCCCTCCGCAGGCGTCGACAGCTTCGACGGAGGTTTTTCATCCTGCAGCAGCTGCTGGGCTGCTGGCTGCTGCCCGTCCCATCCCCTTCCGTCCCGTCCCATCCCATCCCGTCCTACCCTGTCCCATCCTGTCCCATCCTATGCCATCCCATCCTACCCTGTCCCGTCCCATCCCATCCCATCCCGTCCCGTCCTGTCCCATCCTGTCCTGTCCTGTCCCATCCTATCCCGTCCCACCCTGCCCGTCCCAGCTCCTGCAGCTCTTCGCCCTCTCCCAGGACAAGTGCTGTTCTGGCTTCCTCTTTCCAAACCCCACAAGCCGTCCCAGGGGCATGGGGACGGGCTCAGCCCCGTTGCTGCCGAGCTGTCCCCGAGCCCAGCTGCGCGCTCTGGCAAAGCTGTCCCGCATTTTGGGTGCTTCCGAGCCCTCTTCCGCCTGCGTGCAGCAGGGGAGCAGCCGTGGCCGGCGGGGCGGCGAAGCCTCCGCCACCCGGGAGCCTGTTCCGCGAAACGCGGAGGAATGTCATTATCCCCACGCTTCTGTCAGGTTTGGTTGAGATCCGCCAGGAGATTACAAAGTTATTGTAGGAGACAAGTAGCCGGACGCAGGCAGGTATGGACAGCACGACCACAGAAATTGCATTGCGTTAGGAAACCGGGCTGAAAAACGGCGCTGGAGCTTCTCTGCACCGCCCCGCGGCCCTCGCTCGGCTTCCCCCGCCGGGCGCCGCTCGCCCGACCACCAGCGCTGGGAACCTGCAGCTGCTCCTGCGCTCCCGCCGCTCAACTGCTGCCCCGAGCGCGGGGCCCCGCGACCCGCCACCCCCACGGGTCCCTGTGACCCGCCACCCCTGCGGGCCCCCGGCGACCTGCCACCCCCACGGGTCCCTGTGACCCGCCACCCCTGGGGGCCCCCCATGACCTGCCACCGCCGGCGGGCCCCCCGCGACATGCCACCCCCACGGGTCCCTGTGACCCGCCACCCCTGCGGGCCCCCCACGACCCGCCACCCCCGGGGGCCCCCCACGACCCGCCACCGCCGGCGGGCGCAGAAGCTGGCGGGCCGAGGGCGAGGGTGGCCGGCGCGGTGAGCCGCAGAAGCCGGCATCGCCCCGGGGAGCGCCGCGCCGCGCCGCGCCGGGAGGCTCCGCGGAGGAGCCCTGGCACACGTGCTTGGGGCAGGGGTTAATCACGGCACATGCCGTGAAAAACCAAGCGCCGTGGTCCGGCGTTACGAACGTATTGCTGTAGAGCGTCCTGGAGGCGCAAAGCCCCACGTGTCCGGGGCTCCCTCCGCGGTCCCACTTGGCACGCGCGGCCCCGGCGTCGGCGGTGGCGGGCGCTGGGCGGAGGAGGCGGCGGTGCCGGCGCCGGACGGGCGCCGAGGGCACCAGCGGCCCGTGGCAGCGCGGAGCAGGTCGGGGGATGCTGGCGCTCCCGCCCAGGGGAGCCGCGCGGATTGGGGCGCGGGCGCGGGCTGGCCCCCGCTCAGGCGGGCGAGCTCTACCGCGGCGGAGAGCGCGTGCGAACCCGCTGCAGCGGGGCATCGCCTGGGGCTAGCTACCGGCAGCAAGACCCGGCTGATGCGGCAGGGAGACCGCCCGCGCGGTGGAGGTTTGGTGCCCGGGAGGCGGACGGCAACCGCGGACACTGTGTGTTGAACGAGAGGATTTCCCGGCGCTGAGCGAGCACGACGCTGGTCCCCGCGAGCCGCGGCGGGGCGGCTCCCGTGACCCCCTCCGGCAGCGTCTCCCGGGGCGGCCGGTCCCCCCGCGCCCGGGGGCAGACGGAGCAGAGCGGGCGAGGAAGAGGAGGAGCATTCGGGTTTCGGCGCCGGCCAGCGGTCCTGGCTGCACCCCCCACCCCGTCTAACCGTGGAGTTACAGCGTTCTTCACCCCGAAAAGCTTGTTAGTAGAGCTTGGTGGCAACAGACGGGTCCGGACGGGTGGGGAGGAGCGGCGAGGAGGCGGCGGGGGCCCAGCCCCGGGGCAGCGCGGCGCTTCGGGGCGGCCCGGGCCCGGGGCCCCCGCGCCGCCGCGGGGCGCAGCGGTCCCGCGCGCCGGGGACCTTCGCCGAGGCCGGCCGGACGCAGCGCCCCGCGAGCCCGGCCCCCCGCGCCGCCCCGGCGGCGGCAGCACGCCTCCGCGTGCCGTATATTAAGTGGAGTGGCAGCTGCGATATTGCCGTCTAAAACTAAGTACAAAATTTACAGCAGTAAATTCTTCTCTCTTCAGGGTGGTTAATTATCTTAATTACTTTTATTATCTTTTATCTTTTAAGATCCTAAATTGCTTATTTCTGCTTGTGTTGCCAAAGGGGGTTGCATATTTTTCACTGGCGCACGCTGTGCGGAGGCACCAATATGCGTGTCTGCGCGGTACACTTTAAAAGAACTTTGATTTATAGGAGGCTTCTCCTTGGGATTTTAATTGTGCTAAACAGAGAAAACAAAAAGTTCAGTGAAATATTGGCGGAGGGAAGAGCTGACAAGCGGCTCCTTCCTTTCGACGGACGGGAGGGTGCTGCCGCCGAGACGCGCTGCCACGCTCCGGCCCGGCGTTATCCCGGGGGAGCGGTCTGCGGCAGCGGGGACGCACTTGCTCCAGGACATGTGTAACCCCGCACCTCACACGTAATCTTTTTCCTGTCGTCTTTGCCCGTATCTTTTAATAGCAAACACCAGCAGAAACGATGCAGCCTGGTGCTCAGCTTCCTCCCGGTGTTCTGCGCCGGCCGCCTGCTGTCAGCTGAAATTTATGCTGTGGTTTAGGAGCAGTTTTTAGTTCGGAAGGATTCTCCTCCCGCCACGCGCTACGGATAACCCGTGCGCATCCGCTCCCTCCGAGCGCTCGGCCCCGGCCCGGCCCGCCTTCCCCGCTCCCGCGCTGCGGGGCTCGGCCACAGCAAGGCGGCTCTGGGGATGCCGTGCCGTGCCGTGCTGTGCCATGCCATGCCATGCTGTGCCGTGCTTTGTCGTGCCGTGCCGTGCCATGCCATGCCATGCAATGCCATGCCTTGCTGTGCCATGCTCTGCCGTGCTCTGCCGGCCTTTCCGTGCCAGCCGCGGCCAGGTGCCGTCCCAGGAGAGCTCGCAGGAGCGCCGGGGCCCACGGCACCACGGGCCCCTCCAGGCCTGGGAACCACCCAGACACCCGCTCTGAGGTGCTGAGTCTGCGGCTCCCCTGCATTCTCATGGCAATCGGCAGTGCGATCATCTGTGCTCACGCAGAGCGTTTTTAATGAGGGGAAAGGCAGCCGCTCGCACCGCCCGGAGCCAGCCTGTGATCCTTGCAGCGAGCAGCAAGCCGAGGAAACAGGCTGTTTATTGAAAGGGTTATTTATGGAAGCCAAAGCCGGTAATGCGGAGTCACAAAGATGGGTTTTCTGCATGAATAAACGTGTATATGGCACACAAACTGGATCTACCCACCCTATGGGGATGGTATATGGGCCATTATCACGCCTGCAGACACTGCAGGAATAAGCTTTAAATACTAGGGATACTGCCTGTTAACCGGCTCTCCCACGTCGGTGCGGCCCTTGGAGGGAGGCAGGAGCAGGAGGAACTGGCGCAGGTGTGTGTCTGATCCCCTTGCACAACAGCTGCCTAGAGAGCAAAGGAAAGTCGTCGCCTGATAACGAGAGGCCTTTTCCCGTGCGAAAATAACAGCGGGAACAAAGCTCGCTCTGGAACTTTTAAGTTCATTTACTTCTGTGTAGTTTTGATTTACCCGAGGACAATAGTAGGCCTAAAAATATCAAACTAGAACAGAAATTTTCATCGAGAGCTTCCGTTTTTTCTTCTTGGAAAGGATGCTCGAGCTAAAAGCACGCACATTCAGGAGACAGGCGTCTTCTGGAGGTAGCTGCTGGGGATATTGTGGTCAGCATTTTTTCCTACAGGAATATCCAGACACGCAGCCATTCTTTTATTCTGTAGGAGGGACGTTTCTTAATTTCTTCAGCTTTCTGCTTGCTTTGCTTTGGCCAGAGAGGAAATGCAACACACCTTATTGCAATACCCTGAATGCATCTTGTGATACGACAGCAACCATTTAAGGAAAATGCACTGGTCACGAAAGCAGCTTCCCAGGCGGCGTCTCAGAAACGATAGATGCCCAACTGGTAAGGCAGCGGATGGCAGATCGGTGAGCGCAGGCCGGGAGCGCCTGCAGTGCCCGACGCCGCAGCGACGCCTCCGCGGCTGCCCGCGCTCAGACCCGGCCGTGCAGCAGCTCTCCAGGCAGAAGCGCTTGCACCTTCGCAAGACCATCTCGCACAGTGCCTCCGCTGGCATGCAGCGCTGGAGAAAACTTCAGCGCGTGGCTGCTGTATGGGGCAGCTCCAAGTACCTGCCGTTCCCTCCAGAGCCTCCTACTGCCTCTGGCGTCGTGGCTTCGTGGCGCAGCCCCTCTCCGTCGCCGGGACTCACGTAACGCCAGGGAGGAGGGATCGCTGCAAATGAATCCTGCGTCTGGCCTTCCAGCGGGCGAGGACTGGCTGATGCCCAGCACCCACACGAGTTTCAGGATTACGTCTGCATTTGGACACCACGCGCCTTCCTCCTGCTGCCGGAGCGCGGAGCCTGTGAAACGGCTTCCTTGGAAAAATAAACAGGCGGGAGAGCGGGGCTGCAGCGCGGGAGGCCGCGGGCGAGGCCGCGTCCCCGGTCCCGGTCCCGGCGCGGCGGGCAGCGCTCGGCGGGACCCGCGCCGTCCGGCCGCCCCCGCGCCGTGCCGTGCCGCGCCGCGCCGCGCCGCGCTGTGCCGAGCCGTGCCGAGCCGTGCCGAGCCGGCCGCCCCCGCGCCGTGCCGCGCCGTGCCGAGCCGTGCCGAGCCGGCCGCCCCCGCGCTGTGCCCGCGGCGCAGCGGATTCCCGTTTATTGTAAACTGCAAACTTTTCAGCTAGGAAGGAACAACGGGAAAAAATAAATGTGCCCGGGTCGACTTCCATGTTTAAAAGTATCCCATGTCTTTAAGGCAGTGAATTTTAAAAAGGCACATAATTAGCAGGCTGCTTCCTCGTCTGTATTCTCCTCGTCTGCCTGCCCACATAAACATTCGGCACACAGCACTTCCAGACACTTTTTAATAGAATCGCTTAAAACAATTAATTACCAGAGTTTTCATTCAAGCTGCAGTGGAAAAGATACGCCAGCAATAAAAGGCATTTATTCGTTGGTTTCTGGAGGCCTGTTTGTTATTAACATGTAAATTAAATCATCACAGATGTTCCATTTTTAATCTGGGGATGTGAAGTGCAGGGCTAACCACGGCCCAAACAGCCTGATTTTATTACATACACATTCATTAGGAACCAGCAGTATTATTGGATATCATTTTTCTTTGATGCATTTTTTAAACCAATTATCGGTATAATTTGTTCATTTCCCTCCCTATTTGTTTTTCTCTTGCCATTTGTGTCAGGATGCTCCAATCAAGGACGATTGCTTCGGCTCCTTGCAGCCTCCCTGGTCGCCTGCAGCCCACCAGCCTCTCCACAGAGCTGTGCGCCCAGCTTGCGCCCAAACTCCCCGTTTTGCAGGCACGTTCAGCTGAGCAGAGGTAGAAACCAGCCTGACCCCCAAGGAGGACACTCAGGAACCAGGAAGGGAAAGGGAAGTGGGCTTGATCTGCAGCAGTAGCAACAGAAAGCGGGAACTGAAGTATTCTAGAAGCCTATTCTGGAAATGCAACTTGCACTTCTGGAGAAACATGGTCTCACAGAGCTTTCTGCTGGCCAGGAGCACCAGCAGAACAGCAGTTGTGTCAGGAGAGGAAGATGAGAGGTTGCCAAAGCCCCAGCTCGGGGATGACAACTGCCCCACTGGAGCCAGGCTGCCTGCGCTGGGTCTTCTGCTCTTGAGAGAAGGTCATAGATGCTCGTTGCTCCTGCTGCAGAAATGGCTTTGCATGGCTGAAGGAGGAGGACTTGCTCTTCCTCGTCTCAGGCAGAGTGCTACAGACCTCACCAGGACGGAAACTTCAGCCAGTCCAGCAAAGCCACCCTGGGCAGTGGTGGAGTAGCCTCGCTAGCCCCAGGAGAAACTCTAGAAATGCAAAGGGTTTCAGGCTGCGCAGAGCTCTCCTTGCTGCAGGGAACCTGGTCCAGGGATGATTCTGGTATGAAGTGTGATTTGGTTTTAACTAGAAGAAAATACTCCACCGCCTGCACTTCGTTTTGGCACACTCTGGGACAACTGGAGTCTTGCACACGTTAGAAGAAATACTCCTCAAGAGGTTTCTGCTTGGGTTGAGAGACACCCTCTCCCATCAGCAAAATTTAAACAAAACTAGTGTTGCACAGTCTTAGGCTAGCTAGCGATTTTACTTTAATATTTTTATTAGTTTGCTCTCAGCTTTGCGAACAAAAATTCCTATCATTTTGCACACAAACCAACACTCATTTCAATCTGACAAATTCGCCACGGAGGCAGCAAAAAGCACTCTCAGGAGGAGGAATAGGCAAATAATTTGGTCGGTAACAAAATGCGTCTGTTCCTGTGGGAACTGCCCCATACGCAGAGGGCTCACACCCTGCCACAGCTAGGGAGAGCCCCACCGTGCCCGGGGTAGCTGCCGACAGCATTAACTGCTGCCAGCAAAGGAAACCTTGGAGGTTAGACCAAGGCAGCAATGATGGATGTGGCAAACAACTGCTCCTTGACCAGTACAACTCACAGACAGATCAAGACAATTTAAATGCTGTTAAAACCATTAATGGCAGCAACTGCACAAGCCAGTTGGATAAGGATTCAGGAAATGAGTAGTCATTTACACATAAATGTGAGGCAGCCTGAGCGAGGCCTTATTAAAAAGTTCACACAAATCACATGGCCTGACTTCGCACAGAGCGTGCATTTAAGAAATATTACAGTAACGACGCATAATTCAGAGAAGCCATAGACTGAAAGAGGACCCTTCGCAAACAAATGAAATGTTATTCAAAATGTCTGCTCCTTCCATCTCAGCTCGGTGGCGGTTTGAACCAAAGGTTTTGAGCTGTGCGCTGAAAGATCCGGCAGGACCAGAGAGCCCCGAAGGAAGGCGATGTCCGTTAAAGCCATGATGACGCAGATGGGTAATACCGGAAAGTTTTCTTTACTGAGAAAAAACAAGCTTTGTGAGTTTGTGAAATATGTACGTATTTCTCATTTTCACCTCGAAAAATTTTCTAACACAAAAATGCAGTAGTTCAACCCAAAGAAAGTAATGTTTCATCCTGTGATGTTGTTCCTGTGAAAACAGACATTTCTCGAAAAAAACCCTGGTAACCTTCTATTGGGATCTCGTTCAACAGCATTCTTGAAAAACAGCAGAAAACAGGTAAAACCAAAACAGCAGCCCAGAAGCGGAGGGAAACTGGAACAGCTTCGCTACTGAAAGCAGCTGGTTTCCAGCCTGAACTGGACTCGTGAACGTGTTGCAAGCCTGAGCTCGCGCCTGCAAGCGCTGTGCAGCACCGGAGCCTTTCCGTGCCGCGGTCCTGGAGGCTGTGCGGGGACCGCGGTCGGGCGGGACGCCGGGGCCACCCGCCCCCGCTCCGCCTGGCCGCCGTGGGGCCCCGAGGGCAAGCCGCCCGCCCGCGCGGCGCCGCTCGCCGACCCCGCCGCGCCGCGCGGCGGTCCCGGGGACGCGGCGGCGGGAGCCTCGGGAACGGACGCCGCCCGCGGTGCCCGCTTTCCTCTGGCGATGTCCGGAGGAGCCTCCAGCCTGCGGTTCAGGCTGTTTCATCTCACTGCAGCCTGGTGTCCTTGCCCTGACAATTATTGGAGAGGGAGGGGGGCAAACCTTGCAATGACCAAAAAAGTCTTGAAAATGCTTTCATGCTAAAAATCCCATATTTGACAGAAGTGTGAGATACCTTGAGGCCTTCTATTGATTACCTGGGAGCAGGAGTGCACCAGCGCTTTGAGCTGTCACAGTTCCAGGCATTTCTGAAAACGATAGAAGACTGGAACAAAAACACAACTAAGGCTCCTGACACAGTGTGTTAAGCAATAAAACATGTTTAATTGTGTTGTCTTAAGGCTATAACCATTCACTGGCTGAAGGTCATTCACTACCCATACCGCCAGTGGGAAAGAGGTGCTCTGACAGGTGGGATCCAAATAGGAAACAGATATCTGTGCGATTAAGACGTGAATGACACTGAAATGCCGATGATGGTGTAGTTAAAGGAAATAGGACAAGAGACAGGCAGGACATCTCCCGGCTGGTGGATCTATAAAGGGGGTTGTTATAGACAAAGTCTGCAAGCATGGACAAGATGGGATTCAGTCGCAACTCCTCTTCCTCCTGGTGTCACCATGTTGTTGTGCAGCAGGACTAGCATGGGTTTGTCTTCTGCACAAATTGGGGATCCAAATGTACAGAACACAGAGTGTCCCCAAGTGCCCTTCACAGCCCTGGGGGACTGGGCAAACTCCTGGTGGGAGTTTGTCTCAGCATGGAGACCCTCCTGCTTTACTCCGAGGATCGCTATTCAGATCTGCTCTAATACTCTGCACATCCACTCTGAAAGCAGGAAAAGGCCATCGGGCCAGGGGGTACCTAAGAGGGCTCCGTGCCTAAGGCCCCTTGGTCATGCTCCTCAAGTGAATCTAATGGAAAAGCCCTTGCTTCAGTGCTGTGGCTTGAGAGGTCATCTGCTGCACGCTACACACCACGAGTGCCCAGAGCACTTCTGCAGGCAACTCGCACACTGGTTGCACGGGTCTGCCCAGGTCCCAGCAGAGCTAATGCACTCCCTGAGGTACTTTTAGGTAGGACAGAAAGCCACGTCCATCACTATGTACCTGCGTCTTGCAATATTCAGCATGGAGCCTTGCAGGCTCTTGGCTCATGGGCAGAGTCACCGAGGTCTCCCCTAGGCAGACATCCAAGAAAGAGTGTCTGGGAACAATTCACTTTAACAGTTCATTAACCTCCTTAATGAAGTGGCCAAAACTAACGTTTCCTTCCACATGACTCTGGACTCTGACCTTTTGGATCACATTATAGTTGTATAGAAGAAGCCAGATCTTCTGTACAAGGAAGCTACTGAAATGGAAAGAGAAAAAAAAAGTGAGAATGAGGAAAAGACTGGAACTAGATTTCCAGCCAGTTTCTTGCACTCATGGCAGAGAACAGCCTGGAGTAATCGGAGGGACTGGAAGAGAGAGAGCAGATTTACACAGGGTCAGAGCAGCTGCCTTGTTTTCATTTGGAGGATCCAGTCTTCTGAGATTTTGAGCCCTAGAAACCAAAATGATGAACAGGAGCAAAACACTGAGAATGCTTGAAGGGATGATTTTTTTTTTTTTTTTTTAACTTAATGTTGTTGTTTTTCTGGCTCTGTCTGGCTTTTCTCAGAGGCAGCGAGCAGTGGGGAATGGAAAGCTCCAGGAGAGATTTTCCTTTCCAGGCAGGCTGTAGCCTTTGCAATAGTCAAACTAGGGTACTCATTCAAAGCAGGAACCCACCAGGTCTTTGTGGTAAATCCGTGTTATATGCATGATGGACTCTGCTTCCTCCTCGTTTGTCCGGTACTCATAGGTTGCTGTAAGAGTCACTTCCCCTGTACTGCCTTTTCCGCCACTTTCTACCCGCTGGTGACAGGCTCTGGACTCTGACTCTGGGTCCGGGGTCCGGGGAAGGTGAGCCGACGTCAGTGCTCACACCCGCACTGCTGCTGCCCAGGCCCCTCTGCCGCTCGGCGCACGTCCGAGCACAAACCAGGAACGAGCAGGGCTCTGCCTGTCCCCAAAGGGGAAAATTGCAGAGCAGGATCCCCAGCCTTAAAGGGCAAAGTACACTCCGTGCTGGAGGTTTCTCAGCATGGAGTGATTTTGTTTTTCAGAATTAGAGGCATCATGACTACAAAGTGAGAATTTGGGAAGAAAGTTCATTCCTGCCCTTAGATGCTGCATGGTCTCCGAATGGTCTGCGTGAATCTACCACACTTCAGTTGGTCCTGTTGAATTCTACGTGACAGGAGTCCCTCCATATGGAAAAGGTTTGAAGTGTCTCATGTTTAATGAGAAACAGAGAAGATTAGGCTGTAGCACGGTGTTTAATTATTAGGATATTTTTGCTCTGGCTGCATCCTTCGCCTCTCCATGCGGGAAGTGCCAAATTACATGTCACCTTGGAGGGCATATTTTCTGTAGTTTTCAGAGCTCCTACAATGGCAGCCTCATGAATATTTACTGAACTGCTCAGATATGCAGCAGTGGGAACAAATAAAAAAATTTGTATTTGCATCTCCCACAGACACTAACAAACCATGTGGCTCTGGTAGGGAGAAGATGGGAGATTGCTGTTGCCTTTCCAGAGGGATAGAGAAACAGCTTCTCATATAATGAGATTGACTTTTAAATTGAAAGTGTTACTGGTTGTGCTGCAGTTCATACTTCCATGCTGTGCATTTACTCCCTAGGCTCTAACATTAAGACATCTTATGTACAAGCTGGGAGGATTCAATTAGCGTTTCTGTTATTAATCAATCAATTAAGCCACAATCTTTGGTATATACATTTTCACTCTTAAAGAGGTGAGGCGCTGGCAGTACAAGCTGAAGTTTTAGGGACATCCTTTAATTTACATTCAGACGCAGGTATCGGCAGAGCTGCTCCTGGTGCCAGTGTGATGCCAGGGCCGTCCGGAGCTCGTTAGGGGTTGAGCTGTGCGAGGAGAGCAGCAGAGTGCAGAAAGGGACAGCCGAGACCTGGCACGTAGCTGCAAAAGTCACCCTTAGCACCAGGAAACACTGACCAATAACTGGCATCACGTCTACGTGGACAAGCGTGTGTGAGCTGAGGGACTCGAGAGGAAGGCACGGGAAGCGCTCCCAGAGAAACGCTTGGCACATCCACTAATTAACCCATCCGACAGGGCTGCATCCAGCTTCCAGGAAGGACATGGCTGGCCTGGAATAAACGTAAGAAATCAAGGACTCGCTCTGCCCTGACCCGACAGCTCCAGGTCTGTGCTGCCTGCGACAACTGTGCACACACATCTCGGCAAAGCTCCCTAGAGAAAGCAGAACGGGAATACATCCCTCAAAGGAATTGTCCAGACAGCTCAAGGTTTCATTTCGTCTTTTTTTTTTTTTTTTTTCCTTAGAGAAAAGTTAAACTGTTTGTGCATGATTTTTTCAAAGAACTTTCTTCTGTCAGTTCTTCTCTGCTCTTCTTCCTTGCTTTCGGACCCCTCTCTGTCCCTTCTTTGAGCTAGGTTAGGACCAGGTTGATGTGATCTTACAAGCCTCATGTTCATTCTCGTTGTCCCAGATCTCTGGCATGAACAGAGTTTGAAGGCAATGTGGGTTCACTGCATTGCACATGCAGAAAGTAAGAGGTGACAAAAAACTTGCCCTTGTTCTTATTAGCACATTTCACAGGCCATATCAGAGGGGACACGCACATGCATGAGACCAGCATGAGCCAGAATGATTTCTACTAACGATTGCACAGGTCTTTGTGCAAAAAGTCCACAATCCTTGCTTCGCTTTCTTTTGAGCAGCGTTCCCATCAGACGGCAACGGGAGCAGGGCTGTGTCTGGTGACACTTGACGATGCGAGAGCTGAAATGCAGAGCTATCCTCAGATATGAAGCGGACAAACTGAACCAAAATTTGACAGTGTGATAAGGCACATGATCTTCTCCATCCAGTAGAGTAATTCACTTCTTTACTGGTTCTAAGCATCTGCCCAGCAGCTAAAAATGTGTCAGAAAGGGAAGAACAAATGCAAGAGGCTGGAACAAGCAGCCGCGAGATGTGCGGGGCTGCAGGTCAGGTGGGGTGGCAGGACCACGGGTTACAGGTGAGGTTTCAGGCACGCGGAGGTACCGTGTGTCTCGGGCTCCCAGGGGGCACTCGCGGCCCCGTGACCCAAGTCCTGGTGCTTCTACAAATACATCCCAGGAGCTGGAGCCCGGACACAACAGGGCCTTTCAGGGAGGCTTTGAGTACCCTGGGTGCAGATAGTTCTTCATTAGTGAAATCTGTCCAGCACTTGCTGAAAATGCTTATTTCTGTTTATACATAGTTTTTCATGTTTTTGTCTCAGTCAAGCTAATCCTTTGGTATTGCCACTGTTGTTCCTATCTTTTCTTTTAAATCCCTGACTGATGGTTGGTGCTCCCTCTCTGCCCCCAGGCAAGCCAAAAGTCATTTAGCACAACACGGGTATTTAGCAAATAGCTTTTCAGGGATTCCATCTCTCAGGCATGCAGAAAACAAGTGTCACTCTCTGAATGCTGTTTTAATGGTACTGAAAACCTGATGCTATTTCTGTGGTCAGAGGAGGTGGGCAGCATTTGCCAAAAAGAAGTGTAAAATTGGTGGTTTGGGGCTGGACGGGAACTCCAGATCTCAGGCGTTGTCAGAGGCTGCCGTGATCCTTGTCGTAAGCTTTGTGCTCCAGGTCTGCACTCGTGCAGTGAGGATTATAACCCCACGGTGCCCGTCCTGTCTACTTAGATTCTGAGCTCTTCAGAGCATGAAGTTGTTACCTTATCAGCGCTGCGGAAATGCCTGGAGATGTACCGTGGTGACTCGGGCAGCGCCTCCCGTGCCCAGGGCTCCCGGGCAAGACCTCGCGCAAGTTATCCGCAGAAATGGTAATGCGCGGATGCTGGTGGGCTCACTTCTGCGTTCTGCACTGCAAAGGGAGGAAAGCACCCAAAGCATTTGAAAAAGAAATTATTATTTGCATCCTGGTGCCTGGAATATTTAATTCAACCTGTAACCAGAACTTCTGTGAAGGCTTTAGGGAAAATGAACACTGTGTTTTTGAGCTAGAGTTTGAACACTTGAAGAGAAGTAAGTACATGAGTGCTGTTGGTAGGTAAGGAAAAAAAAGAAGAGAGGATTAAATGGCAATGTTACCTTTACTCTTGTCAAATACCTAAGTAGAAACATTGGTTAATGCCCTTAAAAAAGGCCCATTACCACAGGGCAGCGAGTCAAAGAGTCTGGCTGCCCTAATACTCGGTTATCTCGTTCCTGGATAATGGAATGACCCCTCGCCTGCCCGAGCTGTGCTACGATATAATAGCATGAGCCGCGCGAATAAAGAGGTTATTTTTGGAATCCAATTGAAACAGTGCTGGAGCTTGTGTGACAGGGGAAGGATTGAACAAGATGCAATGTTCTAAGGGAAGGGGAAAAAATTGAATTTTGGGGAAGGTGGCACCGGCAGCGAACTGCGCGACAAAAGCGGCCTCGGCGCCGGCGTGAGCACGGAGCTGCGGCAGCTGCCGTGGACCTGCGAAAGGGCAAGACGACGCGTGGGTCGGGAGAAGCCGGTGCTCCGGCTTTTGCAAGCCTTTGAGAAGGGGCCGAGTGGGGCTGGGGAAGTGCTGCGGCAATGGGCCGAGCAACGGGCCAAGCGATGGACTGAGCTATGGGCCAAGCAATGGGCTGAGGAAAGGGCCAAGCAAGGGGCCAAGCGACGGACTGAGCTATGGGCCAAGCAATGGGCTGAGGAAAGGGCCAAGCGATCGGCCATGCAATGGACTGAGCTATGGGCCAAGCGATGGGCCAAGCGACGGACTGAGCTATGGGCCAAGTGATGCGCTGAGGAAAGGGCCAAGCAACGGGCTGAGCTATGGGCCAAGCAACGCACTGAGCTATGGGCCAAGCGATGGGCTGAGGAAAGGGCCAAGCAATGGGCCAAGCAACGGGCTGAGCTATGGGCCAAGCAATGGGCCAAGCAACGGACTGAGCTATGGGCTAAGTGATGGGCTGAGGAAAGTGCCAAGCAGCGGGCCAAGCGGCAGGCTGCGCAGCGGCGCGGGGAGCAGCCAGGAAGGTCCCAGGCCCTCAGCGCCCGCGAGGCGACCCTCCTGCTAGGGGAACGGGAGCGGGGAGGATGCGAGGGGCGAGCGGGCCGGGAGCGGCACACGGCGCTGGGCGCGTCCAGGGCCGTGGCTCCGCGGGAGCAGCTGTGAGTCACCAGCGCGCGCCCGGAGCAGCGCGAGCCGGCGGCTCGGAAAGGGCCTCCGGAACCGCGCGGTGTCAGAGCCGGTGCCTGGTCCGGACCCTGGCAGCTGTAACTCTGCGGGTTTCAGCCGGCACGCTTTCAGCACAGCTTCTCTCATGCTGTTTGAACACAGATATAAAGTTAAAAACACAACATAATGCTAATGCTGGTGCGCGGTATAAAACACATAGGACTGCAATTCATCAAACAGAGACAAGAAGCACAAGAGACTCGGCATAAACTTAGAGACTCAGATGAATATTAATTTCCAAAGCAGCCTGAAGACAGAGGGATCCAAGGAGATGGATATCACAGGCTCCCCCTACTCAATCAGATTAGGGTCCCATCTTCCCCAAGCACCAACTGCTAATCTAGATTTGAAAGACAAATCCTCCCGCAGAAGGGCTTTGCTTTTATCCTGCGGTGGAGAGGTTACTGCAGTTTTGGGGGTGAGGGGAGGAGAAGCCTTCCCGCCTGGCAGTTAACCCTTCCGCTGCTGGGGCCCCGCGAGGAGAGCGGGGGGCTCGGCGGGGCCGCGGAGCGGCAGCCGGGCGTCTGGAGCAGGTCGTGCCGCGCGCCGGGCACGGGGCGGGGGGCGGCCAAGGACCGCCAAGGCCAAGGCCCTCCTGCTCTGCCGGCCCCGCGGGGGGATCCGGGCCGAGGCTGCCACAGTTCGGCATCTCCAGACCCGCCTCCTGCCTGGCAGTTTTGTTCACAATTTGTTAAAAAAAAAAAAAAAAAAAGTGAAATTCCCGGGAGCTGGACAACTCGAGGGAGCCCTGTAGCGCAGGCACCAGCCTACCGGTGTCTGTCTCCCGAGGAAGGAGGCAGAGGAGCGCGGAGGGGCTGCGCCTCGCCGCTCCCGTCCCCGGGGCTCTGGAGCTGAGGCAACGAAACCAGGAATCCGCTGGGGCAAAGTCAGCGCTGCTACCTGACACAGCAGACGGGTGAAAACAAAGTGTAACCCAGCCGGGGAGAAGACAGCAAAAAGCCAGTTGAACTATTTTTCATTTCTCTTTCACGGGACAGTCGGACGTTTGCAAGGGGATCAGCTGCCCTGCAGCAAAGCAGCCGGGCCGGGGCGCGACGCCGAGGGGCAGCTTGCTCGAGGGCCCGCGTCTCCCAGCGCTTCCGAGGACGGGCGCGTTTACCTCGCTCGGGCCGCTGGATCGAGCCATGGTTTTTCCTTCCCGTATTGCTCCTTGCAGCCACTTGCACATTCTTGTCTTGAGAAGAGGCGTGAGCCGCCCAGGGCTCCCCGGCGCTCGGGACCGCCGGCCGGGCAGCACCGCCAGCCGGCGGCTGTCGGCACGGCTGCTGGGATCGGCGCTGCCACCCGGCCGTGCCGGGGCCGTCTGGCGAAACGCCTGGCGATCTTGCTGAAGTAGCAACGAATTTTCTCGTGTCGCTGTTTCTTCCTCTTCCTGCTAATCACGGCTGGAGCCTCCCAGCGCAGGATGTGCACCGGCAAGGCTGCCAGCGTCCACCGGCGCCCGCGGGGCCCCAGTTTGCTGCGTCTCCCTCCAAGCCGCGGCGCGGGAGCGCCGGCCGCGGCAGCGAGGCCGGAGCGGTGGCCGGGAGCCGCCGGCGCGGGCGCGCGCGGCGGGTGCCGCCTCCCCCGAGGGCGCCCGCCGCCGCTTGCGGCCGCGCTCCTGATTGGAAAACGTGCGGAAAACTTGAAAAGAGGCTGTAATTACCAGTGGGGTTTCAATGCAGTTTGTGTTTTACTACTTAAAAGTAATTTAATC